>NC_034604.1:54968517-55034581 GCF_900095145.1 Mus pahari | reverse complement strand
TTTTGAGACAGGGTCTTACACTACAGTCCAGGCTAGCCCAGAATTCTCTATGTACCCCAGGGTAGACTTGACCTTACAGTGATCCTCCTGTTTCAGCCTTCCCATTGCTGGGATTGCAGGAATGAGCCACTATACCTGGCCTGGTATTTGGGTTTTGTTATTATTATTGTTGTTTTCCATTCACACATGAATAACATGAGGCTAACCAGCCTTGGCTAGGTTTCTTCAGGATATCTGTGGGTTTGTGCAGGGCTCCTCCTGTGTCTTCTCTAGAAGGAGCATAACATGACTTGTTTCAGGGAACCCATCCCCCCATTTAATCACAGGAGTGTGGTCAGCGTCATTGCACTGAACTTCCCGGGGCACAAACAGCGGTGTGCTGATCCAAATGTTCAGCCAATGCTGACTTTCTTTTCCTTTCCCTCTTTGGAGCAACCACAGCTCTGGCAGGTACCACCTGGTTATATGACATCCTGTGCCCCTGTGCTACAAGGGGTGGGAGGCAAGCAGGGCCACCTAGCCAGGAGGTCATAAGAACTCTGAGTGATGTGGACTGTTATCCTGTGGCTGCTGGATCCCATCTAACTTACCTTCTGTCTTCTCAAAATAAATTTAGAACCTACTACAAGAAAAAAAGACTATCATTATAAACCAGTCCAGCTTTTTTTTTTTTTTTTTTTTTTGTAAGTAGAAATAAACAAGTAAATGCATGCAGCTAACAAACATACCGAGTAGTTGTGACTGCACTCTGGCTACCAACGTGAGCATTCTAGATTAGATCTGAGCCTCTTTCTAGTTGCAAACTGGTTCTACCTTCCTGCTGGGAAGATCCTTGAGCCAGCCGCAGGACATCCGCGGGCTCATCCCTGTCTGCAGGATGTGAGTGTTCACTCCTGCCTCATCTGCCTGTTCCCCTGGGTCCCTCTGAAACTCCAGCAAGATATTAAGCTTTTGCAAGTGACAGGGTTGGAAAGTGGGGAGGAATTACCAGGAGAGAGAGCCTAATATAGTGAAGATAAATATGCATGATAAATTAAAGCAAGTCTGGGCAAGACTGCCAAGCCTGGCATATGGAAAAGATCTCAAAGAAACTTACCCTTCCGTCTGGAGTCCTGGGACCAGAGTAAGCTGGAGCCTCGCCCATCAGAACTGGCCACACATCAAAAAATTCCTAGGGATTAAAAAAAAAAAAAAATTACGTTTGTCTGTTCTTAAAGAGATGTCCAACCTATATGAGTTGTCTACCATTGAAGTTTGGAGGTGAAAAGATCACTGATACCTAAGAGCAGACTTGGAATAAACATATTTGTTAGACATTGATAAACAGATCTGTCGAATCAGCCTAAATATGGGTGATGAGTGGGGTGTCCCTGGTGTTGTAGAACTTGGTGCTGAGGAAACAGCTCAGTAGGTGAAAGTGCTTGCTTTGCAAGTGTGAGACCTCCTGAGTTCGAATCCTAGATCCCAGGTAAAGTGGGGCACAGTAGCACTGTGTCTGTAATGGAGGCAGGAGGATTCCTGAAACTCTCTAGCTAGCTAGCCTGTCTCATGGAATAGCAGACGGTAAAGAGACCCTGTAAGTCTCCAGGCAGGAGAGGACTGACACCCAAAGCAGATGGCCTCTGACTTTAAGCATGGTGGTACGTGCACACACACATGTAAATACACAAAACGGCAACACGCACAAAGAAGTTTTTTTTAAACTAGGGACTTGATGATGATGATGATGATGATGATGATGATGATGATGCCACAGCTATATAGACATGTACATGTTGCAGTTTTGTTTCTGCTCATCAGATACAATAGCAGGTAGCAGGGGACGGCCTTGCCTGACAGCAATGGGAGGGGAGACCCTTGGTCCTGTGGAGGTTTGATGCCCCAGCGTAGGGGGATGCTGGAGCAGTGGGGCACAAGAGTGTGGGTGGGTGGGGGAGCACCCTTATGGAGGCAAAGGGGAGGAGGGAGAGGGTGGATATGGGGTGGGGGTGGGAGGGTGGAGGTGGGGAATTGCAGAGGGGTAACTGGGAAGTGGGATATCATTTGAGATGTAAATGAATGGAATGATTAATAAAAAAAAAAAGAAAAGAAAAAACGAGAAAGAGCAGCAATAGAGAAAATATGAGCTCTCAAAACACATTGCATAATCCCACTGTCAACTCCCAAAATGCTGCTTTTAATTGGTAAAGTGTTGTGAAAGAAATTCAAAAGGTCCTAAAAGCTATTTAACGCCTTAAGCATGGCATGCACCTCAGCCTGACCTTGCACTTGGGCTCCTGTGCTACAATACACGTCCCTGCGTAACAACCAAAGGCTGAGGCTGGGGCTGTCCAGGGTTAAAGAATGTGACTAGCCTGTGCAAGGGCCTGGGCTCCAGCCCAGCTCTGGAGTCATAACCTAAGAGACATATTTTTGTGACAAATTCAATTTTAAGCAATCGCAGCCAGCCAGCTGACCAGATCATACCTAAATCAGACAAATGTGTAACTGTAGCTAATCAAGTTATACACGAGCTTCATTTCATTCAACCTAGACGAGCTCTCTGCCCATGCTATAGAGCAGAGCCCTTGATGGCTTGCTGTCTGGGTGCCACCTGATTCACACAAACATTCCTTACTGAGCTTATTTTATTTTGAGATTTTTTTTAAAAAGTTCTATTCATTTATTATATGTAGCTGTCTTCAGACACACCAGAAGAGGGCATCAGATCTCATTATTTGTGGTTGTGAGCCACCATATGGTTGCTGGGGATTGGAACTCAGGACCTTGGGAAGAGCACTCAGTGCTCTTAACCGCTGGGCCATCTCTCCAGCCCTCGAGTTTTTCTTTTTACCATGGCCCAAGACACAAGTAGAAGACAGATGAAAGAGGGTTGTGGATGTGGCTCAATTAGTGCAGTGTTTGCCTAGCATGCCTAAAGCCCTGGGTTCCAACATAAAACACCAAATGCATGTAGAAGCACTTGCCTGGACTCCCAGGGCTTAGGGGGTAGAGACGGGGAGATCAGGAACTCAAGCTCATCTTTGACCAAGGTCAAGACTAGCCTAGGATTCAGGAGACCTTGTCTAAGAAAGAAAGGAAGAGGGGAAAAAAAGAGCCCAAAAAGAAGGCTCATGAGGAGAAGTCACCAGGGCTACCCAGGCCTCTGCCTGTGGCTCCTTTGCTGGTGTTCTTTGCATGCAGGGATGCAAAGCTTGTGTTAGGTCAAAGTCCCTGCCTTCAGAGAAGGCCTTCCTCCTCCAGGGCTCCATCTGATCACTGAGCTGTTAGTGCCTAGGGACAAACAGAGACCTAATAGCACTGAAACCACCCGTGTAGACGCCACCCTCTCCAACCCTGTGTAGATGCCATTCTCTCCTTTGTGCCATTGAGTAGGCTTATCATGAGGTTCGCTTATGCTAATATCGCCCGGAGGTGGGGAGTCAAACAGAGGGAGTTCATAGGAAGTTCACACTCCACACCCTTGGCCTTCCATCTTGTTGGGTACTTTTTCTAGACTTCTGACTATAGAAAGAGATGCTGGTCTGGGTGAGAATGTGAACTGGGGACCCTGACAGAGTCCCATGTCCCGTTTGCCACTTGTTTACGATGCATGAAACACCACACATGGCCTACAACAGAGGTTCTCAGTCTGTGGGTCTCAACCCCTTTGGCAACCCTCTATCTCAAAAAAAAAAAAAAAAAAGTTTACATTATGATTCAGTGCAGTAGCAAAATTACAGTTATGAAGTAGCAACAAAATAATTTTATGGTTGGGACGGGGCCTCACTCCAGCATGAGGAACTGTATTTAAGGGTCACAGCCTAAGGCTGAGAAGCACTGCCTTAGAACTTAATGTTTCTTGAAGAAGGTAAGCAAGAACTTTGTTGTTGCCCAGCATGAGAAGAAATATTCAAACTGAAGCCCCTAAGTATGAAAGGGTGGAAAATACAGGGAGAAAGACCATGAAATGTAACACCCGGTGAAGAACTCTTTAACACAAAACACCAAACCCAGGATCTTTTCACAAGTGTATGTCAAGATATTGTATAAACATGCTGAAATTAAGGGTGGCATTGTAGAATAACAAGCGAGAAATAAAGCCAATGCAACGAACTAGAGATTCCAGAAACCAGCCGGAGGAAAGACAGGCTTTTTAATGGGACAGTGAGAAAAGGTGGACTTTTCAGTAGGGCAGTGGGGAAGGGTGGGTCTTTTTCAGACGATATAATTGGTTGGTTGGTTGTCTATATGGAGTAGTAATATTTATCATAGTATACATTAAAATTTTTGTTATACTGTAGAGCTACATATCAAATCCACAAAAAATAAAACTTACATGAATAAGTAAAATATTTTTCTGAATCTTAGAGGCTCGAAAAGATTTTCTTAAACAGGGCACAGAAGTCAACAGCCATAAGAAAAAGTGATTATTTATATGGCTCAGATTTCTATTCACCAAAACACACTTTTGTGAGGGAGGGGTTAAGACGGGGTTTCTTTGTGTAACCCTGCCTATCCTGGAACTCACTCTGTAGACCAGGCAGGCTGGCTTCGAACTCACGGAGATCCACCTGCTTCTACCTCCCGAGTGCTGGGATTAAAGGTGTGCACCACCATGCTCCAAAGACACCTTTAAGATAAAGAAAGCTTGCAGTCGGAGATGTTTGTGAGACAGCAGAGGACCCGGATCCAGGCTTACAGAGAACTCTCCCGTAGGCAGCAGAATGGCTCCAGGGTAAAAAGCGCTTGCCCATGTGAGCCCGATGACCTGAATTCAATCCCCAGAACCCGTGGTGGAAGGGGGAGAACAGACTCCTAAACGTTGTCCTCTGACCTCTGCACTTATGTTATTGCTGGCACGTGCCTTTAATATCTGTCCTAGGGGTAAACTCAGGTCTTCACGGCTTCAAGGCAAGCATGTCACTCACTGAGCTATCTCCCTTCACAGGCATCCAAATCCATCCCAGACTGTGTCCTGTGCTAGTTGAATTATTGACCAGACTGCGTTCAATCACCTTAGAAAGGTCTGCCCTTGAAGTCTTCTTACCTTCTGTTTGGTCATGTCTAAGAGTCCTACGGAGTATCTGTCGCAGTTGAGGAAGGCCCGGACCGTGTACAGGGCCTTGTGGAACTGCCTCTCTATATCCGTGAGCTCTTCAAAGACCTTGCTCCCAGACCACAGCAATATCTGAAGACATTTGGAAAAAAAAAAAAAACAGTTTTTTTTCCGATTATTTTTGTATTCATTTTACATCCTGATTACAGCCCCTCCGCTCCTCTCCTCCCAGTCCCGCCCTCACAAATCCCTGCCCCCACAATCCGAGTTTTTGAAGCACAACTTAGAAATTCACTAGGTAGAAAAATAACTAATTCTGCAAAGTTTTCTACTTAATCTATTTAAGTCTCATAATAATCTAGAACACTGGTTCTCAGCCTGTAGGTTGCAACCCCTTTGGGGGTCAAATGACCCTTTCACAGGGGTCACCTAAGACCATAGGAAAATACAGATATTTACATTATGACTCATAACAGTAGCAAAATTACAGTTATGAAGTAGCAATGAAACTTATATTATGGTTGGGTGGGGGAGGGGGGTGGCGGCGGTCACCACCGCATGAGGACCTGCATTAAAGTGTTGCAGCATCAGGAAGATTAAGAACCACTGATCTAGGGGGCTGGTGAGATGGCTCAGTGGGTAAGAGCACCCGACTGCTCTTCTGAAGGTCCAGAGTTCAAATCCCAGCAACCACATGGTGGCTCATAACCATCTGTAACAAGATCTGACGCCCCCTTCTGGAGTGTCTGAAGACAGCTACAGTGTACTTACATATAATAATAAATAAATAAATAAATAAATAAATAAATAAATAAATAAATAAATAAAAAGAACCACTGATCTAGAGAAACAGGTGGGGTCATTAGCCCCATTTTATAGGTGGAAAACTGAGGCTTGGAGAGTTGAAGTGGCACCTTGTGGGTGGTGCCATCTCTGGACTGGTAGTCTTGGTTCTATAAGAGAGCGAGCTGAGCAAGCCAGGGGAAGCAAGCCAGTAAGGAACATCCCTCCATGGCCTCTGGATCAGCTCCTGCTTCATGACCTGCTTGATTTCTGGTTCTGACTTCCTTTGGGGATGAACAGCAACATGGAAGTGTAAGCTGGATAAACCCTTCCCTCCCCAACTTGCTTCTTGGTCATGATGTTTGTGCAGGAATAGAAACCCTGACTAAGACACAAACATTCATCACCTCCTAATACTGGGGCCTCCCACCAGACACAGCTCAGTCGTTCCCAGCACCTTCACACCAGCCGCCCTGACCCCGTCAATGCTTCAGTAGAAGGACATGCTCATCACCCCCGACTCCTACCCCCACTCCCACTCCCACCCCCACTCCTGCTCTGGAGCCAGGCCGCTTACCTGGCCGCGACGGGTCTCACAGTTGTGCAGGTAGCTCAGGTGGAATACCTTCATGATCAGATTCACGAAGTTGAGGTACTTGAGAAGAATCTACAGATTCAAACGGCACGAGGGAAGCAGATGAGAAGGAGGAATCCTTCCTCTCAATCTTCTGCAGCCAGCAAAAATAAAAAGTCTGACCACCGTTAAAACCTTCAGGGAAGAAGTGATTTGCACAGCTGAGCCATGGAGTGCAGACTCCTCACGTGTTGCACTGTGAACAAGAACTCACAACGTGTGTTAATTTGGTAGTGAGAATGTATTAATAAAAATAGCTAGTGTATATTGAACTTGATGTCCCTGTGTAAAGTCCTCGGTATAAGATACCTGGTCGTTATAAGTCAATGTGAAGCAGATACTATAAAATCACCCCGCTTTACAAATTTAAAAACAAAACAAAACACAGCACTTCCAGGGAAGATAACTGTGGTGGTTTGAATGAAAAACCCAAGGGCTCATAGGGAGTGGCATTATTTGAAATGATTAGGACCTATGTACGGCCTTGGTGGAGCAGGAGTGGCCTTGCTGGAGGGAGCATATCACTGGGGATGAGCTTTGAGATTTCAGAAGCTCAACCAGGCTTTCTCTTACTTTCTCTTTCTCTTCTTGCTGCCTGCCAACCTGATCAAGATATAGACCTCTTAGCTAACTCCCCAGCACCGCGACTGCCTGCACACTGCCATGCTTCCCACAGTGATGACAATGGACTAAACCTCTGAACTCTAAGCCAGCCCCAATTAAATATTTTCTTTTATTAGTATTGCTGTCATCATCGTCGTGGTGTCTCTTCATAGCAATAGAACCCTAACTAAGTCATAAAGTGATTTGTCTAATAAAACAAGATTTCAAGAGACCCCGACCAATCACCTCTCCATTCCTAACCCCCAAATCCAGTGTCTGCAGTGTCATCTTCCCCTGTTTCTCTCAGAGACTAGCAGGTGAACCCCACACCCCCCACTCTCTCTCTCTTAGTTCTGAGACAGGTCTGATCTGTAGTATATGCTGCCCTGGAGCTGAAGCTCATTGTGCAGGCCAGGCTATATAATTATAATTACGGGTATGCACCAAACATATGACAATATTCCTGGCACAGCCTGTCAAATACTGAAATCACAGACATGGACCACCGTGCTTGGCTGTCCCCCAGCCTTATATTTGGGAAAACTAAAGTCAAGCCCAACAGCAAGGTTGGAGAATTCCATGAGCTGGAAGAATGGGCTAGCATGGCCTCCTCAGAGGTATCTCAGGCAGCCTTACCTCTTCATCTCTCTTGGTGAAGTGGGGTTCATCTATTTTATTCACAGCCATGATTATGGCTACCACGTCCTTCCCATTCATGATGGGGGAAGCCAGGATGCTCTTGGTCTGATATTCTGTGAGATTGTCCACGAAGTCACAGAAATGTTCATCCTGAAAGAGTCAAGGACAGAGAGACAGATGAATAAAAAGAACAGGTCTCAGAGACCCTGCTGACAAGGGGATGATGGCATCTATCTGTTCCCTTTTAGCAAGGTCCTGGTGACCTGAGGTGACCATGTACACCTCCAACATCATTAGGAGGAGGAGGGGGAGGAGGAGGGGGAAGAAGAAGAAGAAGAAGAAGAAGAAGAAGAAGAAGAAGAAGAAGAAGAAGAAGAAGAAGAAGAAGAAGAAGAAGAAGAAGAAGAAGAAGAAGTAGAAGTAGTCCAGGAGGAGGAGGAGGAGGAGGAGGAAGAGGAGAAGGTGGCGGCGGCAGCGGCCTAACGTCTGCTAAGGGCCATGGAAGACAAACACATCAAGGCAGTGAAGCCCAGTAGGAGCTGTGAGGGAGTTAGGGGCATCACCATGGTAGAGGGACCAATAGCCTATCTCAGAGAAAGGAGATCTGCAGCTCAGAATTGACATGACCTGTGAGCGCTTAAAACCTCAGTTCTTCTCGGCTCACATTGTCTCAGAGAAGCTACACTGGGGTCCACCTCATTGAACAAGGGCTTTGTTATTTTCAGCTCCACCTCTCTTGTATCCATTTGGATACCATCTCACTACATAGTCCAGGCCAACCTTAAATTCTCCATCCTCTTGCCTCAGCCTCCCACAAGTGCTGGAATCACAAGCATATATTTTCACCTTTTAAAAAAATATTTTCTTTATTTACATTTTAAATCCCCTCATTTTACACCCTCATTCCCCTGCCTCTATGAGGGTGCTCCTCCACCCACCCACTCCCATCCTCCCGCCCTGGTATTCCCCTACACTGGGGCACTGAACACCCTCAGGCCCGAGGGCCCCTTATTTTCACTTTTTATAACAAGCCGGTTACCATCTACACAATCATTTCAATGGTCATTCCCATCCTACAGATCCATATGAAACTCCACTATGTATCAGGCCTATACCAAGTGGCTAAGATTCAAGGTCTTCACCGATGAATCACCAGCAGTAAGTTTGATCGGCATCTTGACTGGGTTAAGAAGTGCCTAGGAGCTCAGTGAAGCAAACCTCTGTGTGTGTGTGTGTGTGTGTGTGTGCAACTTTCCAGAGAGGATTGCCAAAAAGGGGACACCAGCCCTGAATGTAGGGCTGGACCTGTAAGCAGAGGGGTGGGGAAAGCTGACCCAAGACATTCTTTTTCTCTGCTCAACAACCGCCCTATGAACTGCCCTGTCCTTTCACGATGTCCCCATGACGGACTACCAGCCCCAAACCATGAGCCAAAGCAATCCCTCTTTCCTTCAGTTAAAAATATTATGTGTTATCATTAAGGGAGAGGCATGATGTTTGTGGTGAGGGACGTGTGCCAGGGCTCATGTGGCAATCACAGGATAGCTTTGCGGAGCGATTTCTTTTGTTCCACTTTCACATGGGTTCTGGGATCAAACTCAAGCAGCCACTGAGTCATGCCAACGACCTCTTCTCTTGTCTCTGTCATGTATTTGGTCACAGTAGCACTAAAGTTATACAGGCCATAAAAGCTTAGCTGAAAACTGTAGCATGCAGAGACCCACACACCCTGACTCCGAACCCCAAAGGCAGCCTGAGGGATCCTTAGAGGCTTTGATACAGTCCATGTGGTCAGGGAGAGGAGACACAGGCTGGACTGTCTATGGTCAAAAGAATCCACCTTTCTGTCTCCAGTACCGCGGGTACATTTCCGGACTGCCATGTCTCATGGGACCTGAGCCAGCCCAAACACCAACAGTGTGCACTCTTCTGAGAAGAACGATTCATCTACACAGCCAATTCTAGAACTTTTCTAGAACTAAGGTGGCATAATTTTCCCTACAGCTCACTTTCCTGGTGCGGTGCTCTGGTTGTCAGGATTTCTTCCTGGAGAGAGCGAGATTCAATAAATAGGCAATGGCATAAGGTCAGGGAAGATGACTCAACCCCGTGAAGGGTAAAGGGATTAAGATAAGCCAGCCATGCTCCACTTGAATTAGCCTTTGGGGATTAGAAAAGGCTAGAAGGCAGCTGCAGCCAAGGAGGGTTTTCTGTGTCACTCTCAGAAGACCCTGCTGAGGGCCTATGTCCAGGGTCAGGCATGCTCAGATTCATCTCAGTTCGGCTTTACAATATTCACCTTCAGCAAGGGAAGCCAGGATTCACCTGCTCTAAGGCAGATGTCTCTAAATCTGCCAGAACCCTCTTTTCCAGAATATTCATCACATTTCTCATCGCTGTGCTCAACTACCTGACAAATGTAACTTCAGAGAGAAAGGACTTAATCTGGCTCCCAGTTTGAGGGGACACAGTTTGCCACTTCCAGAAAGGAGTGTTGACAGGAGCAAGGGGCAGCCGAACACACTGCAGCGAGCAGAGAGGAGAAAATGGCTATACTCTGCTTGCTTTCTCCTCGGTAGACTGTCTGGAACATCAGCCCATGGGAATAGGAATGATGCTGCTCACATTTAGGGTGGGTCTTCCCACCTCGGCTGATCTGACCAAAATACTCCCTCAACGACATGCCCAGAGGTCTGTGAGGTGAGTCCAGATCCTGTCTCGTGGATTACCATCACACACACGGAGAGTTCCCAGCCAAGGACACTCTTCATGGACACTCCATCTCCCAAATGACTGGAGTCTACATAAGCATTACCATCCCTGTATCCATCCCATAGTAAATACCCCTAAACTACTCTGCGCATGTGTGCATGTGTGCGTGCGTACGTGTGTGCGTGTGTGTGTGCGTGTGTGTGTGTGTGTGTGTGTGTGTGTGCTTGCACATGTGCACATGCACATGCATGGAATTGAGGTGGAGGCAAAGGACAACATCTGTCTCATTCCCTTGAGACAGAGTCTCCTATTGAACACCGAGCTGGTCAGTTTGACTAGGTTGGGTGGCCCCTGAGTGCTAGGAGTCTGTCTGTCTCTGTCTCCCAGCACTGAGGTTGTAGACACAGATAGCTATAATCTGACTATTTTGTGTGTGTATAAGTGCTGGGGATTTGAACTCAAGTCTTCATGGTGGTAAAGCAAGCTCTCTTACCTACTGAGCCATTTCCTCCCTCCCAAACCATTGATTTTAAAAGCCAGGCATAAGAGACTTGGTTAAGGAAGGCCCAGAGTCATTCGTTCACTCGGGACTGACAGAATGCTTTCTGAGTGGCACACTGCTCTGAACCCTGGGGCCACAGTAGAGAACGGGAGACTTTTATTCTGGTAAGACATAGTTAAATAGAGGAGACATGAAAAATTAAGAAAAGAGGGGACTGGAGAGATGGCTCAGCAGTTCAGAGCACCGACTGCTCTTCCAGAGGGCCTGAGTTCAATGTCCAGCAACCACATGGTGGCTCACAACCATCTGTAATGGGATCTGATGCCCTCTTCTAGTGTGTCTGAAGACAGTGACAGTGCACTCATGTACATGAAATGAATACATCTTTTTAAAAAATAAGAATAGAGTTCAGCATGTACCCTGCAGCCTGATAGCATCCGCTCTGAAGGAACCAGGAATGCCTTCACAGTGATGGGAGGGCGATAGACGGACGCTGTTCAGGTTTGAATGGGGATCAGGAAGGCTTCTCTGAAAGGTAGCACTGAGCTGGGGGCCCAAGGCAGAAGAGGGGGGGCATTCATTCTAAGGAGGGACTTAACTGCAAAGTCTAGAAGGTAGGGATGGGCTTGGAAGATATGGCAGTTTGAATAAAAATGGCTCCCGTAGGCCCATAGGGAGCAGCACCATTAGGAGGCGTGGCCTTGTTGGAGGAGATGTGTCTCACTCTCTGCTGCCTGTGGATCCAGATGTAGAACTCTCAGCTCCTTCTCCAGCACCATGTCTGCCTGCGCGCCACTATGTTTCCCACCATAATGAAAATGGACTAAACCTCTGAACTGCAAGGCGGCCTCAATTAAATGTTTTCCTTTATAAGAGTTGCCAGTGGGTCATGGTGTCTCTTCACAACAATGAAACCCTAAGACAGAAGACTCAAAGAAAAGAAAGATCTGTGTGCCTGAGGCATTGAGAGGGAGGGGAAGAGTGGAGGGCACAGATTTGGAGTGGCAAGCCTCAGCATTCATTCATTCATTCATTCATTCACTCATTCATTGTGCAGGAGAACTTCTATGTGTCTACATCTGGCTCATGACCCCAGTGTGGCCTCAGACTCACCATCTTCCTGGCTTAGCCTCCTGAGTGCTGGGATTTCAGGCATACATCACCATGCCTAGATTCAAATTCTGCTTCTCATTCCCTATTCCCCAGTTCCTCCTTTCAAACACTCACAGTGATGAATTCTGTGGGACCCATGGCACGATCTGTTAACAGAATCCATTACGTACTGAATAATAATGGTGTGCTCTGCTAAAAGTCAGATGACTTACATACATTATCAAATCTGCCAAACTGAGCTCTTCCTTCTCAATCATGGACAAGTCCCTTGCTGATAAGTAGCGCAGCTCCTCTACCCATTCATTGGATGTTGGTTTATTCACTGGTTAATTGGTTAATTCATTCATTCATTCATCCATTCATTTATTTGTATTTATTGAGCCTTGGCTCTGTGTTAGGCACTGGATACGGTCAGAGCCTGTGGGGAATTACCTTTATTGCTAACTAAGATAGGAAGACCTGTCCACTGTGGGTGGCACTATTCCTTGGCTGGGATCCTGGACTATGTAAGTAGAGAAAGAACATTCAGCAGCAAGCATCCGTTTATCATTCTCTGCTTCAAGACTGTGAATGTGTTGTGACCAGTGCTCAAATTCCTTCTGCCTTGATCTTCCCCCACCATGGTGGGGGCTGAGCCCTTGACTTTACCCTGATAGACTGTGCCCTTGAACAGCAAGAGAGCACGTGATGGCTATTTCCAGTTGTCAACTTGACTATATCTGGAATGAACTACAATCCATAAATGGAGGGCACACCTGTGACTCAGATCTTGAGGCTGGAAGACACAGGCTTTTGATTCTGATCTTGAAACATAGCATCCATGAAAAGCTTAGGTCTAGGCAAAGTGATACACACGTTTAATCCAAGGAGACAGAAGCAAACAGATCTCTGAGTTCAAGGCCAGCCTGGAATAGAGCAAGTTCCAAGAAAAGAACAGCTTAGGTCCAGGTACATACCTTTAATCTGGGCCATACCTTCTGCTGGAGGCCTACATAAGGACAATGGAAGAAGGAAGGCTTCCTTCTTCTTCACCTGCTTACACATACTTGCCAGCATATCTGTTGAAACCTACTTCCTCAAGATTCCAGGTTACACAGAAGACTAGCTGAAACACCTAGCTTTGAGAGACCGAGCAACTGCTAGATTCTTGGACTTCCCATTCACAGCTGCCCATTGTTGGGTTCGTTGGACGGCAGACTGTACGTCATTCCAATATTTTCCCTTAATAAATAGAGCCATTCCGTAAGTCTGTGACTCTAGAGAACCCTGACTGAGACAGAGCACAAACCCTTTCTCCTCTAAGTTTCTTGTGTCATCGTGTTTTATCACAGCAACAGGGAAAGGAAGGAAGACAACTGGTGAGACGAGGTTGCCCTCTCTGGGTGTCATGGCATGGTGGGATATCACGTTAGACACGAACCTCCAGTTCAAAGCACAGTGTGAATCAGGGTGGGCCACAGAGATTGAGAAGCTTGCCTGAGATCAGCTTCAGTGGTTACTTGGTACCCTGCCTCAGTTTCCCCTGGGGGTGAAGTCAGAGTGATGGTTTGGGTTTACGGTTTCTCTCCTGTCTGGTGTGGCCATTTCTGAGTCTCCAGAAAGGAGAGAACAGAGGTAGACTAGATCCGAGAGACTGCGGGTGACGGTTCTCTTGGCTCTTAACAGTCCTGAAGTCCTGAAGTCTTCAGAATGCAATTGGTTGGTGTTGAAGAGGGGCTGACCCTCATTCACTCACGCATTGAGTGAGTATCCTACTCTACTGGACGAGACGTCAGGGACAAACACGGTAAAGAGGCGAGATGAGGACGGACACCTCATGGAGTAGGGGACTTCAATACCTCACTCATTCCAACAAACAGGAACATTGGCGCTAACTGATCTAATAAACCAAATGGACTTAACAGATACTTACAGATTATTTCACCCAAACACGAAAGAATACACTTTTTATCTGCACTTCATGGAAGTTTCTCCAAAATTGATCAGTCACACGCCAGGACACAAAGCAAGTCTCAACAGATACAAGAAAATTGAAGTAGCTCTCTGTGCCCTATCAGACCACAATGGATTGATACAACAACAGAAACAGGCTGCCAGGTTAAATCTGAATTTCAAGTAAATGATAAATAATTATTGTTTAACCATAAGCATATCTTAAGTATTTCATGGGATATACTTCTACTAAAGCATTACCCTTTGTTTATTAAAATCCAAGCTTAGATGATCACCTTCCATTTTACCTGTCAATGCTGATCTCATCTTTTGTAACAAGCACAAGGATGAGCAAAGATTTGCCAGGGATGCGAACACTCAGGAGAGCCCCTGGGAAAACTTGTTTGTAGCTTCACAGTGAAGCAACTGTAACCATTCCCAGACTCTCTAGGGCAGTGAAGGCTCAAAATATACCTTTATAGATATTCAGAGACAACTCAGACCCCAGTCCACACCATCTTCTCCCTCTCCACTAGTTACTCGGCTTCTCTAGAAAGACCACATCCATCCCAGAGCCTAGAATAGAGAGAGAGATTTCCCAAAGGCCAGAGCAGCAAGCAACATGCAAATCCTAAGCACTCAGGACTTCCCGGTCTTGGCTGAGTCACTCACAGCCAGGGACACTGCCCCAGACCTAAAGACTTCTGGGAAAGCATGGGTGTGGCTGCAAGGATGAACTTTGAGAGCTGAACAGAAAATAACAGGTCAGCCCGGAGGCTCATCATGCTGTTAGGCCTTAATCTTCGGAAGTCAGACCTTCTCCTATCCTCGATTCCACAACACCAAGGCCTATGAAGGGCTAGCACTTCCAGAGTCCAAACGAATCTAAAGGGAAAACTCCAGAAGGCAAAGTTAGATTTTTTTTTTTTCTCTCTATAGCCCACACAGATGTGGTGTGGCTCTGTCACTTAGAATAGGTCCTTACTATCAGCAATAGAATTGTAATAAGGGACAGGAACTGCCCATGTAGGCTTTGGGTCAGGAGGCTAGGAAATAGCTTAATGGCTAAAGCACTTGTTGTATAAGCTGGATCGAGAATTCAGAGTCCCAGAACACATGTAAAAGCTGGGAAGGTGTAGCAGCCCACCTGAAACCCCAGCACGTAGGAGGCAAAACCAGCGTACTGTCAATGTTTTACACAGTAAGGGGGAGCCCAGTTAGGCTAACTGATTTGCTTAGGCTGTGTTCTGACAAGAGCCACACCCAGCTCTGACCTCAAGGCATAAGGTCATAACTCCTGAAACATGATCAGAAATGACCTTTCGTAAGTAACCCTCCATCCCCTGACCTCATTTTACACCTAAGGAGGAGGTGTGGGGTAGCAGAGGGTTAGAGCCTGGGCTCAAGGCCAGAGTACCTGAGTTTAAATTCCATCTCTGCTTTACACCGCGTGGCCGAGAGCTAGAGTTTCCATGTTTCATCTGTAGGCCCGAGAGAGTGAGATATTACACAAGAATCTGCGAAGGTAGAGTGTACCAACGACAAGGGAAAAGGAGATAAACAAGTGGGCACACAGGAAGAGATTACCCTCATGCACTCTGCCTAGTGTTGGCGTTTTCCAGAGAGCTAGTTTCTTGGTAGCCTAGGCTGGCCTGAGGCTTGACCTTGTAGCTCATGCTGGCTTAGAATGCTCAGTGGTCCTCTAGGCGGCTGGGTAATTAGGAGAAAGGCCAGGTGATCACTGTTTGATGACCCCCTTGAATTCGTGTGTTAACTTGGGCGTAACGCTTACTGATTTGGGTGCAAGCCCCTTATTAAGATATCTGGAGTCCAGTTGGACAAGATGGACTTTGACGTGACCTCTTTTCTCCCCTCTGGAGTGTGTGTGTGTGTGTGTGTGTGTGTGTGTGTGTGTGTGTACATGTTAAGGTACACTAGCCTAAAATTCCTTGACTTAGCTAGGCTAGTGAGTCATCAAACCCTAGGTTCTGCCTGTCTTTACCTCCCCAGCTCTGGGATTACAGATACATGCCACCATGATTGGTTTTTTAAATTTTTTTTTAAGTGTAGGTTCTAGGGATTGAACTTGGCTTCTCATGCTAGCCCAGCAAGCACCTCGATGTCTTTCCAGCCCCTCCTCTTCCCTTTTTTAACCTTAAGACTATTGGTCTGAAATAAATACAGGAGTAAGATAAAGACAAAGTCACAAAATGTGCAGGAGGCCAGACATGTAGTCCATGGAGGCCAGAGAATCTCCATGACTTCAAGGCCAGTCTGGTCTACAATGCAAGTTCTAGGCCAACCAAGGCCCTGTCTCAAAACAACCAATCAATCAATCAAACAAACAAACAAATGAAAGGGACACAAGATATCCAAGAGCTGGACCCTGGAAATGGTTAAACATGATTTCTTAGTATGACTGGTTTAACTAGTAAATGAGGCCTGTGTGACCCTAGAGTTTGGGGATTAACTTGCCGTGGAATGAAGGGAAAATCACCGCAAAGTTCCTAGTCTTTAGGCTGTGTTTATTGACCACTAGCTGTGTGCCTGACATTGTGTAGGATCCTAGGATAAATATTGAGTCAATATGGTTCCCGGTGCCAGAACCTTGATCGGCGACCTCAGGAAGGGGACAACTACAACAGAGGGTGTTCCCAAGGAAGAGACTGTTAAAGTGAGCTCTGAAGGCTTGGACCAAGGAGACCAAGTGGGACAGCTTTGTATCCTTCAGTTATAATATAATAATATCCAGTAGGCAGGGGATCTGCTCTAAGGGATCTTTGTCAGAGTTTCCAGTAAAATCCCAGGAGCTGCAGGATTTGGTTGGTTTGGGTTGGGTTGGATTTTTTTTTTTTTGATATGGAGGCTGTCTGTAGCCCAGGCTGGCCAGTGATTTGATTCTGTAGCCTCGGCTGGCTTGTGACTTGACTCTGTAGCTCATCTCTCAGTGACCCTCTGAACTTCTGGATTTTTAGGAAAAAGATCAGGTAATCAATGTTAACATTTTCAGTAATAGGACGGACAATCATCTGTTTCCAAGATAGAAAACATGAAGAAAAATAATACAGCCTTTGTGAACTGAAAGAACATGAAACTCAATCTAATTATGAAGGCCTATGGGACAACCAGGTGGCTCATGCCTGTAATCCTGGCACTTGGGTAGCCGAGAGAAGAGGATTGCCAAGAGTCTGAGGCCAGCCTGGGCTACACAGGGACTTCTAGACCAGCCTGGGGTGCCAGATGAGTCTTTCCCCCCCCTCCCTCCCTCCCTCCCTCCTTCCCTCCCTCCCTCTCTTTCTCCTCTCCCAGAGTATAGTAAACTTGATCTAACAAACATTCCAATAAACATATGGTGGTGATGGTGGGGGTTAGATAAGCCAAAATAGAAGGGCATTTCTGTAAAATATTTGTGGGTTTGTCCAATTTGGCATCAAATATTTCTTTAAATACACCAGCTTTCCAGAAAACAAAGACAGACGGAGGACCAGTCTCAGACAGGAGTGGACTAAAGAGACAGGGCTACATTAGTGTTCTTGAGACACCTGGAAAACCCTGGATATACACATTTAGATGATGGTACTGTGTGACTGTTACTCTCCCCACATTCAACCATTGTACTGTGGTTGTGGAAGAAATGTCCTGCTCTAAAACTACAGACCAAAGGCTGTATGCTCAGGGCATGCCTACAACTTCCTTCTAGCAGACCATGGAAATAGAGAGAGAAGCAGATATAGCATGATATCAGTAAGTGGTGAGTATGAATGAAAGATACACAATTCTTTGTAGTATTTTAAATTCCTGCTAGTTTTGAGTCTTTTTTTTCTAAATAAAATCTTCTAAATATTTTTGATAAATAGAGAGTGGTATTGTGCTATGACTAGCCCAGACTTGGTGGCCAGCAACAGCCCAGCCGGCTTAGACTCCAGAACCCCAGGGAACAGTGCATTCGCACATCCGTCTTATGGGGAGAGCATACCTCTTCTGTGTTAGGGACATTGGCAATCTTTTTGGAGTGTGCGACGTGGCCCACGACACCCATGTCCAGAGGGAAGACAATCTCGGAGTCGGGCATCACCAAGCAGTCCTCTAGGACGGCATCCTTGTGGACGTTGAAGAGCCTGGTGGCCAGCTCAGCGATGCCGTTGCGTGCCCTATACATGAACAGGCTCATGCGGTCAGCCCGCAGGAGGAAGCAGAGCTTCTTCATGACGTTGAATGTGCATTTCTCGGTCTGTAAGTTCTCCTGAAAGTCCCGCAGGAGGTCAAAGATGATCTCACTCTCCTCCACGCTGTTCACATCGTGGTAGCTGCTGAAGTCCATGGCTGCTTCCTTGGCCCCAAGGAGGTCTGAGATGACCTTCCCCCGGTAGTGAAAGCTATAGTATTGTTTGGCAAAGCCAATATTTGAATCCAGGAACTTTTCTACCTCCTCTGCTGTCACCTCACCCATGGCGAAGACTCCTTTTAGCTGCTCCCAGCCTTTTCTGGGCAGTTTCCAAGTAAATTGAGTTCAATAGGCCCCACCTCAATCTGAAGTTCTCTGGGTCTTGCCTGCAAATCACAGAGAGAAGGCCACACAAGAGCAGGGGCCAGCCGAGGGATTAAGTTATTAATACATCTTGAGAAGATCATGAGGATCAGCATGTTCCAGATACGGCTGGGGCCTGGAAGAGAGAATGGTATGACTCCTTTTCACCCTGGTCTGATAAGGACCGAGAGGAGACATCCACACTGAACCTCACTCGTGCACAGGAAGCAGCCTAACAGCTTCCTGTAAATGTATCCTCTCGGCCCTCGCTGGCTTTCTTTGAACCCATGGCATCGATTTCTGACAATGACTGTTTAGATTTGTTCGACTTCTAGGACAATAAGAAGAGTTGACAAGTCTAACTACAGTCCTCCATTTAGGAAGGACTAGAGTTTGGACACAGCCACCTGCAAGTGCCCCTCATCCCCTTCCCTCACTGGAACCTTCCAGCTTTTGGCTGTGATAAAATATCCTGACAAAGAGCAACTTTGGAGAGAATGAGTGTGTTTATGTTCACAGTTTAGGTTATAGCCCATCATTTGTGGGGGATGGGGGGTAGGGGTGGAGGTGGCCTGGCAGCAGGACCTTGAGACTGCTATTCCCATTACATCCACAATCAAGAGGAGAGAGAGAGAGAGAGAGAGAGAGAGAGAGAGAGAGAGAGAGAGAGAGAGAATGCATGCACTCATTGCCACTTGCTTGCTTGTCCTTGGGCTTGATTATCTACCCTTCTACAGTATTGCCCTAAGTATGTTGTCTTCTACACTATTCAATACTCCCAGAAGACATGCCCGTATGGTCAATCCAGTGTAGAGAGATGATCCTTCACTGAGACAATGTTTCCAGGTGGTTCTAGGTTGTGTTGATTTGACAATAATTAAATAAGTCAACCACCCCACACTCATTACCTCTCTCCCTAAGCTTCTCAACTGTGGACCATGGTTGTTGTCAGGCTGCCTGTATCACGGTACACAGGTATATATTGTAGTCTCAGTTCTTCTTCTGGGGTTGGATTTTAACGATGTTCTAATTTTAGTATTCTAAGGGCCCTTATAAAAACCAACACATCTCCCATAGTTACTCTGTTTATTACAAAAAATTTAATACATGCTCTGTAAAAAATAATAGGAAAGAACAATTAAAACCACACGTAGTCCTACTGCTCAGAGGTAACCACTGCTTAACAGTGTAGTTGCAGCCCTTTCCAGAGAGGATCACCGTTAAAAGTCTATTTCCTTTCAACTTGCTCTTTCTCCTGTGCCTTTTCTGACTCTACCCCTGTGCTTTCTTGGGTTGTTAATCAGAAATGCACACCACTGCCTGTAGGCTATCAACTTCAGAGAATCTAGAAACACCAGAATTCTCCTCAGTGTGCCTCTCCTGCACAAAAAGGGGTAGGAAAGAGCACCCCCTCTCTGTCCAAACCTTATTTTGGCTTCCATGACAGCCCTACGCTGTGCCTGTAAGCACTGTGGAATGCATGATTATAAACAGTTGTTGGCCCTTTTTGAACTTTGAACTTCATTGTAAAGTGGATTACTTCCTTCGTTGTTGTAGAGTGTAATAAACTCTCGGGGGTATTGCGCTCATTTAGTACCATGTACAAAGGTGCCCCTCTCCACCCAATGGTAAACATTGCGACTTCTGCACAGGTGAGCTTCGCAAAGCTCAGCTCAGCGCGTTTGTGGTTTTGGTCCGTATCATCATGTGTGGGGGTAGGTCAATCATTATTGTTGCTCTTCAGCTTTTCAGTAATGGCATGAGCAAGTCAGAAATATTCACCTACTGTTTTTAAAGGGGAAAAGAAAAGGATGCCCCTTACTTTGACAGTCCATATGACAATCTGACCTTCTCCCAATCAGCTGCCATATCTCACTGGAACACTTTGTTCAACAACCAGTTCTGCACAGTCTGCAGACTGGAAGGCTTATCACACCTTGTTATCTTAGTCCAAGGAAGCACCACGCCATCTTCCCTCAGTTCCTTCCCGTCACCCCATCCTATCTCCTTAATTGTGCTTATTCCTTCTAGAAATTCTCTCAGCTTCTCTCTCTCTCTTGTCCTTCCCACTGGACTCTGTCCGCCCTGCCTGACTGGAAGATTCACTCATGAGGGCAAGGACCTATCAAAGTTTCTCTAGGTCTTCCAGGGTTGTCTGGCACATCTTTGGTGTTCAGCCAAGTTTTTTTTTATATATAGATTTATTTATTTTATATGAGTACACCGTAGCTTTCTTCAGACACACCAGAAGAGTGCATCAGATCCCATTATAGATGGCTGCAAACTACTATGTGGTTGCTGGAAATTGAACTCAGGACCTCTGGAAGAGCAGTTGGTGCTCTTAACCACTGGGCCATCTCTCCAGCCCTTGGCCAAGTTTTTGAAGCCATTTTTGTAAGCCATTTTTAAAAAAACATTTTTATTTAGAATTTTTATATGTCCTTGACTACTGAACTTTAGAAAATACAGGTACTGGACTTTAGAAAATACAGGACGACAAAAAAAAGAGAAGATCAAAATTAAAATTCATTGCATGCTTAAAGGTTTTTAGAGTACTTCCATATGCCAGACCATACGTAATAGGCTTTTTCCTTCTTTACTGGTTATCATGAATGTCTTTCAAAGGTATGTCTCATTCACCGTAATGACTGCAGAACTGTCCTCTGTGCTGTTTCAGTGTCCTCTACAGCAAGGGTTCCTAACCTTGGCCCCATTGACCTTTGGAGTCCAGTAATTCTTCATTGAGGGGGGGGGTGTCCTATATACCAAAGATCCTTACCTCAGTCTCCACCCACTAAATGCTAGAGGAGTCTCCTGATTTTGTGACAATTAAAAATATTGTTGACATTGTTGTTCCCTATGCCCCCTGAGAGGTAAATGAGTCTCCGTAGTTAGATGTTTTGACTTCTTTCAAAAATATTTAATTTTTATTTTTTTAAATGTGTATGTCTGCATGAATGCTTATGCATGTGTGTGCTAGTACCCACAGAGGCCAGAAGAGGGCGTTGGATTCCATGAAGCTGGAGTTACAGGCAGTTGGAAACACCTGGTATGAGTGCTAAGAATCTAAGTCCTAGTAGGAGAATGCCAGCTCCTTCAGGAAGGTTCCAGAGAGCAGGACAATCTACTAAGATGAAGATATAAGTTCCTGGAGGAAACTGGAGGAAGCTGGGTGCCGTGTGCATTGTTGTGACTCTGGAACTCAACGGCGTTAAAGAAGGAAGATTACTATTTGAAGCCAGCCTGGGCTACATAGGAAACTTTGAGGCCAGCACAAGCTATACAGTAAGGCTCTGTCTCAAAAACAGAAGACAAAACAAGACAGAAGTTTGCTAGGCATGGTGTTGCATGGCTGCTATCCTAGGATTTAGGAGGCTGAGGCAGGGGAATGAGAAGTAGAGACAAGCTTACACCATTTAATAAGACCATGACATGCCTGTCATACTATGTCAGTTATTTAAAATTTCCAAACCTCACTGTGCCTATTTATAAAATTATACTGTTTACATGACTATTCTGGAGATTAAATGAGATAATATAATACCATACAATAAATGAGATAATGTAATATATAAGACGAAGCCATGATGTGAGCATTAAGCTAAACGATACAAAACTGACAGAAATTTTGTTTCTTTACACAAATGGCAATACATTCAATGTGATAGTAATTAGTCAGCTATTTCTAGTTATTTTGACCATAAAATAATTGTTTCACCATATAGGTGGTAAGCTTCATGCCAATGGTACCAAGTTCTATTTTAGCCACTGTCCTATTGTTGTGAAGAGACACCATGACCAAAGCAACTCTTCTAAAAGAAAGCATTTAGTTGGGGTTAGGTTGCAGTTCCAGGGGTTTAGTCTATCATGGCAGGGAGCATGGTGGCGGGCAGGCAATCACTGCAGCAGAAGCTTGAGAGCTGTATCCTGATCAGTAGACAGTCTGAGACTGGCATGGGCTTTTGAAACCCCAAAGCTTCCTCTAACACCTACTCCACCAGGGCCACACCTTCTAATCCTTCTAATCCTTTCAAATAGTGCCGCTCCCTGATGACTAAGCATTCAAATATATGAGCCTATGGGATACATTCAAACACGGCAAGGATCACTGTTTATACCGGAAGCTGGGCTAGGACAGCAGTAAAGAGGCTGTTGCAAGAAGGAAAACGTGTGAGCCATGCTGTGTGATAGGAAGAGGGCAGCCTGAGGTACAGTGGTAACCTTGGCTAATCCCCACATCACTGGGATTCTCTAGGCACCAGCCAGCATCCCTGCACGGGACATTTCACCGGTAGTAGGTACTGCTTCAGCTTGCATTTCCTAACGAAAGACCTTTCTTCCCTGGACTTGCTGAACCCCACCTCCTCCAGGAAGCCAAGGAGGCTTTCTTCCCTGATAGCCTTTAGAGCAGCTGAACAACCTTTCAGAGCCTCCGCCAGCTCACCCTCAAATGTCACTTACTCTTACCCTTGACATCCTGTCTGGCCACACGTTACCTAATTTTATTCCAGCTAGATGAGTTTCCTGCCAAGTTTGGAAAATTCTTTGTGTTTTACCTTGAGGATCTAGCCTGGAGACATGGCTTGCCAAGGCTTTCCCTTATTTTCACCTTGCAGCATTTTCTTTTCTCCTTAAGCTCAAATTCTCAATGATTATATGTATGTATATACAGAAAAAACACAAAACAGATTGTAAGTATGTCTTTGACCACAGCACAGAAAGACGGCAGGTGAGAACACAGTATCCAAGCCAGAGAGAGCTGAGCTGAACCCTGTTCCTTCTGTGAACAAATTTTTTACTTTAGAGGAAGTTACTTAAACTACTGTGTCAGTTTCTTTATTTGCAAATGATAGATAACGGTGACATTTATTAACAGAACTGCTGCAAGGCTGACATATTGAACAACGGGCAGCAGGGTCTCAGTAAACACAGCTATCAAAAATGATCACGGAAGCCAAGTGTGAGGCAGTGTTCATTTGCTTGCTGTTGCTGTGATAAAACAGCCCTGGCCAAAAGCAACTTAGGGGAAAGGGGCAGGGGGGGGTTTGGGGTTCTTATCTGGCTACCACTTCCAGGTCACAGTCCCTCATTGAGGGAACTCGAGCAGGGACTGCAGCAGAAGCCACTGAGGAATGCTGCTCACAGGCTCCTGCTTAGCTCCTTTATGCATCACAGCCTCACCTGCCTAGTGATGATGCTGAGCAGAGTGGGCGGGGCTCTCCCACATCAATTATCCATCTAGGCAAGGGCTCACTGAACAGCCACAGGCCAGTTTGGCTACAGCAATTCTTCGCTCTGGGTTGTGCTAAGTTGAAAATAAAGATTAATGAGGACAGACAGTGACAGATAGGCCCATCTCTCTAATATTTTCTCATTTTCTTTTGAGATAAGGTCTTATAACATATAGCCCAGGCTATCCCTTGTCTGTCTCCCAATGCCATCGCGCCTGGCTCTCTTCCCTCCTTCCCTGTGCTCCTCCCCTTTTGACTTCTTTGGAGACGGCGGTTCACCTACGGATTCACCTGCCTAGGCCTCCCGAATCCTAGAGTTGTGCACTAGCATACCTGGCTCCTTTTATTGAAATAAACTTTTATTATTTTCTCTCTTTATAGTGCATGAGTCACACATAGGTACATTTTCATGATATAGGAAATTTGAAAAATGCAGGCAAATAAGAAGACTACAGCAGTTGCCCAGAGGCTTACCTTCCTTTCCCTTTTCTTCCCTCTTTTTTCCCTCCACACCCTTTCCTTTCTTTCTAAAAGTGCCGAGTCCACCTCAGGCTCTCTTTGAACTCACTACACAGCTGAGGATTCTATGGCTTTGATCCTCCTGCCTCTGGTGCTGGGATTACAGGCATGAGACACTATACGGTGCTAGGGACTGAACCCAGGGCTTTGTGCATGTCAGGCAAGCCCTCTACCAACTGAGCTACATCCTCAGCCCCCATCTTTCTTTCCCAATTATGCAATTTTAAAAATGAAACTATGTTGTACAATACTTTGTTTTTGTTTTTGTTGTTGTTGTTGTTGTCGTTGTTTTGTTTTGAAGGTGTCTCTAGAAAAGGACAAAATGAATTAGTAAAAGAGGCTGTGAGAGAGCCTTTTCACTGATGAACATCCAGGGCTTTTACACATCCTAAAGACATGCTATCCTCTAAACTACATCCTGAGATTCCCGTTAATCTTTAGTCTAACTTGATTCTCTGTCACCTATTTTTAAAAGCAATGAGGGCTGGTGAGATGGCTCAGTTGGTAAGAGCACCCAACTGCTCTTCAGAAGGTCCAGAGTTCAAATCCCAGCAACCACATGGTGGCTCACAACCATCCGTAACAAGATCTGACTCCCTCTTCTGGAGTGTCTGAAGACAGCTACAGTGTACTTAAATATAATAAATAAATAAATCTTTAAAAGCAATGAGACTGACTTTTTTTTTTTCAAAAAGTAAAACAGCTATATAGACCATTAGGAACAGCTCATTAAATAGTGGGTCATCCCAACATCAGAGGGCTTTAGAAAACAGTAGCCTGTCCCACTGGGCGGTCAGGAAGTGCTGAGGGGGATGCTGATATGCTCCTTAACTGAAAAGATTCTTTGCCTACTCACAATGCCCAAGGCTAACATACATCGTGAGTTACTCTTTGGTAGAGATGTTTGGGGAAGAATACATTATAACTGATACTTGTTGCTCTCAAGCTGCCCCGCCCAACTTCCAGGACCTGAAGGGCAAATGTTCAGGCTTAGACAGGAGGTGAAAGACATCTAGGTGCTAAGTGGCCAGGCTGCTGACCCGTTGTTAAATCAGATTATTAGGGAGCTCACACAGCTCAGCGGCAGCCTGGAAACTGGTTATCTTCTCCCAGGGAAGGGGAGATGGGTATTCAGACCAAAGTCCAGTTCCCTGGAATGTTTCCCTAGGGAAGCAGCAGCTGGGAACAGTGAGACGGGAGGAAAAGCCACAATGGCTGATCTACGGCTTCTTTGCCTCAGTCCCTGGCACTGGACACAGTTGAGCGTTCTTAGGTTTGGGTATCTAATAGCTTCTTTCAAAATCCATATCTGTCCCACCACTACCTATTGGTGGCAATATTGACAATCTATCTTCATGACTATTGTGACTCTCAATTTCTTCATCTATAACAAAGATTGACACAGACTGACAGAAACTAAATTTGGCCAGTCTTTACTAGTTTCTGTTAAGTTCAGGGATGAGAGAGGATTTTTATTTACTAGGGTGATTTAAGAAAGTGGGCTTTGCCCTCAGCTGTGACCGGGTTATACTCACTTATTGCCTACAGGACTGCAGCAATCTGCCTACTGTCTGAGTCATATTACCTCACTATACAAAGGGAGTCACAGCCAGCTGTGGTGGTTCACATCTGTAAGCACTTGGAAGCAGGATTCCTATGAGTTCAAGAACAACTAAGCTGCAGAGTGAGACTTTGTCAAAAACAACAACAAAATAAAACAACAAAATACATCCAACCAACCACTCAACAAACAAAAACAAAAGACGAGGCCTGTTAGATGGTTCTGTCTGTAAAAGTGCTTGCAGGCAAGCCTGACATTCTGAGTTCGATTCCAGGATCCACATGGAAGAGGGGAGAGAGCCAATTAGACCTCCACACACACATATCCTCTACCTCACCCCTACAAATAAATGTAATAAAAACTTTTAAAGCATTAAATATATTAAAAGAAGAAAATCATAATACAGTACTTCCTCAGGCTCTGAGGACTGAATAAAATGTGTTGAGCTCTGTGAGTGCACACCTTAACCCCAGCACTTGGGATGTAGAGACACAGATCTCTCTCCTCCGAGGAGAAGAAATGAACATTTGGGGTAGGGTCAACATACAGACCCTTTGATTTTTCTCCTCAACAGTCATGCAAACGTGTCAACAGGGGTTGGGGTGAAATTTCATATTTATCTTTACACTTCCATTTACAACTTTAAAAGCACTCTCTGGTTTTTGGCTCTTGGGTGGAGAATGAGTCCTGAGGCGAGAGCCTGTGGCCATTCGGAGCCTTCAGAGGCAAGCTGGGTTCGGGGCGCGTCCCCGCGGGCCCGGGGATCTTCCGGGACCCCAGAGCTCCAGCCCCGCGCAAGCCCACGCTGTAGATCGCGGGATCCACGGAAGACTCACAGACTTGTAGCTTGTAGTCCAGAACAGCCAATCAGGAAGAAGCGAGCGGTCGAAGGGCGGGGAAGTCGCCAGCGGGCCCGAGTGATTGGCCAGTGGCTATGCCGCCACGCCACGTGACTGCCACGCCGCGGGCCTTGCCGGGTTCCTTCCGCACCTTTCCTCCGGTGACTGTGGACTGCTGCCTCCTCCTCGGGGCCGGGCCATGGGCGGGGACGGTTGCCGGGGTATTAAAGGGAGGCTCACCCGCGGCTGGACTGCCCGTACCCGTGTGGCGGCGAACCCGCAGCCCAGTCTTGCGGGAGGACGCGCCGCGGGAGCCCGTGGACGGCGGCCCGGAGCGTTAAGGTGAGGACGGGAGGCGGGAGGGGAGCGCCGCGGTCAGCAGGGCGTCTGCAGCCGAGACTAGGACGGGTGCTGACCTGGCTGACCTGCAGTGGCCCAGGGCTAGCCCGGCCGCCTCGGACCTGATGTCTCCCGGCTGGACCGAGGCGCTATCTCCACCTCCCACTCCTGTTTAGATGCAAAAGTGCAGAAATCCTTTTTACACGTACTAGTAGTTAGGTGGAAGGATACGCTGAGAAGATACCTAAAATGACTGAGCAACCCCCTGACAGAGCTAGTAAGTGGACCCTACCTCTCCCCAATGTTACGTCCTTTTCTCTCACAAATCCCACAAATTGGGGTGCACAGGGATGTAAGCGTTCAGACACCAAGTTCCCTTTTTGGCACTATACTAATGCAACTTCCCCTCTTTGCTCTAGGGCTCTTTTTGGCTGTAGGGGTGCTGCGAATTTAACCAAAATCTTCCTCCAAGTATTCTTTTGAGCTATACTCCTAGCCTTAACTCCACGATTTTTTTTTTCTAATGAGACATCTAGAACTAGTGTGATATAGTGTTGGATATAGAAGAAATTTTTGTTTATGAAATTTAAGTCAGTAAAAAGTGTAGGATCGTTTAGAAATGCTAAGGATTGCAAGAGACAGAGCCTAATATCTATTATGTACTGCATAAACACGTCATTCATGTACAGTACTATTCTGAGATCGTCATTTATGTGAGGTATTTGATAGCCTCTCCATTTTACAGGTCAGAAATTGATGCCGACTGGTTTTCATCCAGTACCATCAAGCTGTTGAATAGTAGTAGCTGGGATCTGAGTGGCTATTGATCTTGCCTATTGATTTGCCAGCTGTGGTCTCAGACTCACCAGCGCAGCATCACCCCCCCACCCCCATTACAGAGCCTTCTGTTCCCTGTGATTTGCAGGGGCAGGCCCAAGAATCTGCATTTTTATCTGAAAGCTATGCTGAAAATCATTGTATAATACTGGGATGTGCTGCCTCCTAGAGGAGAAGCTAGAGATGAACATATTTGGGGCCTTGGAGATCTCCAAATTGTATTTTAGGATAAGTTTTTAAAAGTAGACATTGTAAGCCTTGAGTGAGCAAAACCCCAAGTAGATGCTAAACAAACTATAGTGTTTTGATGCGGGCTTGGTTTTCTGTCTTATGGAAAGAGGTGCCTGCACTTGATGAGTTAGATTGAGGATAAAGGCAATGCCTTTTCCCCCTGCAAAGCTCTTAAACCATCGTTCTTCCACTTTACAAACACTTGTGAAGCACTTACTAGGTGTTATGCAAGCAATCTGGGGTTACAGCTTAAACAAAATAAGTGGAGGAGCTGGGAGGATGGCGCAGGGCTTGAGAGAATTTACTGCTCCTGCAGAGGACTGGAGTAGGTTCCCAGACCCACGGTGGATGCCTCACAACCACCTGTAACAGATGAGACTCTCATACCCTCTTCTGGACTCCAAGGGCACCTGTGCACACACGTGTATGTGCGCATACACAAACATGCACACACACACACATATATACACATAATTCAAATGAATCTTTTTTAAAAAAAGATTTATTTATATATAGAGTACACTGTCACTGTCTTTAGACACACCAGAACAGGGCATCAGATCCCATTTCAGATGGTTGTGAGCCACCATATGGTTGCTGGGAATTGAACTCAAGTCACTGCTCTTAACTGCTGAGCCATCTCTCTAGCCCAATAAAAAAGTTTTGTTTTGTTTTTTTAATTAAAAAGGCATGTACACTATGGCATGCATATATACACACATGACTATAAATTTATTTTAATTCTTAAAGTATTTCATTTCCTCCCTTTGATTTTTTTCCCTTCAAACCCTCCCATGTCCCCTCACTTATTCTCAAATGCTTGCCTTCTTTTTCTTTGTTGTTACATATATCTACAAATGCATAAATATATAAACTCAGTGTGCTGATATATATATTGTGTATGTATGTGTGTGTGTATACATATAGTCAACAGAGCAGCAATGAACATAACTGGAAAGTAAGTCCTCCCTGAGGTCTAGCTTTCATTATACCATGCGACGTGCCTGAGGGAAGCAGCCAGTAGTCTTGCCCAGGCTAGACCCAGCTCAGGTCCTCCAGGTATGCAGCGGTGTAACAGGGTGTTGAATCCTTCAGGCATATACAAGGAGTGGCGTAACTGGGCCATAGGGTAGATTTATTCCTAGCTTTAAAGAATCCTCCACACGGATTCTCAGAGAGACTGGATCAGTTTGCAGCCCCACCAATGGACTCCTTCCCCCAAACCCTTTCCAGCATTTGTTGTAAGTTATTTGTTAGTGGTAGCCATTCTGACTGGGGTAACATTAAATCTCACAAGTTGTTTTGGTTTGCATTTCCTTCATTGCTGAGGGTGATGAACATGATTTAGATAGTTCTTAAACATTTCTATTTCTTTTTTTCTTTTTCTTTTCTTTCCTTTTTCTTTTTCTTTCTTTCTTTCTTTTTTTTTTTTTTAGAACTCTGTTCAGATTCCCAAGCCCATTTTTTAAAAAAAAAAGTTGTTTGGGTTTTGTTTTGTTTTTGACTCTGTTTTTTTGTTTTGTTTGGTTTTTTAGTCATTTATATATTCTGGGTCTTACCCTTGTGGTTTGAATATGCTTGGTCCAGGGAGTAGCACCATTAGGAGGTGTAGCCTTGTTGGAGGACGTGTATCGCTTTGAGGGTGGGCTTTGAGACCCTTCTGGTAGCCTGGAAGTCAGCCTGCTCCTGGCTTCCTTTGGATGAAGATGTAGAACTCTCAGCTCCTCCAGTGCCATGCCTGCCTAGTCACTGCCGTACTTGATGATAATAGACTGAACTTTAGAACCTGTAAGCCAATTAAATATTGTCCTTTATAAGACTTGCCACGGTCATGGCGTCTGTTCGCAGCAATGGAAACTCTAAGACACCCCTGTCAGATATGTAGCTGAAAATTCCATGGGTTTCCTGTTCATCCTGTTGTTTCCTTAGCTGTGCAGAAAGCTTAACATTATGAGGACCCACTTGACAATTACTGGCCTCATTCCTTGGGCAAGTACAGTCCTATTCAAAAAGTCCTTTGCTACCTCTATGTCTGTAAAATACTGCCCGTGCTTTCTTCTATGAGTGTCAGTATTACAGGCTTCATATTGAGGTCTTCAGTCCATTTGGACTTGGGTTTTGTGCAAAGTGATAGATCTGGGTCTGATTTCACTCTTCTGCATGCAGACACTCAGTTTTCTATTTCTATTTCTACACCATTTTGAAAGATGCTGCCTTCAAGGTGTGTCTTCTGTAGGGCACATGCTTAGTATGTATGAGGACCTGGGTTCAAGCCCCAACACTCCACTTGCTCACCTCCCAAAGAAATAGAGGGAAATGTCAGGAAAAGGCATGGAGTCTGAAGGCTCAACCCAGTGCTGGCTGCTTAATATTGTTCATGACTGCTGATTGGAACATGGGTACACAGGGGAATAGAGGCCGACGGGGTTTGCTCTTAGACGGAGACTATACCAGTGTTTCTGTTTAGTAGTAGAGAGAACCTTCGAGGGATTCTGAAACATACACAAATATCTGTGTTTTCCAGTAGTCTTAGGTGACCTCCAAAGGGGTCAAGACCCCCAGGTTGAGAAGCAGTGGTCCAGATGCCTACTGAGACTTGATGAAAGGACTAGACTGCTGAAATGATGGGGTAAATCACCAGGTAGACTGTTTTTGTCCTTGGGATGTTCCTGGACAAATAAGAAAGTAGACATTGATTAGTGTGGCAATAGACATCAGATATGTGTCACGTCATGTTTAGGATAAACATATAGGACATACCCCCAATAACAAGGTAAGATATATATGTATGTATGTATGTTTGTTTGTTTGTTTCATGTAGCCCTGGCCTCAGACTTAATGTATAGGTTGAGGATAACCTTGAACTGTTGATCCCCTATCTCTATCTCCCAATGTTGAGATTATAGATATGCATTATATTAGTTATATATAATGTATTTATTCAGCAGCTGCTGAAAGAACAAGAAGTAGGAATCCTTCCAGGACAATCCCTGTAAAGGGGCACTGTAGTCAGGTCTGCCCAGTTTAACCTGATGGTTGTGACACAGATGGCTCAAAATGGATTATACAGCTTACTGGAGTCATGGCTGTCTCAAAGAATATTCCATTGACATTGGTTGTGCGATGCTCTGGGGATCTGAACTCTTTCTGTTGAGAGTTTGCTAATCCAGATTTTACAGCACATATCTCAGAGTGGTTGAAGAAATTCGGAATCGCTCTATTAACACTAGGCATCGTTCTCCAAGAATATTCTCCTTTCTGCAAGTCTTGCTGTGGCAGGGAATTTGGGTGTCATTTGCTGCAGGCTGAAGTGCACAAGGACCCGAGTGGCAGTTGATGTACACATTAGCATACTCACACAGCTGTGAGCAGTGGGTTCGCAGGACACAGGCTTGCTTCTGTGCCCGGTCTCTACCAAGTATGCCTCACCAGAAAGCTGTAAAGGAGCACCAGCATTTGTTGCCAAATTCCAGGGTTTCGAGTCATCATAAAATCAACCTCATAATTTTTGAGGTTAATAAGATAATCGTATTTGTTTTGTCTGAGTGGCTGACTCTAGACCGAACTTGAAATAGTGACAGCACACAAGCTTATACAGGAATATAAGTATATCAACATGGAGACACAGAGGAGCTAATATGAGTGTTTCAGTTTTCTGTGTCCTGGTTCTTTGTGCTGTTCTGAATCATCCAGGATCTGATTATCAGCGTGTGGACAGAGCTGTAACGCCTGAGCTGCATGTCTGTGTGTGCAGGGGATGAGCTCATGTCTTTCATACTCTGAGAGAGAGATGGAAAAGCCTGTTACATATGAGAGGAAAACAAGTAACCATGTAAGTTTTAAAAAGCTGTGTCCTGAGACTAGGCATGCGCACTCCGGGGGTCTCAGCCACTGTGAATTGCCTTAGCCCCTCTCCTTACTCCTCCCCGACGGCTTCCTTTGCAAGTGCATTAGGCTGTTGGGTCAGCATTGTTGTTCCCCGCTGAGCCACTCCAAAGGACTGCAGCTCTGGAGTGTCTTTTTAAACAAGAAATGACAGCTATAAGAATTTAATTATCGGGTCTAAAAGAGATGGCCTAGCAGACAAGAGCACTGGCTGCTCTTCCAGAGGACTAAATTCAATTCCCATCACTCACATAATGGCTCACAAGCTTCTGTAATTATAATTCCAGAGGACCCAATGCTCTCTTCTGGATTCCACAGCCACTGACAGCAAATAATGCACAGACATGCTTGCAGGCAAAGCTGAGCAAGGTGGTGCACTCAAATCCCAGCACTTGGGAGGAGGCAAAGGCAAGAGGATCTCTGAGTTTCAAGTCAACCCGATCTACATAATTAACAGACCAGCCAAGGCTACATAGTGACCAATGTAGATTTTTACATTTTTTTTTAATTTCCAAAATTGGCATATTTAAAGATAAATACTGTACTAATGTATCTTTTTAAAAGGCCCTGGAGTGAGGGGTGAGCGTGCAGGCTCTCTCCCACACATGTGGACACACACTGATCTCAGGTAATAAATTCAGTGTCTCCATCTTTTAAAGGATTCTGTTTTAATTGTGCATTCTAGGTGTAAAGTTACTGCTTTAAAGACATCATCTTCAGGATTCCATCAATTCCAGGACATGTGCTATTATTCCTGTCTTTGTCCCTCCCTAAGTGATGTGTGGCTGTCTTCAGAAGTGCCCGCCCTCTGAGCAACAGTGATTGGTAAGTGGCGGGGGCAGTTGGGGGTGCTTTTCTGCCTGTCCTGGGTATTCTCAAGATTCTTGGGCCTCTACTGCCTCTTCTCTGTATTCTTCTTTGGGGATTTTAATTCTGTATTTAAATACTTATGCCACATACCAAACTCTCAACTGTTGTATTACAGTTAACATATCTTTGTTGTTGTGGAGTTGTTTCACATTTGGATAATTTCTATTGAACTGTCTTTTGAGTTCATTGAGTCTTTCTTTGACTGGTGAGCCCGTCAAAGGAATTCCCCGTTTCTGTTGTCTTTTTCACGTTTTTACTTCTGTTTGTTTCATTCTTGGTTTACTTTTTCAGACATTTTTTATTTTCCTTAGTGCCACAGAGGTGAAGTTTGGATGTGGTTATTATTAGTTACAGTGTCTCAGTATTTCTTTTTCTTACCTTAGGTCTAGGAAACCCTCTGGACCAAAGGCTGCTCCAGACAGGAAGTAACGCAGGCAGGCTAGGGAGAGCAGGAAGTGAGAAGACAGACAGATGCTGAGTTAAAGAGCAGCCCACTGACCTGTTTGAGTTGCTCAGGGTCAGTTGTCCTCTCGATCTGGCTTTCCCCCTAAAGACTCTCAAAATAATTATTACTTTTCTCTTGTTCAACCTAAATAATGGGTAACTTTTTGCATCCTGTGTTCGTGAATAGGATGTGGACTCTTAGATTATAACACCTTGGTAATGATAGGTCTATAAAACCTGACAAAAGTTCTTTTTTTTGTTTTGGTTTTTTGTTTTGGTTTTTGAGACAGGGTTTCTCTGTGTAGCCCTGGCTGTCCTGGAATTCACTCTGGAGACCAGTCTGGCCTTGAACTCAGAAATCTGCCTGTCTCTGCCTCCCAAGTGCTGGGATTAAAGGCCTGCGCCACCACTGCCCAGCTCAAAAGTTCTTTTTTTTTTCCTGTCAATACAAACTTCTTGAGTTGTCCATCTATTTTGTCTCTATTTGGCCATAGTCACAATGTGTTCGTTCTTTGATTGAACATTTCTGTAAACCTGCTAAAGTTCTGTAAATCTTGGTGATATACTTGGTGGTGATCACATTGGTGGACAGAAAGGCAGCCCTTTCCTGCAGGAGCTGCAGAGGCTCCTGCCTGTGTTCCCAGGTACAGAATGCCACAGGGCACAGAGGGAGAACTGCAGTCTTGACAGAGAGGTGGCCATGCTCGGCCAAGCTCAGATTGTGACATATTCACTGTGACAATTTACTCAGCTCCTTTAGGAGCCTGGTGGTGGTGGTGGTGGTGGTTGTTTTCTTTCTTTCTTTTTTTTTTTTTTTTTTTAAGATTTATCTATTTATTTGTTTATTTAGTATATTTAAGTACACTGTAGCTGTCCTCAGACACTCCAGAAGAGGGCGTCAGATCTTGTTACGGATGGTTGTGAACCACCATGTGGTTGCTGGGATTTGAACTCCAGACCTTGGGAAGAGCAGTTGGGTGCTCTTACCCACTGAGCCATCTCACCAGCCCTTCTTGTTGTTTTCTTGTTGCAAGGCCATTTGTTGTCTTTTTGTTATTACTGTTATTGTTTTGTTTTGTTCTGTTCTAGTTCCTAGTGGTAGGTAGGTCCTTTGGTACTAGATGAGTAGTTTCAGGGCCACAGATGGAAGGCATCTTATTTATCTTCCAAGTGGAAGTTCCGGGCAACGTTAACTTTCTACTTGGCCTGTGAAGACCATTGGTGGCATATGGAAAGGACAAAGGCTGCCTCACCTCATACTTTTGCCTTGGCTGTGCTAGAATTCGCTCTGTAGACCAGACTGGCCTGGAACTCACAGTGATCCACCTGCCTCTGCCTCCCAAGTGCACCACCATCACCTGGCCCTCATACTTTTTTTTTTTTTTTCTTTTTTAAGAAAAATCTTCAGGGGATCCAGGAGGATGCACAAGAGAATCCTCAGTGGTTACTGCCTTTCTTTCTTTCTTGAGAACTTAGTTGAGAAGTTCAGTACTAACTCATGATTTATTTTGATTTGCTGTTTATAGTCTACTTCTGGCCTTTCTCCCTAACCTCTCTCAGGCCAGGGCCAGTGAGCCTCACTTAAGGAGTAGATATGCAGGTTACCTGTCCCCAGTTTGGGCACAGTAGCCCATTCTTTTCATTCCAATATGAAGGAGGTAGAGGCAAGTGCATATCTGTGAGTTTGAAGCTAGCTTGATCTGCACGACAAGTTCCAGGTCAGGCAATGCTAAGAAAAAGCCTAACCCCACATGGAATTCGTTACCCTCACAAATGATAAGTATGACTGCTAATATATGTGAGCACTGAGAACTATTTTATAAATTAACATATATTTTTTTCCTCTGGGATAGGAAGTAAACCATCTGTCTCCTGAAATGTCTTCAGAAAATAAAGAGCAACATGACCTCTCACCAAGGGACTTACCTCAAGAAGCCTACGTCTTCCCATCTGAGCTCCCCCTGGAGGGTCAGAGAAGATCAAGCACGGACTTGAGGCAGCTTGGGACCAGTAATTGTGGGAGAGCTTTCCGTAGGATCCACATGGAACCTCGTGAGAAACCAGATACTAACATCAAACAGATTGTCGTCAGAAAGCTCCAGAAGAGTTGCCAGTGTGATGCAACCAAAGTCAGAAATGGGATTTTTGATTTCCTTCCTTTTTTGCGGTGGCTCCCAAAATATGACCTGAAGAAGAACATTTTAGGCGATGTGATGTCTGGCCTGATTGTGGGTATCCTGTTGGTGCCCCAGTCCATTGCTTACTCCCTGCTGGCTGGCCAGGAGCCTATCTATGGTCTATATACATCATTTTTTGCCAGCATTATTTATTTCCTATTTGGTACCTCCCGCCACATCTCTGTGGGCATTTTTGGAATACTGTGCCTTATGATTGGTGAGGTAGTTGACCGAGAACTGCATAAAGCCTGCCCTGACATTGATGCTACGTCATCTTCGATAGCAGTGTTTTCAAATGGATGTGTGGTTGTAAACCATACATTAGACGGCCTCTGTGATAAAAGCTGCTATGCAATTAAAATTGGCAGTACTGTAACCTTCATGGCTGGAGTTTATCAGGTAAGAAATGGTGAACATTTAGGCTCGGCATAGTAGCCCAGCACTCAAGAGGTAGGGGCAGCGGCAGAGGAATAGTTTGAGGCCAGCCTAGTTTCATAGCAAGGTCTAGGACTCCATAGTGAGAGCCTGAGACACCAGGGGAAGAAGAAAGGAGGAGGGAGACGTAACAGTTGGTTACGTCTGGCAAAAGCAATCATTATACACAAAATCTCTGGTATGTAGGCTGCTAGGGGTTGTAATGAGGCTACCACTTACTGAGTGCTAAAGAGATGAATGGTAGAGCCCAAAGCCAAACCATACATTCCACTGTAAAATAGGGCTCTTCCTAGACTGCCTCTTAAGCAGCAACAGTCTTATTATTTAAAAAAAAAAAAAAAAAAAAAAAAAAGGACCAGAAAAGGTCCTCAGGCCAACTAGTACAATTCTTATGTTGGAAACACTAGGTTTGCTTAAGATTATACGTGCCTGATTATTGGCAAAAGCACCATGAATAGTCAGAGGGCAGGCGGTAGGACAGGACAGGGAGCGAGGAAGGGCAAAGAGGACGACCAGAATGGCTGGCATTATTTGCTAGTTCCTACCTTCCCTGAGAGTAGCCACTTTACTGAGAGACTTCTGCTAAGTTTAATAGTTCTCTTGGATTGATGGAGAGAGAGAGGAAAATTTGAGGGCCATCATTTTACCAGCCAAGAGACATGATTACAAATTAAAACCTCCTTGAGTAGCCTATAGAACCCACTAATCTGTTGCTGTGATTATGTCCCTGCCTTCAGCATCCAGAAATCAATGCCAGCATTAATGAAACCTGGTCTCTATTATAAGCATTTTGAACCAGGAGAGGAAGGGGAAGAATAGCTGGCTTCATTTGGTATTAGACGAGGCGGGAGAGACAGAAGGAAACAGCAATGGGTTGTATTCCTAGAGTACACATTGACTTTGTCTCACCAAAGAGAAGAAGAGGTGACGGGACTCTGAGGACGTAGGCAGAGAAGGATGTAGCGTTATTGCTAACTCGGATGCACGACAGTGGGATTCAGTTTTGATGTGAATCTCGTTTTCCTACCAGTTAAGTTTTACTTTCAGCTGTAACATGATCCATGCCTGTAATCTTAGCATTTAGGAGGTGGAGGCTGGAGGGTCAGAAGTTTTTGGATCATTTTTGGCAAAGTCCAAGGCTGCCCTGGGACCATGAGACCTTAACTCCAAAAATAAAAATTAAAAACTTTCATTTTTATGGTAATAATTTTTAATTTGGAAAAAAAATTCTGAAGTTGAAGAATTTCTCTAATTTGAGTTTGTTTGCTTTTTGTTGACTGGTTTTCTTTTGTTGGGGTTTTTGTTTTTTGCTTTTTGTGGGGTTTTGTTTGTTTGTTTGTTTGTTTTTTGAGACAAGGTGACTCCATGTAGCCCTGGTTATCCTGGAACTCGTTCTGTAGACGAGGCTTACCTTGAATTCAGATCCACCAGTCTCCCCAGTGCTGGGATTAAAGGTGTGTGCCACCACTGCCTGGCTCCAATTTGAGTTTGTATACATTTGTTTGGAACCTTGAAAATAATTCTTTTTGGAAGCAGTCCGAATGGTGTTCAGTTTTAAATTATTGTATAAGGTAGAAATCCCAAGTCCTTGTTATGGTTGGGCTAATGAGTTTGATTACAGGAATCTGCCTTGTGTAATCTGTACTGTATGATTGCTTTTCTTTTGGCTCTGACACTCTGGTACTCTGATAGTTTGTGGCTGGGCAAGGAAGGCTGAGGTGGTATGAAGCCGAGGAGCTCGTCCCCATTTCTGGCTAACGCTTGCATATGCTCCCTTCCAGATAGCGATGGGCTTCTTTCAAGTGGGCTTTGTCTCTGTCTACCTCTCCGACGCCTTGCTGAGCGGGTTTGTTACTGGTGCCTCCTTCACCATCCTCACGTCTCAGGCCAAGTACCTCCTTGGGCTGAGCCTTCCCCGGAGTCACGGTGTGGGCTCAGTCATTACTACCTGGATCCATATCTTCAGAAACATCCATAACACCAAAATCTGTGATCTCATCACCAGCCTTTTATGTCTCCTGGTCCTCGTGCCAACCAAAGAACTCAATGAGCACTTCAAGGCCAAGCTCAAGGCTCCAATTCCAATCGAGCTCATTGTCGTTGTGGCGGCCACACTGGCTTCTCATTTTGGAAAACTAAATGAGAATTACAATTCCAGTATTGCCGGACACATTCCCACTGGGTTTATGCCTCCCAAAGCACCAGACTGGAGCCTCATTCCTAATGTGGCTGTAGATGCAATAGCTATTTCTATCATTGGTTTTGCTATCACCGTGTCACTTTCTGAGATGTTTGCCAAGAAACATGGCTACACGGTCAAAGCAAACCAAGAAATGTATGCCATTGGCTTTTGCAATATCATACCTTCCTTCTTCCACTGCATAACTACTAGTGCAGCTCTTGCAAAGACATTAGTTAAAGAGTCAACAGGCTGCCAGACGCAGCTGTCAGCTATAGTGACAGCCCTTGTTCTTTTGTTGGTCCTCCTGGTAATAGCTCCTTTATTCTATTCCCTTCAAAAATGTGTCCTTGGTGTGATCACTATTGTAAACCTCCGGGGCGCACTTCTGAAATTTAGAGACCTGCCAAAGATGTGGAGGCTGAGCAGAATGGATACAGTTATCTGGTTTGTGACAATGCTGTCCTCTGCTCTGTTAAGCACTGAAATAGGCCTGCTGGTTGGGGTTTGTTTTTCAATGTTCTGTGTGATCCTCCGTACTCAGAAGCCAAAGAATTCACTGCTTGGTTTAGAAGAAGAATCTGAAATCTTTGAATCCATTTCCACTTACAAGAACCTTCGGAGTAAGTCAGGCATCAAGATTTTCCGCTTCATAGCCCCTCTCTACTACATAAACAAAGAATGCTTTAAATCAGCTTTGTACAAGAAAACTCTTAACCCAGTCTTGATAAAGGCAGCTTGGAAAAAGGCAGCAAAGAGAAAACTCAAAGAGGAAACAGTGACCTTTCGTGGGGACCCGGATGAAGTTTCGATGCAGCTTTCCCATGATTCCTTGGAGGTGCACACTATCGTGATTGACTGTAGTGCAATACAGTTTTTAGACACAGCAGGGATCCACACATTGAAAGAAGTTCGCCGGGATTATGAAGCCGTTGGCATCCAGGTTTTACTGGCTCAGTGCAATCCTTCTGTGAGGGATTCCTTGGCCAGAGGAGAATACTGCAAAGAGGAAGAAGAAACTCTTCTCTTCTACAGTTTGCCTGAGGCAGTAGCTTTTGCAGAAGACTCTCAGAATCAGAAAGGGGTGTGTGTTGTCAATGGTCTGGGTCTCTCTGGTGACTGAGGAAGCTAATCTGTGTCTCCTGGTGACTGGGAAAGTTAATAAAAGGAAGAATAGTGTTTTGCCTCTTTGAGTGTGAAACGTTTTCTGCTGTGAAAGGAGAAAGCGGTGCACACTTGAAATAGTTCTCCTTTGAAGCTAGCCTTTCAATAGTTTCATGAGCTTTTGGTTGGGTAGAATCAAAAAGAAGTAAACATTGTGGTTTTCAGCTCATGCAGATAGCATTCTTGGGGTACAGTATAAATGGAATGGAACTGTAAAGCAGCATTACTTTAATTAACTTAATTGCCTTGCTTTAGGAACTGTATGTCTGAACTCTGTCCTCCAGGATGCAGGGGGAGGTAGCGCTAGGCTTTGCGTTACACACACTGCAGCCTTTGCATGGCTCTAGAGAGGGGAAGGAAGGAGGCAGCGCTGCTGGTACAGAGGCTGGCAAAGCACGAGGGCCTAAGGAGCCGAGTTCTGACCCTGCTGCTCTGTCCCTGTTTGGGTTTTGCTCCCCAGACAGCAGTAAGATCTCTTGCTGATAGTTGGAAATCACCATCTTTCCTTTCCTTCATGCAAGAACTGTGCCATAGTCTTGTGAGAGAATCTGACCCTCACAGCCGGCCTGATACTATTGTACAGAACCCATATTGTAATGTGTTAGTCTTCCCTTTTTATTTAGAATAAATAGGTAAGGAAAGAGTTTAAAACCAGAATGGCAGTGGAAGTCTTTGTCTTTCTTCATCTCTGTCTTTGTCTTAGAGAACTTGTCTACTGTTACGCTCTGTGTCACCTTTGACTTACTGTGTTTCCCCCGGGAATCCTTGATGAATGGTCATTTCTGAACACCAGTGGCAGAGATGTCAGAGAAAACAGAGTATTGGCTCAGCAGCTTCTTACAGCACCGTGAATGGCCTTGTGCTGCACATTCAAGGAGAGATGGCAAAAAAAGAATGCATGACAGTTCCCCTTAAGAAATGCCACCGTCCCACCACTGGGGCATCTTAGCAAGGACCTGCTGGGGTTGGCAGTCTTTCTAGAAGTGGCTGTTTGTGGATGAGTACAGAGGTGATGGGGTGCTTCCAGAAGGACATCCGTCATTACTTTGCAGATAGGAAAGCAGTGTTGATGCTTGTGGCCACGCACCCTGTTGGCATGTGATAAATATGGATGTCAGTGGCCACCTTTAATGCAGGACTTGGAGCCTTCACAGAGCCTTAGATGTACGGGGGGGGGGGTCACTCTCAGAGGCTGGCTACAGGTTATGAGTTGAATAGTTTCTTCAGAAGAGGACTTCAACAGATAAGAAAAGTTCTCCCAAGTGTGGAATAGAGGACTCACATGAAATTAAAACATTTAGCCAAGTTATTAAAGTAACAGTTTCTGAAGTGTAAAATCATTTTTAGCCTGTTCTTACATGAAAAACAATTTAAAATATTTATGGGAAGCACTCCGAGTAACAAACCTACTGAGGTGGAATGCTTTCAGACATTTTACACATGCGAACTCCAGGAGCTGCCCCTTGGTTCTCCTAGTGACAGAGCACGCTTGCTTGCCTGTGTAGGAAATAGCTTTCCATGATTCCAATAAAAGCTTCAGGGTAGAAAATGGGCATTTCTGGTGGTTATGTTGATAAAATCCACACTGCCATGGATTTTAACATCCCTCTGGACTCTGTCCTAGAGATCTGCAAATGTTGACTGCTGCTGGCTTGTTCTTTTGTCTCCCTAGCATTATGAGTAATTGAAAAATCACAGTATCCTAGCCATTTTTGAAAATTGCACTTGCCCTTTCCTCAGGCCGTGTTGGAATTAAGACGGTTAGAGATGTTTAATACTCAGGGACAGACTGGGAGGTACATGTTCAATAGGACAGGAGAGGTGTTCAGGAGTTAAGAGCACTTGCTACTCTTCCAGAGGACCCAAGTTCAGTTTCCAGCGCCCACATTAGGCAGCTCACAGCCACCTGCAACTTCAGCTCCAGGCGATCTAACCCTCTCCTGAACTCCATCACACACACACACACACACACGTTTTCTAAAGCACTTGTTTAGGGTAACTGTATAATCCATTTAACACCAGCATAGAAAAAGAATTTCAGTTCAGTGTTTGGAAAGTCTCTGCCATTTGACTAGCATGTAAGTTCATAGTGTGGACCTAATTGGTTCTGAAGCTTTACGTGTGCATTAGTAAATGCTTGAGTTATGTTCTGATTTGTGTATGTCCCACAAAGGCAAACAGGATCCTACTTTTCAGTAGCCATTTTTAAAACGCGATTGCACTGATGTCTGTTGCTGCCTTTCTCTTTGGGTTGATCTCTTCCTAAATCGAACATTAAAACCGATTTTGATTGCTGATATTTGAAGGCATCAAATTTAGAACCAAAGCCTAATTTACCACCAGCATCAAAAACAACAAGCCATTTTAATTTCCTTCTTGATGCTTTAAAGATATTTATAAAAGTTATCTTGCTCACTCTGAACATTAGAGTAAAATATTTCCTGATTGTTTACAGAGAAGTAGACGCCTGAATGCTGTTAAGTGACTGTCATTTATTTGAAATACAGAGTGTACATGTGTCTGTGTATATTTTATGACAAGCTCTTATGTAGCACAGGCTGGCCTCAAACATGCTAAGCAGCGGAGGGTGATTGTGAGCTGTTGGTCTCCCTGCTTCTGCCTCCAGATGCTGAAGTTAACAGGTCCTAGGGATGGAGGAAGCTAATGTGTATACAGACCTGCTATGAAAAGAACACAGTTCAGGGGAGGAAAAGGTTAGCTCACCAAGATCTGTACTGACCAGAAAGGAAGAGACCTGGCTGGATCCAGATGCTGGTAAACCCCACGGTAAGATCAGGGTTCAGGAGCATGCCTCCAAGAGAGAAGTAGGTTCTGTTTCTAGATGGGGAGAGTCACAAGTTCACCAGAGCTCCGAAGAGCTAAGAAGCATATGTTCAAGTTGTAGCTCAAGTCTGAGTGAGCCTACTCAGGAGTACTGTCCTCCCTGTGAGCTGAGTGGCTGTAGTACTGTGTCACAGACAGAATAAGACTGTCAGGTGCCTAGTTAATTCTAAGCAGGATCAATGGGACAGGTATGATTTATATAAAGTTTCTCAGTACAGTGAATGGTGAACTTTGAGACTGCCTGGAAGTGATAGATGAGTTCATTAGACTAATGCTTCTGGCTACATCGTAGCAAAACCAGTGAGCCTCTGCAGGGATGTTCCTGGCAGTTTGACATTTAAGAACATGTTGCCAGGATTAACTCCAAGCTGCAAAGTACAGAAAGGAGTAGGTTTGGGGACTGATGCCTCTTTGTTTACGACGATGGCTCAAGCTCTCTACACCACCCATACACACACACACACACACACACACACACACACACACACACACACACACACCGGTTAGTGTCCTCCCTTCTGAGTTTTCAAGGAGGCACTGCGGGGATAGTTGAAGGCTCTTTGCATGGAGGTAAACCCTTCTGCATAGCCCCAGTGTCTGGGAGTCTGGTGTTCCGGGGACCTAGAAGTGCTTCATGGAGAGCACTTGCTGAGGGCAGATGGAGGCCTGAGGTGGAGGAGTGTCACTCTGGTATATGCAGGCATGACTGAATCTCCAGAAAGGTGCAATTCTCCAGGTGAGGAGCTTTACATTTTTGCCTAAAGTTTTTGTTCTTTAGTGTTCTTCTTGGACTCTTAATTCTGGTGGTGTTTTAATTTGAATGTGGGCTTTAAGCTGCAGAAAGGATGAATTGCCACTTAGACTCAAAGTGGGCACAGTGGCCTGTGAGGCACTTGGAGGCTGGGGCAGGAAGAGTCTTCGAGGCCAGCCAGAGATAGCTGGTGAGAGCCTGCCAAAAGAAGAGGAAAGAAAACTAGCTAGCTGTTGGAGACCCATTTGTCCTCCAACTTTTTATATATATAAAGATGTTAGTAAACTATTGATCTTAGTCCATTTGAGGTCTAAGTTTAAGCATGAAAATTATAATGGAACAGGACAAAACAGTGCGCCAGCTGGTTTGTTACAGGCTATTTCATAAAGTAAAATACAATCGAATTACTTTGTGTTAAAAATAAATTTTTAAGGTTTTTTTTTTAAAAAATAGTAACTTGTAAATGGAGGCTTTAGATGTAGAAGGGGGTGTATTTAATAAGGTAATTTTTATCATGGTAAGAACTATTTTTTTACCAAACATATTTTGTAACTGAAATTTTAAAGTAAATTTGCTAAGTACAATTAAAAACTCAAATAAACATTATGCTAGTATATTTTTGAGTACGTGTTTTATACCCTATGACTTAGTTTAAAATAAGAGTGTTGTATTGAAGTCTGCAGAGTAAGAGTGAGAGTAACAAATACTTTTATTGGAGACACTGTATTCTGTCATAGCTGCTAGGTCACAAAGGGTTTTAATCTGAAACTTGAACAGACTTACTCTGAGAATAATCCCACACCCTGTACTGCATCTCTACAGTACCAGATGTTGGTCTGAGTCCTGATGCTGCTGTGGCTTCTGTGTCTTAGCAGTGAGTGTAAGAATACCCACAAGCCTGGCTTTCCCCCTTCATAGTGTTGTGTACAAAAGCAGACAACATTTAGCTGTCGCCAGCCTCTACCAGGCCTGGTTACTATTCAGAATGCATTTTATAGTAGGCTTTTTAATTCAAGTAAGTGCCTCGATGCTGATCCTCATAGATCAGCGCTCAGCCATCCTTCAGACAAGGATGAGGTGTTTCCTGTTGTGGGGAGGGAGTTGTTAATCATTTCCTTCTGGAAGAATATGTTTGTATTGCTTATTTTACAAGGTCTTCTATGTGTTTGAGATTTAAGGGTGCCATTTCTTTTGTTAATAAATTGTTATAAAATATTACTGTGTAAATTATTTTAGTGCTGGGAGTTCTGACTAAAACATTTAAATATTGATGAATTTGATTTAAATTTCTTCTTAACTTTTATGTCTTGGGGTGTTTCACTTGCATATGTGTCTGTGTACCATTGTATGCATGTATGTGGATACCTCTGTATCCACAGAGGCCAGAGGAGGAAATCCGATCACTTGGAGCTGGACCTACAGACCATTGTGAGTCACCATGTGGGTGCTGGGCATTGAACCCTGGTCCTCTGGAAGAGCAGCCAGTACTCTCAATCACGGAGCCAGCTCTTACCAGTGCATTTGAAAGTGCTCTTAGTGTGGTGACACAGGCCTGCTTCTCCAGGACTCGGAGTAGAGGCAGGGGCAGGGAGACAGGACCGTCAAGGTTGTCTCTATAAATAAATAGTATTTCATTCACCTGCACATAGGCATCTAATGATAGACCCTCTGGGGACTCAGTTTACCCTGTTAGTGAACACAACCAGAGCGTTAGATTGCTTCAGGACCCCTCAGCTCTCATAGTGCTGGACTCCTGTAATATCAGTCAGAAAGCCCAAATCTGCGTGGTTGAGCAAGAGATGCCTAAGCTGCATTTTCACATCAGAGAAGAGGTGAGAGTACCTGAGGATGACCAAGAACTTAGTGAAATTCCTAGTGGCACACATTTACACATTTTGCTGGTTGTCTGTCTGTCTGACACAGGGCCTTGCCAAGTAGTCCAGACTGCTGATCTGCTTGACTCAGCCTCCTTCATGTCAAGATTCACAGGCATGCACCATCACATCTGCCTGGAAGGCACTGGGGCTACTGCTTTCTGTACACGCTTCTTACACCTTCTCAAACGAGCCAGCGTGGGCACAGGACTACGGATGGTTTCTAGTCTTTTTACAGCAACTTAGGTATCCTCTCCCCAAGCCCGTTGGCATTGAGCAGCGTGAAGGAGCTCACTACACTAGCCATTCTGTACACAGAGTCTGCACAGCACCAAGCATCCCAGACCCCGTGGAGAGAACACTTTCATTCTTTGGTGTCTCATTCATATAAACTAAAAATAAATCTCATAGGGATTTTTAAAAAGGACTGCAGCCTACCTGTAACAGTAACTGCATTTATCCCCAGATTCTTAATTGTTCAGATTACAGGTATGTGTCAACACGGCCAACGCTAGTTAAAATTTATTTAAGTTAAAGTTACAACTCATCAGTAGTTCCTCCTGCTTGAGACCAGCCTGGGTTACATACCAAGATACTGTCTCCCCAAAATGGCGAGGAGGAAGAAGACAAGCTCTGCCATTGGTTGTATCTCTAACCTTTGCTCTGCCATGCGGTTTTTGCCTAACCTGCCAACCACTCACTCACCTTAGGTGTGCCCAAATGGAACAGTTAACACCCTAGGTCTTTACACAGTTCCACCTTGAGTTGTCTCCCAACCTCTTGTACCAACTCCCTGTGCCTCCCTGCCTCACGTCTCAACTGTCCTTTGGTCTTAGTGATATTTTCCTCTTAATCAGTGGGTCCTTTGGGCTCCGACTGCTGCAGTCTCATGTAGTCTGTGCATAGTGAGTGAAATCTCATTTCTCATTCATTCCCCCAACTTCTATACCTGAGTTTCTTGAGGGTGGTAGTGCAGAAAGCAATAAGTACCTATGTTGTAAGATAAATTATTATTGCAAGCACAGATATGTTTGCTGGACAATTATTTCTTCATTTCGGAAACATGCCTATCAAAAGGCAATTACATTCCCAATAATATTCATAGATTGTTCACTGAAGAGATATGTAATGGGGTAGGTTAAATGGTCTCAGTGTCTTAGTTTGGGTTTCCATTGCTGTAAAGAGATATGACCGCCGGGCGGTGGTGGCGCATGCCTTTAATCCCAGCACTTGGGAGGCAGAGGTAGGCGGATTTCTGAGTTCGAGGCCAGCCTGGTCTACAAAGTGAGTTCCAGGACAGCCAGGGCTATAGAGAGAAACCCTGTCTCGAAAAGAGAGAGAGAGAGAGAGAGAGAGAGAGAGAGAGAGAGAGAGAGAGAGAGAGATGACTAAGGCAACTCTTATAAAGGACAACATTTAATTGGGGCTGGCTTGCAGTGTCAGAGGTTCAGTCCATTAACATCATGGTGGGAAGCATGGCAGCATGCAGGCAGATGCGGTTCTTTAGAAGGAGCTGAGTGTTCTACATCTTCATCCAAAGGCCACCAGAAAGACTGTCTCTCTCTGCACATTGGGCAGAACTTGAACACTAAGAGCCCTCAAAGCCTGCCTACACAATGACACACTTCCTCCAACAAGGCCATACGTATTCCAACAGGGCCACACCTCCTAATAGTGCCACTTCCCATGGGCCAAGCATATTCAAACCACCACACTCAGACACAGTTAAAACTTAAGTTTTAGTCATTTGAGCGAGGCCCACATTTTGTGTCCCCTATTTGCTTGCTTTTCCCTGACATCTCTACTTAAAGCAACTATGGCTGGATGTTCCTAAGGGTTCTTCAAGCTTTCTCCCTTATGTAGTCCACCTTTGCCCTCTAGTGGCTGAAGTATGCAACTACACTCTAAAGAAGTATGCCCTTGAAATAGTACTTTTGCATTGATTTTTCTAGAAAGATTAGATCACAAATTAAACAATACTAGACATAAATAGGCAAGCAATAAATCTCAGTTTTCTTCCTTTGGATAAGAGCCCATCAAATAGAATTCCTAGACACCATGTTGGGGGAGGGGATAGGGGAAGGAAGGGAATGATAGATGGACGGACAGATGGACGGATGGACGGACAGACAGACAGACAGACAGAATGCATGAGTCACTGTGTATGTATGGGAATCAGAAGGCAACATTGGGGAGTGTCCTTCCCCCATGGGTTCTGGGATTGGTTGAGCTCAGACTGCTAGGACTGCACACAGCAAGTACCCACTGACCCACCTCACTGGGCCTCCCTTTGTTTTCAGTAAAAAAATAAATAAATAAAAATAAAAATAGGAACTGGAGAGATGGCTCAGCAGTTAAGTGTACTGGTTTCTCTTCCAGAGGTCCTGAGTTCAATTCCCAGCAACCACATGGTGGCTCACAACCATCTGGAATGAGATCTGATGCCCTCTTCTGGTGTGTCTGAAGACAGCTACAGTGTACGCATACACAATAACTAAACAGATCTTGTTTTAAAGTTTAAACCCATAGTTACTGTGTTCCGGGCACTTAGATGAAGCCTTTCTTATTAAAGCCCTGTCTGAATAAACGGAGGCAGGAAGCCTCCTGTGATTTTGATGGAAGGACACAAGTTTACTGTGCATTAGAACACACTATCAAACAATGGGGTTTCATTTGGATTGGAAGCTATGGTAACAGAAAAATCTGGCCAATCCTTCCCAATTGAGTACAACCCTAGTGTAGTGAGTGTTCCTGATTTTCAACTTGACTATATCTGGAATGACCTACAGTCCAGACTTGGAAGGCTCGCCTGTGATCCAGATCTTGAGGCTGGGAAATAGAAGTTTCTGACCAAGGTTTTGGCATGGAGATCTTGAGGCATAGTGGCTATGAATCTCAGGAGACTAGAGCAAGGAGATCTCTGAGTTCAAGGTCATCTGGGACAAAGCAAGTCCCAGATCCAGGCATGGTGGCACACACCTTTAATCTGGGCCACACCTTCTGCTGGAGACCTACATGGGGACATTGGAAGAAGGAAAATGCTCCCTCTCTCTCCTTCACCCGCTTGCCTCATGGGACTGAGCAACTGCTAGGTCCTAGGACTTCCATCCACAGCTGCTGCTGACCATTGTTGGGAGTTGGACTACAGACTGTAAGTCATCAACAAATTCCCTTACTATATAGAGACTACCCATAAGTTCTGTGACTCTAGAGAACCCTGACTAATACACCTAGCTATATCCCCACAGCCCTAGGCAAGGCACCATTAAGAACGGGCTGGTCGTTGCTCTCAGAGCGCAAACTCTAATTAAAGTGTTACAGGGTGGGAACTGGAGAGATAGCTCAGTAGTTAAGAACACTGGCTGCTTTTCCAGAGGATCCAGGTTCAGTTCCCACACGGCAGCTCACAACAGTTTGTAACCCCAGTTCCAAGGGATCCAACACTCTCACTCACACAGACATATGTACATGCAGGCAAAACACCAGTGCACTGAGAATAAATAAGTCATTTTAAAGAAGTGTTACAAAGCGCTGAGAAAACATCAAGGGTCAAGATGTAGTTTCTGTTCATGGGAGCTTCAAGAAAGCCTGGAGGTCAAAAGACACCATGCAAGTCTTAAAGCAGTGGTTCTCAACCTGTGGGCCACGATCCCTCTGAGGGTTGAAAGACTGTCTCACGGGTACCAGATATCCTGCATGTCACATGTAACAACAAATTGATTTTATGGTTGAGGGTCACCACCACATGAGGACCATATTAAAGGTTCACATCCTTAGGAAGGTTGAGAACCACTGTCGCAAAGAATTCAAAGTGTCTAGCTTGATAGCGAGTGGCAAGGCACCCAGGCAAAGGCAGGTAAGTGGAGGTGGTTACAGGTGAAGGAAGGCAGGAGTCAGCTCAGGGGACATCTAACACTATCGTACTGAGCCGCCAGGCTGGAAGTGGAGGTTCAAGTCAACTCTACAGGGTATAAAAACTCAGATGAATGACCTGATTTGGTTTTGTTTGTTTGTTTGCTTGTTTGTGTTTGTTTTTGAGACAAGATTTCCTTGTGTAACATCCTGGAACTTACTGTGTTGACCAGGCTGGCCTTGAACTCAGAGGTCCACCTGCCTCTGACTGGCCAGTGCTGGGTTTATGCCACCACTGCTCGGCTCTGATTTTGTGTTCTTGTAGGTACTTGAGAGCCAGCATAGAAAGTTGGTCAGGGAAACGGCAAGATCCCAAAAGAATTCGCAGAACAAGCAGTACGGACCATAGAACAGTGGGCCAGGAAGGACTTTGAATTAACCCTGATACAGGCAGCTGAGGGCAGCACTAGATACAGTCATGGGCTCTATCCAGGAGACATTTTCACTCACCAAGTGTTTAGAATCTTAAATGTAAGACAATCATCAGCATACACACCTATAATCTCAGAAAGCTGAGGCAAGGGGACTGCCAGTTCAAGGCTGGCAAGCCTGAACTACATAATGAGAACCTGTCTCAAAAAATTAAAATATAGTCAGTACTCCTGTTTCAGAAGTTCATATTGGCTTATTAAAGAGAAAAAAACTAAACATCTACTGTGTTTTTGTTGACGTGCTTTATTCAATATGGAAGTGCTTTTATAATAAATCTGCTTTATGTGTCTGTTTCAATTAACAAACTGCAGAAAGAAAAATAATTGCTGTGGCTTTCTGAAAAATCCACTGGATTACCCAGAAGGGAGACTGGCAGAACACCGCCAAGCTGCCACATCAAGATGGCTTGGGGTAAAAGCAGTTGCTATCAAACCCGATGAGATGAATTAGATCATTAAAATCACAGATGGCAGAAGGAAGAGAACTGACCTCTGACCTCCACACATGTGCCATGGTAGGTGTGTACTCACAGGCAATAAGTAAGTGTGCAAAATTACAAAATAAAGACAAGCAGAGCTGTTGAGGTAGCTCGGGGTAACAACACTTGCTGCATATGTCTGATGGGACCTGGGTTTCATCCCCTGTAACCCACAGGTGGCAGGGGAGAATCGAGTCCCCGAACTTGTTCCCTGACTTCTGTGCACACACACCCATGAATAAAAGAAAATAAATTTAAATTAGTAAGGGCTAATATGAGCCACAGATAGGGCTCGGCAGTTAAGAGCACTTGCTGCACTTCCAAAAGGCCCAGATTTAGTTCCCAGCACCCAGCTCAGGGAGGTCAAAGCACCTGTAAACCCAACTCCAGGAGGCCCAATGTCCCCTGGCCTCCTTGGGCAGGCACAAATACATACATATACATGAATAAAAAAACGTAAGTAATAAATATTTTTAAAAACTACTAACATTTTAATAGGTACTATAGTGCTCTCTACAAATGAATTTTATATTTTTCTAATTTATTAGTAATAAGTATTAAGGCTATAAAAGATGTTAAGAATATCTCTGTATGGAAAAACACATGGATCTGACTATAAACTTAAACAGTCTTAAATAATTTACCCCTTTCTCTGAAGGATATACACAGAGGGAAGAAGGTGACTTCCAGTGTACTGCAGGGCAAATGTAACATGTCTTCATCTTAATCTATGTTACAGACTGGGTTACTCACAGGCATTAGGAAGCAGTGGGAAGAACCCAATCATAGCATGATCCTCCATCTAACATACATCAGGTGTTCCATCTTAAGGCCAGAGGTTCATTTCTTGGGCACAGACAAGTGGATTCCCTACTCAATACTTGGATAACGATTGGGAGTATTCAAGAAGATTCTAGAGTTATCTAGTTAGCGGAGGGCAGAAAGGAATCAGCGAGTCTGGAGTGAGCACAGCTTTTGCTTTGTAACTGACAAGGGAATACATTCAAATGGCCAGCTCCAGAAGTGTGAGGACCCAGCTACCCCAGCAGTTCTCAACCTATGGACCCAGGGCCATCAGGTAGGGACCTATTTGAGAGGCAGAAGCAGGCAGAGATCTGTGAGTTTGAGGCCAGTTTGGTCTACACAGGGAGGCCATCCAGGGCTAGTGTCCGAGCTTTGGAATTACTTAAACGATCCTCAGGTACTCCTGATGTGTAGGCAAGTTTGAGAAGCACTGTATTTGTCAAAGGAGAACATGCAAATTAGACAAATTCTATTTCCCAAAGTCCACTCTAGGAAGCTTTATTATCTCAGAGTACTGTGTATGCTGTCATAATAATATTCCTTTGTTTAAATTAATTCAATATCTTATCTGTATTAAAAGCACCATGATCAAGGCAGCTCATAAGTAAGTGTATTTTGGCCTATGGTTCCAGAGAAATAAGAGTCCGTAATAGTAGAATGGACGCATGGATCTATGAACTGGAAGCTTACATTAAACAGGAAGCAGAGGGAGCGCAATGGAAAGCCAAAGCCTGTCCCCAGTCACATACTTCCTCCAACAAAGCCACACCTCCTAAACCTCCCCAAACAGAATCATCAACTGGGGACCAAGTTTTCACATGCCCGAGACCATGGGTTACATCTCATTCAGACCACAACATGAGTGTGGTAGTTTGTATATGCTTGGCTCAGGGAGTGGCACTATTAGAAAGTATGGCCTCTTGGAGTAGGTGTGGCCTTGGAGTAAGTGTGTCACTGTGGGTGTGGGCTTTCAGACCCTAATCCTAGCTGCCTGGAAGCAAGTCTTCTCCTAGCAGCCTTCAGATGAAGATGTAGAACTCTCAGCTCCTTCTGTACCATGCCTGCCTGGATGCTGCCATGCTCCCACCTTGATGATAACGGACTGAACCTGTAAGCCAGCTACAAGTAAATGTTCTCTTTATAAGCTTTCCCTTGGTCATGGTGTCTGTTCACAGCAATAAAACCCTAAGACAATTAATTCCTACTCTTCTTGGTACAGGGTTTCATATAGCCCAGGAAGGTCTCCAGCTCACTAGTCACCTATGACCTTGGTGCTAGTTCCATCTCTATACTACCATGCCAAGATCATGGGTGATGAGGATAGAACCAGGGTTTATGTGTGTGAACCAAACACTACACCACTCTTTCCTGTATTACTGTGTTAGGAAGAAATCTGCAGTGTTGCTATCAGTAAGACTCTGGGTCATTCTTTCCATTAACTATTTGTCTATAACATTTAGCTATGCAAAAACAGGACCTCTCACAGAGGAGAACTGTCTAAGTTTCTGTCCACTGAAGATGGCTTCTGTGGTGGGGTTTGGCCGCTCTGATAGGGAAACCTCAACTTCTCTCCCAGCTTTACCAGTATGCACCGTCCCCTGACTGTCTGTGCCCATTTGCTCCAGGGGGATGACAAGATCATCTTCAGTGACAAAGTCCTGAGAATCTACTTCACTTGGGACACGTGTGGCAATAGCTGCTAAGTGCCACAAAAAGTAGACAATTAATTCCTACTCTTCTTGATACAGGGTTTCATATAAAATTTTTCAAAAGATTTTATTATTTTTGAGACTTTCAAATGTTACATATGAGTATTCTGCCTGCAAGTGTATCTATGCACCACATGTGTGTTTAGTGTCCCAGGTCCCCTGAAACTGGAGTTACAAACAGTTGTGAGCCATCATGTAATAGAAATTGAAACTGGAACCTCTGGAAGAGCAGTCTATCTCTCCATCTCTCCAGCCCCATCAATGCTATAATGTCGTTTTAAGAGTAATTTATGATGTTTGTGTTAAACCTATTATGGTAGTTTGAATAAAAATGGCACCCATAGACTCATAGAAAGTTGAATTTTTGGAGGTATGGCCTTGTTGTGTCACTGGGGATGGGCCTTGATGGTTCAGAAGCTCAAGCCAGGTCCAGTGTCACTCTCTCTTCTTGCTGCCTGCTGATCCTGATGAAGACTCTGAGCTACCTCTACAGGACCATGTCTGCCATACTTCCCTATATGACAGTAATGGACTAAACTTCTGAAACCATAAGTAAAAGCCAGAACCAATGAAATGTTTTCCTGTGTAAGAGTTGCTGTCATCATGGTGTCTCTTTACAGCAATAAGACCCTGACTGAATCAGAAGTTGGGACTGGGGTATTGCAATGATAGGCTGGACCATGCTTGTTTGGAGGAATAGGGACCACTTTGGGACTCTGGACTAGAAAAGTGGATTGGACATTTCAAGTGATGCTTAATGGAACATCCTAGTGGGTGTATGTAAGACAGTGGTGCCCAAGGGAACCCAGCTCAAGAAGTTTCAAAGGAGAAGAATGTTAGTATGTATTCTAGAGACTGATTTTGTTCAGTCAGCCTGCACTTGCTTGAAAACTGTCATAGCCAAGCACTGTTGGTCAAGGTGAATGCCTTTGTTTTTGTTTTTTTTGTTTTTTGTTTGTTTTTTTTTGTTTTGTTTTTAACAGAGCTAGGAAGAATGTTGTTGGCAGGGATTTCTTGAAACCATGCAACAAAAAAGCCTGCTGGTGCCACCAGAGACTTGATTCTTCGTCCTTTCCCTCTGGGGTCCCACAAATGCCTCTTGCACTTTTTTTTAAATTTGGCACCATTGTTTAAGAAAATAGATAGGGTAGCAGTGATGCCCACAGCTTCCAAAACCTTCCTTCTCTCCTGGGAAAGCTGCTGAAGTTTCTTGTTCCCCTTCCTTGCCATTTCTAGGGGAGAAGGGGTGGGCCACAGCTAAGGGGGCTGTGTCTGTTCTTCCTTCCACAACTGTGGAAAACTAAGAAGCCTTAATGGGAATGTTTTAGAATGTTAAAATTTCTAGAAGGAAAACTCAGGGAAAGACAGGATTCATGACACTGACCTTTGTCAGTAGTGGATTGCCAGCAGACTCAAACATTTAAAATGGAAAGGATCTTGAAGAAAATCTATTTACCTAAGTGTTCCAAGCCTGGCTGCTGTGACAATACATTGAAATAGGCTGCAAAAGTTCACAAATAACAAGTGTGGTGGTTTGAATATGCTTGGCCTAGAGAGTGGTACTATTAGGAGGTGTGGCCTTGTTGGGGAAGCGTGTCACTAGGGAGGCGGAGCTTTGAGGTCCCATATATACTTAAGTCTGGCCAATGTGATCCAGACTCATCTCCTTCTGTTGCCTTTGGATGAAGATGTAGAGATCTCAGCTCCTTCTCCAGCACCATGCCTATCTGCACGCTGCTATGCTTCCTGAAATGATGACCACTGAACCTCTGGAAATGTAAGCCTGCCCCAATGTCTTAGGGTTTTACAGCTGTGAGCAGACACCATGACCAAGGCAAGTCTTATAAGGACAACATTTACTTGTGGCTGGCTTACAGGTTCAGAGGTTCAGTCCATTATCATCAAGGTGGGAACATGGCAGCATCCAGGCAGCCATGGTGCAGGAGGAACGAGAGATCTACTCTTCATCTGAAGGCTGCTAGCAGAAGACTGGCTTCCAGGCAGCCAGGATGAGGGCCTTAAAGCCCACACCCACGGTGACACATCCAGTCCAACAAGGCCACACCTGCTCCAACAAGTCTACACCTTCTAATAGTGCCACTCCCTGGGCCGAGCATATAGAAGCCATCACACCCAATTAAATGTTTGCCTTTATACGGTATAAATTCAAGGAGCCTTGTTTTATAGATACAGAAACAGGCCAGAGGAAGAGACTAGTCCAGAGCCACAAAGATTTCTTAACCCAGACCACTGATATATCTGGCATGGTGTTGCCCTGCTCAAAACTCAGTTAAGATGAGAACTTCAAATTCTCTCACCATCTATCTGAAATGGATTTCCACTGCAGGAGGATGACTTGGGTGTCATACATTCACTTTAATGAACATTTATAGGCTCCAAGCAGTAAGGACACAGTGATGAACAGAGTCTAGCTATACATCCCAAGGAATATGAAATGGAGGGAAACTGTTGGTTAACAGATACGTAGGCCATCAGAGAGTGTAGTAAGTGCTGTGAAGGAAATAAAGGTGATGGGAGAGAATAAAAGAAAAAATATTTCTCTGCTGTGGAGGTGTGAGCCTGTAATCCAGCTACTGGAGAGGCCGGGGAAGCAAAATCAGCTGGTGGTCAAATAAGTGAGACCAGGGGTGTAGCTCAGTGGTACTTGTCTAGCATGCTCAAAGCCCAGGCTTCAGTCCTCATTACTGCAAAGGTGTGTGTGTGGGGGGGGAGGGGATTGGAATGTCTTTATAAAGTTACACAGAAGCTGGCATTTGAGTTGAGATCTTCACAGAGAGCATTGGGGCGGGGGACAGTGCAAACGAGGCCAGAGCATCAGCAAAATCTCAGAAGCAGGAAAGAGTCTGAAGCGTTCTGAAGGATTTGCGAGACTCCATGTCACAAGAGAGGAGAGCCAGAGCATCAGATGCTGTGGTAAGCAGATGTTTACTCCCAGTGCGGCAGAAAGTCACTCAGATCAGACTTAGCCATGCGAAAGGGTCAATCTGCTGTGTTGGCTGTAGAGACCAGAGTGGAGGCAGGAAGCACTGCATGAGGTCAGGCAGAAGATGGTGACAGCGGTAGGTGGATATGGGAAAGACTGGCACTACATTTGCAAGCGGCCTTGCAGGAACTTGTTTAAAGGTGGCCCAATCTATCATGTTAAAATCCAGTCCAGTCCTACGTTCCCAGAGCTGTACATTCCAGAAAGTCACTATTGTGACTGCTCACTGGACTGAGGAGGGAAAGGCGGTGCAGCACTAAACATCAGTATCCAGTTGAAGGAAAGAGAACGCGCTGAAAGGTGAGGCTGAGCTCAGCCTAGCTCCGCCCTTGTTACCTGATTGTCCCATAGCCCGGCCCTGGGCCAAGTGGCCTCCTAGTTTCGCAACCGCAGTCCCAGCTTCCGGCTCTGGGAAGTTTGGCCGGAAGCAGTCCTCCTTAACGACCCCGCCATCCCCGCCGCCCCATCCAGCTCCTACGCCTCCAATCGGTTCCAACAGAGGCCCGGTCGGTTGCGCTTGCGCGAGGGTCGCACGCAATCACGCGCGCCGGCCGCTTCCGGTGCGCCGCGAGGGCCGCCGGGACGGGTCTCCCTGGCGATCAGTGGTGTGCTGTCGCCTCTGCCACCAGCGCGCCGGTGCCGCGGAGATTCGTGTCCTTGCTACCTTCCTCGGGCTTCCCGGGGCCTGATCCCCGGGGCCCTCGGCAGGCGTCGGCCGAGCCTGTGCGCGAACCTGCGGACCCCCCCCCCCGCGCTCGCCCTTCACGACCCCGCAGCGCGACTCGGACTCAGGGAGCGGAGAGGGACTGTGGCGACTCCGCGCCGTGTGTCGCCGGGCGGGGCCGCGGGGCCGGGGCTCCTCCAGCCCCCGGGATGCGTGCGCGAGCTCTCGCCTCCACTTTCTCTTTACCGCTGTCACGTGTGGAACCGCCTCTCGCCTACAGCGGGGAGCGCGAGTGCACAGATCAGCAGTACCCCGGTCGAGCCCCGGCGCCGGGTACCCCCGGGAATGTGAGCCGCGAGGCTCGCAAGCTCCTCCGGGTAAGTCCCCGCCCTCTAGGCTCACCCCGCCCCGCCGAGGTGCCCTGGCACCTGAGTGTGGGGTGCTGCCTCTCCAGCTTCTGTTTGCCCCGTGCTACGGGGGAGAACCATTCCCTTTAGTCTCTAACTTAGGGACAGTCCGGGGTGGGGGGGAAGGTAGCCCGTGGCTGAGTTGCTAAAAGCCATCGTCTAAGGTTCCACGGAAGGTTTGGTAGGGTAGTTAAAGTGTCTCATTTCAGGTGTGGCCTGTCTAGTCTACAGATGAGAAAAGAAAGGTTTAAAGAGGGAAAGAAGCCTTTTTAAAAGGTCGTATAGGGATCTGTAATCGTGCTATTCAACGGGGTGAGCGGAGCTAAATTAGGACTCAGACCTTATGTCCTCCAAAGGTCCCCGTTCTTAATTTTCTTGCTTTAGTGTTTGAGACAGTGTCTCATGCATCCCGAGCTGGCCTCAAATTCACTATTGTAAGTGAGGTGAGCTTTCAACCTTCTGTCCTTGCGCTTCCGTCTCTTAAGTCCTAGAACTGTAGGCATTCCCCACCACACCCAACTCACGGAGCTGTTTTTAACCTTCATATTTTTCCTGTATCTCTTTGCTGTAACGAGGCCTAGGCTCTGAACACAAACTTGGACCCAGATGTAGGGCACTGCAGTCAAACAAACAGAAACCCAAGATGGTCCTTTCTTGTCTTCAAGATAGGGGTTCTTAACTTGGTTAGTTTTGGATGCTAAGGTACTGGCTCTGGGTTAGTTGTAGCTGTTAAAACATGTTCCTGAGCCTTCTTCCAGAGGTATTTAAGGGCCAGGATATCAGTTACATATAGGACAAAAAGTTTGATCCCCATATGTTCTTGGTGTGCATCTGCCCTTAACCAATTTGCCTTTTGCTTACAGAGCCACATTGTGGACTGTCTTCTTGGGTTTCACTATAACTGTTAGGAAGCAAGTCTTTTGTTTTTTGTTTTTTGTTTTTTTTTTTTTTTTTTTTGTTTTTTGTTTTTTTCCTCTTTGTAAGGTTTTAGGGAAGGGCGGCAGAAGAGAGGTCACTTAGAGCTGACACAATTAAGTCACTTAGAGCTGAGACAACTATAAAATAACTAAGGAATATGTTCTTAACCTGGGGTATATCTTTAAGATGGGGACTGGAAAGATGGCACAGCAATTAAGAGCATTAACTGCTCTTTTAGAGGTCCCCAATTCAGTTCCCAGGACATACACACGGCAGTTCACACCTGTCTGTGACTCCTTTTCCAGGGCATCCGGCACCCTTACACAGGCATACATGCTGGCAAAACACCAGTGAGCATTAAAAAAATCAAAAAAAGGGACTGTAGAAATGGCTCTGTAGTTTTTTTGGTTTTCCCTCCTTTTTCTATGTATGAGGGGGTGCTGTGCGCATGCATATTCATGTGTCATGGAAGGAAGTTTGCAACATATGGAGACCCAAGGTAATGTCCAGAGTCTTACTAGATCACTCTCGCGTTTGAAGCAGGGTTCTTAACCAAAACCAGAGATGGACAACATGACTACTCCCTCCCTGGGGTCCTGTCTCCACTTTCCAAGACAGCATACACAGGCTATCACGTCCACTCAACATTCATGTGGGCTCTGGGCATCCTGACTCTCACCCTGATAGCTGCTGAGCAGGTGTTTGCACCGAAAGAAATAATTTTGACAGATGTCACAACCCTTCCTCTACAGCACTCAAACACACAATATTTCACCCCCATTTTAAAAAAAAAGAACAAAACTATTTTACTTTATGTGTATGAGTGGTTTTGCCTGCATGCATGTCTGTGTACCACATATGTGCCAGATGCCCACAAAGTCCAAAAGATGTCATCAGATCCCCTAGAACTGGAATTATAAATTATAGTTCTGAGCTGCTGTGCGGTTGCTGGGCACTGAACCCGGGTCCTCTGGAAGAGCAGCAGGAAGCCTCTCTGGCCTTCCATACCTCTTTGAGACATGCACACATGCATGTATGGATGCACATACATGCTCACATCTGGGGACTGGGGAGAGAATGCCCTTGGTATACATGAAGGGAGGGTTTCAGGAACCCTTGTGAGTAAAAGTGGGGGCAGGGTTCTTACTTCCCAAAGCTTAGGCCCAGTTTGCTCATCATCATCTCCTAGGAGGAAGAGCTGAGACTCAGGTACAAAATGCACTGGTTCAGGTGGTAAGAATTTCCACTTGCATCCAAGTCTCCTGTATTCCCCCTTACTCTTTTTTCCTTGTCAGGTATCATCTCTGAGGTCTAAGTGAGTTGTGTGTGAGCTCTGCCACACCTATTGATATGTTTACTGTTTGTGGTCACTGTCACAACTCCTTCGCCTAAGATTTGTTCTGTAGATTGACAAGAGCAATTGTGTTTCCTTCTCATAAAATTTAGGTGATTCTATGACTTTCTCCCTCTAAGGAACGAATTGGTGAGATTCCATTTCAGTGCTTGACCATAGTTAGCTCCTCTTGAACTATTCGAGTATTTTAAGCTTGTCTTTTCTTAGACAAAAAACAAAAAACAAAAAAAAAACCCAAAAAAACAAAAACAAAACAAACTACCTCGCTCCAGAGAACTGTGTTGGTTTGTCAGGTTACTGTTTATTTATTTACTTTTTTTTGCTTTTATTTATTTATTTATTCATTCATTTATTTATTTATTGGTCAGGGTCTGATGTATTGTGGCTTGGCATTGAACTCCTGATCCTCCTGTCTGCTTGCCAAGGGCTGGGATTACAAGTATGCCCCCAGCACACCAGCAAGGGTGCCGTTTAGATCTGTGCTGATACTACAGCCACTAGCCACAGTTACAGTTCAGTATACTGAAAATTAGTTCGTTTTGCCTGTGAGCCCTATTGAATAGTTTATTGAATAGTTCTAGTGTAGAAGATTGCCACTCAAGGTGGGTGGCACTGTAACATTGTGAAGAAAAGAACCAGAGCTTAATTTTTGGATTAAAACCCTATTTTCGATATTTGGGCCTCGTGGGTGGGCAGGTTGTTAAATATCTTTACTACAGATGATATTCTTTAATAACGAACTCTTTCATTGGTACAGTACTTGGCTGTTCTCCAACGGTTACATGATCTAAATTCTTTGAGTCCTTCATGTAAATCTGTGGGAATGGGCCTCACTGGTGAGATAGTTACCGTGGGTAAATGTAAGGATCCAAGTTGAAGCTTCAGATGTTTTTAAACCGTGGCTCACTCAGTGCTAGGCAGTCCCTGGGCTCCCCAGCTAGCCAGCCCACACAGTTTGTTGCGCTTGAGGCCAAGAAGAGACCCTGTTTCAAAAAACAAGATGGGCAGCGTCTAAGAAACAATACCAAGACTGACCTCTGGCCACCGCATGCCCACACTTGGACCCACTCTGCATGCCCACACTTGGACCCACTCTGCCTGCCCACACTTGGACCCACTCCGCATGCCCACACTTGGACCCACTCCGCATGCCCACACTTGGACCCACTCNTGCCCACACTTGGACCCACTCCGCATGCCCACACTTGGACCCACTCCGCATGCCCACACTTGGACCCACTCTTGTGCATGTTGTGCTGCTAGTTTTTATGTCAGCTCAGCAAAAGCTAGAGTCATTTTGGAAGAGGGAACCTCAATTGAGAAAATACCCCTTCCAGATCATCCTGCAGGCAAAGCCTGTGGTGTATGTTCTTGACTAAGGTTGATGTAGGGTGTGGTGGGGTTGAGCTGACTATGGGTAGGACCAGCAGCCCAGTGGTGACCCTGGGTGGTATAAGAAAGTGGACAGAGGAGCAAACCAGTAAGTAGCAGTGCTCCATGGCCTGTGGCTCTTGCCCTGACTTCCCTCAGTGATGAACTGTTATGTGGAACCAAACTCTTAAGCTAAAGTCAACCCTTTGCTCCATGAATTGCTTTTGGTATTGGTGTTTTATTCTATTAGGTTTAATAGAAACCCTAAGACACGGATGCACCCACAGTAACAGCCCTAACACATAAACACAAGTCTGAGGAAGGTGAGCCTCTTTAAAACATTTGATTAGTTTTACTTACTCTTTGTGTTTGGCTGTGTGTATGTCTGTGCACCTTGTAAGAGCCTAGTGCCTGTGGTGGACATCAGACGAGTGCATCCATCTCCTGGAAATGAAGTTATAGTTGTAGCTGCCACATCGATGCTGGGAGCCAGTGAGCCATCTTTTCAGCTCCCTACCCACTTTTTTTTTATTTAACATCCAAGAAAGAGGTAACAGAATCTAAAGTAGTTAGAAGATCTGCTCAAATCCCACAAGCTGGCAGCATAACTAAATCTCCTACATATAAAGTTCCTATTATTACATGTTTAATTGAATCATTGAAACTTAGGGCGATGAAGCTGTAAGGGTGGGGACAGAACTTTTAACCCTTGGGTGGGTAGTGTAAAAAAAAGTCTGGATCTTTATGAAATACTCATTATATGGTACAACTGTATCCCAGGAGGGAATGTAAATGAAGGTTCTCAAAAACCTGTGGTACCAAACTTGCCTAAACAAAAGACTAGTTGGAGGCATTTGTTTTTCCTTATCCTCTAGAGCGTCTCATTCAGGATGGCCAAGTGGAGCTCTGAACTCAGTAAGCATCAAGCACCACATGAGGAATTTGGGAACTATCTAAACCTTAGACCCTAACAGTTGCTGATTTGCCCTGGGGGCTGCTGCTCTTTTTCATTGGATACTTAAAACTTTGTATTGACCTCTGTCTCCTCTAGCCATGGATGCCCCGTATGATGGTGCTGAGGTAACTGTCCTGATGGAGGAAATTGAGGAAGCTTATTACACTTCCCCTGGGCCGCCTAAGAAGAAGAAGAAGTATAAAATACATGGAGAGAAGGCCAAGAAACCCAGGTTAGCCATAATATTTTGGTTGCTGATGGTACTTATCAACAAATTTGCTTGGGGAGCTGTGTTGAAGAAGACACAAGATTCATTTAGAGTACATTTGTCAGAGTAGGCATTGATGGGAGGAAGAGAGACAGTGAGAGGGGGCATTGATATGGGAGAAAGGGTATTGACACAGTGGAGGGGGAGAGAGGGGGAATGAGTGTGTCTGTGTCTGAGGGGTCATTGGTGTAGGGAAGAGACTTGGGTTGCAGAAGGACAGAGTTTGTATGTTACAAGACTGCTAGACTCTGTAGACTCTTTTGTATGTTATTTCTATTATGCAATTACTAATTAATATTTTAAAGAGGACATTACGAATATTATAGTTAAGTAATGCCAGTGGTTTCTCCAGATGTTCTGCACTTCAGTTTCCTTCTGGCTGAGCTTACAGGACTGCACCATTTTGATAATTACCTGCTTTCTTCTCTCAGCCTTGGCCAGTTAGGTGACCAGAGGCAGCGTAGTAATGTGTGTGTGTATAATAAGCCTGAGTAATCCGCCCCCACTGTCACCTTTGCCTGCGAGCACAATGACAGCAACCCTGCATATTTGGCTGTATTTGATTATTTGGCGGGAGTGGTACAGATCTTCACCTGGCTTTTCTTGCTTGTTTAGAAACAGTGCTTTGACTCATGAGCTTGGCTTGGCCTCGCTTTAGCGGCTTTTGGCTGGCCCCCTCTTGCAGTGAGTGCGGCTGAAGTCAGGGAGGTTGTTGGTTCTGCAGGTCTGCCTACCTACTGTACTACTACGACATCTACCTGAAAGTGCAGCAGGAGCTCCCCCACCTGCCCCAGTCCGAAATCAATAAGAAGATTAGTGAGAGCTGGAGGCTTCTCAGCGTGGCCGAGAGAAGTTACTACTTGGAGAAAGCCAAGCTAGAAAAGGAAGGGTTGGATCCTGTAAGTATTTTCCCCCACAAGATCCTCTTCTCCCTCATTGGTCTAACAGGTAGAGAGCTGGGAAGACCAGCTCCCCTGTTCTCATGACTTTTTACTTCTTGAAGAGCTGTAAAATGACCTTTCTTGAACCTGGCATTGTGTCTCCCTCCGTACCCATAATGCTCTCCCTGCCTTCTTTTATATTGCAGCAGAACAGAGAGCTGACAGTCTGAGTTCTCTATAGTGAGCCTTTGGGTCCTGTTCTGAATTGCCCTGTAACTCCCCGTGTATCCTCATAGTAACATTTTTCCTTAATGTAGTGGCTCACACAGGCATTTCTTCTGCACCATCTTTTCATGTGTCTGACTGAGTGCAGCTTGTCCAGTTCATGTGTGGTTGTGACTGGTGTCATCACAGTCAGGAGTCAGCTTCATGTGGAGAGCAGTGGAGCCAAGCTGCTGTGTAACCCCGTGCACCTCTGTCCCTGTTGGTTCTGTGTCGGACTGGAAGAGAAGTACAGGATGACAGCCGAGGCTGCTGCTGGGGCCTAGGGCTGTGAGTACTGGCAAGGGTGCACTGAGACTGATGTCTGCCTGCCATGTGTTATCTTTAGTTCACAATGGCAGAGTACACTGATGACCATTAAACTGATAGTTCATTGTTTGGGTTTTTTGGGCTGGTGAAAGAACTTAAGGTGTGAATTATAGCAGGCAAGTGCTCTGCCAGTGAGCTATGCCTCCCCTGGCTTGGCTTTTTAACACTGACATTCCCGTAGGAAACTTGGGATTGCTGGCCAAAATCTTTTACCCTAAACTTTTTTCTTTTCCTTTTCCTTTTTTTTTTTTTTTTTTTTTTTTTTTTTTTTTTTTAAATTAGACAATCATTTCTAACTTCCTTTTTGAAAATGTGTAGAGCAAAGATTCTAACAGCTGTGCAGTAGCCAGGCTGGATTTTTCCTTCATGGAGCCTGTCTGCCACTGCCCGTCCGATTAAATGTCCTTGCTGTCTAGATTTTCCTCTTCCTCCAGTAGCTTTGTGTCACTCACAGTCTGGAGGATGCTCATGTGTTTCCATCCCTTGATGGCTTGTTTATAACAAGTATGGGAGCTAACCTCAGCCAAGGTGGGGCTGGGGAGGGAACATGTAAGAGAAGTGTATCTATTCCATCTGGCTTTCACAGTCTGAAATCTGAAGTCACAGGACTAAGGAGTTTAACTCACTGGCAGAGGGCATGCATATTTGCTATGGGTTCCACCCTTAGTGCCAACCTGTTTAAAATAGTAAAGGCAGCAGTGTTTATGTCTGGTAATCTCAGCTAATGCTGTGGTTTTTATCAAGATTTAATTCTGTAGTCATGAGCGGTGGCTGTTGTCTGTGCTCATGTGCCTGTTTGTTTATGTGTGCACTTTTTCACCACTACCTCCAGGACGCTAGATAAGTGATGTTGGGAGAGTCGTTTAAGTTTTCTCATCTACAAAAGGGAACTTGTAGCACTCATATATTTAAAATATACAATGTAGGGTTGGCATGATGGCTCAGTGTTGAAGGGCAAGTATTGCTCTTACAGATAACCTGGGCTAGGTTCCCAGCACCAGTGATGCTGGGAGCCAAAGATGGTGGCTCACAACGTCTATGACTTCAGGTCCAGGTGAACTACCCCTACCCCAGACACACCTTTTTACCTCTGAGGACACTAAGCATATATGTAATGCATAGACATGTAGGCAAAACACTCATACAGCTAAACAGATAAAATAGATAATGTAAATCAGTTTTCTGAGTTCTTGGCACATTATGATTTGGTCTGTAAGATACTCTTCAGTAGATAAAAAAATCCAGTACTGGGACAGAGAGATGGCTCAGAAGTTAAAAACACTTGGCTGTTCCTGCAGAGAATTCAGGTTTGATTTCCAGCACCCACATGGCCACTTACAACCATCTGTAACTCCATTTCCAAGGGATCTGATGGCCTTTTCTGACCTTTGACACAGGCATACATACCAGCAAAACATGTACGTAAAATCATTAAATCTAAAAAACTCTTTTTTAAAAACCCAGTACCACGTAAGAAGAAAAAGTGATAGTTAGTGAGCACCAGGAATGTGCTGAGCCATGGCTAAGGTTTCTGTGTTGCGTTTGTCTTCTCGATTGTCTGGTGTGCAGATGAGTGTGCACCTTCAGAGACTGTCAAGAGTCCTCTGGCACCTTGATGGCCCTTCAGCACTCCTGCAGGACCTGTGACTCTTGTGATCCCTTCAAGTCTGAATAGGCTTGGCCTGGTGGTGTTTTGTTTCATTCGGGACCTCTCTATTCACATTGAATCACACTGCCCTTGTGTGCCTTCTCCCCAGGTGTTCCCTTTCCAGCTCCAGTGAGAGTTTCATACTGGACTCAGTCTGGCCCACTTCCCTTCACACTTGGCCTGAGGCCTCGAGTCCTCTCCCCTCTGGGAGCTGCCGCTGAGCCTCGGGCACTCCCAGCCACTCTCCCTCTGACTTTTCTAAGATGTTCTTGTAATTGATTTCCATGTACCTTTAAAGGGTGCTTTGAAAGCTTTTTTTTCCATTAAACTTGGGTTTTTATTTAGCTATTCACTGTGTTCCGTTTCTCTTACTGGATGACTTAGTTTTAAGTAGGAAAAAAAATCAAATCAAACACAATTCTCCTTTTGGACACTGATTGCTATGCAGGGCTGTTTCTAGTACCTGCTCTTAATCTTTAAAAAAAAAAACAAAAACAAAAAACCAACTGGTCTGGAGTTCAGGCTTTTATTTCTTCGAAATTTTGTGTCTTGGACTTTTAGCATCATGAAGTTTGACCTTGATTTCCTGACGTATTAAATGGTAATACTGATAGTGTAGTTTTAAAGTTAAAATTAAGTTACAAATTTTACTTCTGAGTTTTAAGATGCTAGGTCTCTTCCCCTGCACTCCCCTAACACATTCAGAACCTTACCAGATAGTTCCTCGATGTTCATAATTTCTCTCTCACAACACTTTCTTAGCCCGGTAACCTGTTTATCCCTGTAAGTCTAGATTACTGAGGCCCAAATCCTGAGTGCCAGCATGTGTTCCATTTCAGTCTCTGTATAGTTGCATTTCATGCTTTTTTGAGTTTTCATTTAAACTCAAAAATGAAATCTGATAATCTAGTAGGACCCAGTTTGGTATTTGAAAGTATCAAAGCTTAAAAGGAATTCACAAATTGCCAGGCTCCTTTATAAAAACTCCAGCAAAAACCAACAGGTGGTTGCTAAAGGCTTCAAGAGGGAATAGAATGTGTTCAAGACTATGCAGACCTGATGTTCTAGCTCAGTTTTAGATGCCAGGATCTGTGCCCTCCTCCAGAGTTCAGTACCACAGATGTAAAGCATTTGCCTTGAATGCACAAGGCCCCCAGTTCAATACCTAGCAACAGAGTCTAATTCATTTTACAGTTTCTTAAGCAAGTAAAGTCTTTTGATTCGAATAAAGATGGCATTGCTCTTTATGAATTAGGCAATAGAGTTTGGTTCCTTTTGCAGACAAAAAAGGAAAAAAGGGAGCTCATAAAAATGACTTGATGAACTGTCTAGCCATTTATCTCTGTTTATCTCTCTCTCGGTTCCCTCATTCTCAGAACTCTAAGCTCTCTGCACTGACTGCTGTGGTTCCGGACATCCCAGGTTTCCGAAAGATCCTTCCCCGATCGGAATACATCATCATTCCCAAGAGCACCCTGCAGGAAGACAGGAGCTGCCCTCAGCTAGAGCTCTGTGTGGCTCAGAACCAGATGTCCCCTAAAGGATCTACTGTCATGTCTAATGCTTCCCCAGATGTAGTAGGCAGCCATGCCGGCATGGCAGAGCAGTGCCTGGCTGTGGAATCCCTGGCTGAGGAGGTGGGAGCCCTTTCCCAGCCAGGTACTGTGCAAGAGCTTGCCACCTCAGAGATCCTCAGCCATGATGTGCTCCTGGAGGAGGCGTCCTTGGAGGTAGGAGAGAGCCACCAACCTTACCAGACAAGCCTGGTGATTGAAGAGACTTTAGTAAATGGCTCATCAGACCTCCCCACTGGAAGCCTGGCTGTGCCACATTCCCAGGTTGGGGAGAGCTTGTCAGTGGTAACAGTCATGAGGGTAAGTGGCTCTAACTAATGTCTTCTGCTTTGTCCGTATTCTTTAAAAGTCACAGTGTGGTTTTGAGCGTGGTAATGAAGGGTATAGGTGTGGAATTTGTTTTTTTTTTTTTTTTTTTTTTTTTTTTTTT
>NC_034604.1:54902133-54968440 GCF_900095145.1 Mus pahari | reverse complement strand
AGAGCAGTCAGTGCTCTAACCCGCTGAGCCATCTCTCCAGCTCCTGTAGCTGTCTTTAGACACACCAGAAGAGGGCATCAGATCCCATTACAGATGGTTGTGAGCCACTGTGTGGTTGTTGGGAATTGAACTCAGAATCTCTGGAAGAACAGTCAGTGCTCTTAACCACTGAGCCATCTCTCCAGCCCATGGGTACGGTATTTTAATGTTTCTGGGTCTTAGACTTGCTCCAGAGTTCTCAGTTTCTCGGGCATCTTAGCACCTCTCAGCCTGGCTTACTAAGATAACAGGTGAGGTACATTAGGAGAGTGGGAAAGGATACTTAAGCTATCTGTGAGTCAACGCCAAGAGCTTTGTGCTTCTAGTGCCAGCCAGGATTTCGTGTCCTAAAATCTCTTTCAAAAAAACCACAGTGATAACCTTGAACTGTGTGTGAGTTCCTGAGTGGAACTCTTGGATAGAGATGAGAATTGGAGAAAACCTTCTCTTCAAGGTCAGGGTTATGGAACTAGGAACTGAGAAACAAAGACAAATCTGGGGCCATTGAGAAGGCTCAGTGGGTAAAAGTACTTGCTGTCAAACGTGGAAAGCCAAAAATTCCACAAGCTTTCCTCCTACCTCTCCAGGCTGTCATATGAATACCCACATGATAAGTCAATTAAATGTAATAAAGTTTTTAATTAAAAAAAAAAAAAAAGCAAGCCTTTCTCCACTGTACCAAGGGATTCTTGGCTAAGGTGAAAGTAAAAACTCCCTGGTAAAAACTCAGGGAGACTGCCACAGGTGACCTAGTTCTAGTGCTGTAGCTAAAGTGTTTGCCTGGGTAGGCTAGCCTGGAGAAATGGGAGTCCTCTTCAGGACAAGATGACTGGGGTAGAAGTAGAAGCAAGCAGGTGCCCCAGAGCTCTCTGTCCAGCCCCCATGTATGTGTTCAGTATCTGTTTTCTTGGTGCTGTCTTAGGATCGTGAAGCATTGCCACTGGATAGAAGGTGCTTTTTAAAAGATGTATGTGTTGTGCATGCGTGCATGCCTGCGTAGGCACCATCTCTGTGCCTGGGACCCATAGAGCCAGAAAAGGAGGTGGATACGCTGGCATTAGAGTTCAGAATGATTTTGAGCTGTTACGTGGGTTTGGGAAACAAATCCATGTTCTAGAAGAGCTGTCTGTTCTCTTTACCATGGAGCCATCTCCAGGACCACTTAATACAGTGCACTAATAACATTCCTAGGGTCAGAAGAATGGAGTTGTCTTACGGGTGTTCATGTAATCTTGGGGGTTCCTGACCCATTACAGCTTTACTTTTCTCCCCTGTAAAATGACATAGCGCATCTTCTGTAGTAGTTTTCTCTTGTTTCTAAGTTCTCTTCTTACTTTGAAATAACTGTTTATTTTGCCAAGCATATTGGATGAGCACATTGTCGGAGTTTTGTGCTGAATGCAGTCCTCAGTATTTTGGGTGACCTTGGGTGTTCTGTACCCTGTGTAAGCAGCTGTCCTCTGTCACCCACAGGACTCCAGTGAGAGTAGCCCGTCTGCTCCAGCCACTCAGTTCATCATGCTGCCTCTGCCTGCTTACTCGGTGGTGGAGAACCCTTCTTCCATCAAGCTGGTCAGTAGTGGGGAACTGGGGCTCCATGGCAGTCTTTTCTGTTAACATTCTTTTCCGAGGTCTTACAGCCTTAGGACATGGCAGCCAGCAGTGGTCTTTGGGGGTCCCCTGGACCACACGTTGATGGTCAGGAGCCTTGTAGGTACAGCTCCAAGTTACTGTGAACTCCCCTAAGTGTACAGACTGAAACACTCTAAGGGTCAGTTTTGTGGCTGTAGCAAATTCTCAGAAGCATAATGACTTCAGAGCGCTGAGCCACTGACCCGGTTAAGTATTATCACTGCACAGCCCAGAGACCATTGAGGATGTGAATAAGCCAGGATTCTGACTTTTGACTCAGTTGATGTTTTCCCATCAACTGAGATGGGTTCTTAAGTACATCATGGTTTTGGTGCTATTATAAGTAGTATTTTGAAAGTAACTGCTTAGTCCCTATTAGTATGTGGTAAAAAAGGAAAAAAACATTTTTTTAAGTTTATATTTCATGCATGTGGGTGTTTGGCACGTACTGAATGTCCGGGTACCTGTGGAGGCTAGGGGAGTGCTGTTTCACTTGGGACTGGAGTTACAGGTGAATAAGCCACCATGGGTGCTAGGGATCCAGCCTAGGTCCTCTAGAAGAGCGGGGGATGCTCTTGTGCTGAGTCAGCTCCCCAGTCCATGAAGTAGATCTCTCACACTGCATCCGTGTTCCACAAGTTGACCAACTCAGTAGTTCTAGTGGCTTGTTTGTAGATTCACTGGGATTTTCTACATACACAGTCTGTTGCCGTTTTAGTTTAGTTTCTGTTTGTTTTTGTGTTCTTTGCAGTGCAGGACATAAAATGTGTTAGGCATGTCCTCTGTGGTTGCAGCTGCATCCCCAGCCGTTTTCCTTTTCTTCCTTAACTTCATCATCTAGATCTTCTGCTGTGGTACTGAATAGATAGATGTGCTAAAGACAGGTACCTGGGACTCATTCTTCACCTTAGAGAGCAAGGGTTCAGTCCTTACCGTTAAATATGATCACTTGAAAGTAGAATTTTGAATTATATTTGTCCTTTATCAAGTTTAGGAAATTTCCTTCTATTTATGATTTTGTGTGTTTATAGAGGTGGTATGGTTTTTCTTCTCTAGTTGGTTGAAGTGGTAGATTTCTTTTGGGTTTGTTTTGTTTTGAGACAAGGTCTCACTTTGTGACTCTAGGTAGCCTGAAACCTTGTAGACCAGGCAGGCCTGAACTCACAAAGGCCCACTGCCCCTGCCTCGGAAGTGCTAGGGTTGAAGGCTGATGCCGCCATGCCCAGCTGGAGCAGTCAGTTTCATTGTGCATTAAATGCTAATGCTAACCTGCACTTCTGGGGTAAGCTCACTTGTAGTCATCTACAAACATGAACTTGTAGTTCACCCTCTTACATATTTGACCCTTTTTTTTTTTTTTAAAAAGACAGGGTTTCTCTGTGTAGCCCTGGCTGTCCTAGAACTCATTCTGTGGACCAGGCTGGCCCTTGAACTCAGAAATCTGCCTGCCTCTGCCTCCCAAGTGCTGGGATTAAAGGCTTGGGCCACCACTGTCCTGCTCACATATTTGATCTTGATGTGCTAAAATTTTGTCCAGACTTTTTGTCTTTACTTCATCGGGGGTATTGGTCTCATAAAGTGACTTGGGAAACATATTTCCTAGACATGTGATACAGCCTCAGTATTTCTTCCAGAATTGTTTATTAACCAGACAAGTCAGAGAAGAACTTTGTGGACAAGTTTTTTAATTATAAGTCTTAATTTTAAAACATACACAGAAGTAGGTTACTTATTTACTTACTTGGGGTATTTGAGATGGGGATCTCAGGTTGGCCTGGCATTAGCAGTTCTGCCTCAGCCCTGAAAGTGCTAGAATTATAGGTATGGGTCACCGTGTCCCATGAGTTCTTAGCATTTTTAGGTTTCTAAAAAAATTTAATTCATCCATTAGGTTGATAATTTTATTTATTTATTCATTCACTCAGGGACTCTAGTTTTGGTACATAGTGTCTGGTCTCGGAGATGGTCTGAAACTTTGCTGTAGGCCTCTATGCCCCTATAACTCCTGTATTTCACATGTGTGCAGAGCCATTAGACAGTGCTGCTCACTCAAGATGTAGTCCTACCTATGTACACCAAAGCTTTAGTGGCCTCTATGTGCCTTGGCAGTTGAACATGGGAAATGTCTCCAGGTGATTATTTTTGAGTAGGGAACTCCTTCAGCAACTCTCTCAGTCCAGACTATCTTCTGATTTTGTATTTTCAAGAGTTGGAGCCTTGAGGTGGGGGTCTTGCCTTCAGGGCATCTTGGCAGTGCCCCAGTGTAGATAGAGCAAAAGGTTTCTCTTTACCAGTTACAGCTACGTTCTCCACGTCTGCCTTGCTCATTTCCTCGTCAGTCGTGTGGTCACATCTTTGCTCCCCTCACTGTAGATCTGAATAAAAGCCGTGGGCAGTGCTACAGCCTCAGTGCTATCTGTGCTTCTCTGCTAAGGAGATGGCCCATCACTGCTGATTCAGTCTTACCCAAGTTACCAGGACACAAGCAGAATGCAGACACACTTTCCGAATATAATACCTCGGGATCCTAGCCCAGTTTCCTGATCTTTTCTGGAGCCCAACGGCTCAGGCTGTCCTCTCTGCATTTCTGTTGGCGGCATGTTCTTAACTTGCACCAGAATTGCTTGGTGAGCTCTGCTTACTGGGCTATAGGGTTTGGGTTTGTTTGTTTGTTTTGCTCATAGGTTCGAACTACTTGATTTCTACACAAACCAGGCCTAATGGCCTATAAACCACATGGTCATGCCGTCTAGGAATGGCTCCAGGTCTGGCAGTGTTTTATAGAACAATGGAACCTGTGTGTGTGTGTGTGTGTGTGTTGCCTGCATGCATGTACCTGATGCCCAAGGAGTCCAGAAGAGTAATTCCGACTCTTACGGCATCGCTGAGAGATTGAATGAGATTCTAATACAGGGTTGAGCACGTAGTGCTGCCATATTCAGCTGCAGCCATCGCTACTGGCACCTATGGAGCCGTGGGGAGTTTCTTCTAAAGGACCTTTGTAAGAGTCAGCAGAGTCTTGAGCTGGATTCTTGGTTTTAACTCTTGTTTGTTTGTGTTTACAGACTACAACATATACCCGTCGGGGCCATGGGACATGCACAAGCCCAGGTTGTTCTTTTACGTATGTCACCAGGCACAAACCACCTAAGTGCCCTACTTGTGGTAACTTCCTAGGAGGGAAGTGGATCCCAAAGGTAAGGTCTTTTCCACAGAACAGAGATTGTGTTTTGTTTTTAAGTTAATACTGGCTTGTTTTAAACCTCAAGCGTGTCTGTGATGCGCATGGGTGTATGTGTGTGCTCGTTTGTGTGAGTGAGAGTGCGAGTGTGAGTGCATGCGTGTCACACATGTGGAGGTTAGAAGGCAACCCTGGTTGTAGGTCAGTGCTTTTCACTGTCTGAGACAGGATCTTTTCTTCACTGTTGCACATTTCAGGATAAGCTGTTCCTCAGGCCCTGGTCTGTCCAGGAGCACTAGGATTGTAGCTGCAGGTCACTGCACCTGCTTTGTGTGGGTGCTGGGCTTAGAACCCAGGTCCTCACAGGTCCTCACATGCGTGCTCAGGCACCTTGGTCACTGAGGCCTCCTCTTTCATCTTTTTTCCAAGCCAGAACATTTATGACTAATTGAAATCCTCAAGATGACCTGGATGCTGTAACAGCTGCCTTCTTGGGTTGAAGTGTTCCTTCCCGGAGTCCATGTCTAAAACTGGAATGGACGGTTTACAGGAGTCCCATTTGCCCGGTCCCCGTAGTGTTTCGTCACCTAGCCTTGACACTCCAGTTGGACTCCTTGTGCTTGTCGGAGCAGCCACATTTGCCACAGGTCACCTTCTGGAGGCAGGAGACCTTGGAGCACGGTGGTGGCACAGTATGCGTCTTATTGCAACACGTTCCGAAGGATGAGGACCCTTTTGTCGTTTAGCTTGTACTGCTAATGCCAAAGAGATCTGAAGAGTCACCTTTTTCTTTTTAGTTAGTGTTGTTAGTTTCATTTTCATTACAGATAAGTCATTTTTCTTGTCAGCAGTGTCTTTGATGAAAAGAAACAAAATTAAAAAGTTATCCACAATCTCGTACCATCAAAAGAAAAGCCACTTTTAAAGGTCATTTTCTTGTGTTTAAGTTATGTGGCTTTTTTCCCACTTACTTTATGCCACTGCTTTTTGTTTGTTTTGTTTTTTAAGTACATTTATTTATCTTTTGTGTATGGGGAGGGGGGCTTTGTGCCACACATGGAGGAAAGGGGACAACTTTTGAAGGCTGGTTCTCCTTCTACCATGTGTGTTCAGGGAAATCACGTGCAGTAAGCTTGTAACAAGTACCTTCACCCTCTACGCAATCTTCTTGGCCCACCATTAAATACTCTTAAAAATACTACCTTTAGCTAGGTGTGGTGGAGCACACATGTAATCCCAGCATTAGGGAGGTAGGCGGGATTGCAAGTTCAGAACCACCTTGGGCTACGTAGTGAGTTCTAGGCTACCTGAACTATGTTATTGCAGCAAAACTTCCCCATAGGTGACTACTGTTCACTTGCAGTTAATGTTGAAGTATGCTCTTTTAGCTGCATAGGTACTATTCTCAAGTGTAGCTTGTGTTTTCCCACTCTTTAGCTCAAGATCCTTTTCTAATGCTGCTATTAAAAATGAAAGTCCTTAACCTGATACTCCGAGTTGATCCTGGGTTCACACTTCCTCCCTCCCTGCACCACCCCCTCCTTTTCCTTTTCTTTTTCATTCATTCGAGAGAGTGTCATGTATCTCATGTTGATCTCAAACTGGTGAACTTCTGAACGTCCTACTTACTGGTGTTCACCATCATGCCCAGTTCATGTGTGACTGCCAGGTACCCCCTTCCTATCATCCCTTCCTCCCGTGACTATCTGATAATATAGTTAAATGTAGTTGGGTTTTATGTACTTAAAACTGTTTTTTAGTTTGTTTGTTTGTTTTTTGTTTTCTAGTTTCCTGTGGAACACCATTAATTTATTCTCCCTCTGTTCACCCAGGTGTATTTTGCCAGCCACACCAGGGATCTGACTTGTAGTTTTGGCCTCCCTTCAGCAGCTCATACGGGCCTCTGCAGTGCCCTGTTTCTATGCTTGTTCATGGCAGAGTATGAGCAAGCATGGCAGGCTTTTCGATCCCTTAGCTTCCGGGTTATTTTGTGTTTGTAATTTTGGAGTTTTTGTTGTATGCTTGGATTTTTTTAAAACCTACTTTAATAAGGGTCCTTAAATACTTTAACCTCCCTGGTAGCCCACCATGCCCCAGAGGCAGTGGAAAGGAAGGGTTAATAGGGCAAAGGGCGATGTAGACCTATTTAGAAATAGTTCTTTGGAGCAATTCCCATCTTTGTTATCAGGATATCAGCAGTTCAGGTCACACAAGTCATCAGATCCACTCACAAACACCATTCATGAATCAACCCCGCATTTCAATTCAGGAGAAACCACAAGGCTACGTGGAAGAGGCCGCTGCTGGAATATCTTTCGGTTTTTCTCTACAAAGTCATGACTAATGATGATGAGTGAAGAAGACAGGGTGAACCAGCGCTGCAGTATCAGTCAGTGAAGATCAGGGTCAGCAAGCCCAAGGAAGACCAGCAAAGAGGGGCAAGGCGAACCAGTGACACAGTGTCATCCACTGTCTGTCCCGCTGTACTTACACTCTTTCCAAACATCACGTGTTCTCGAAAGGATCCACTCCAGCAAAGCATCACATGCCCGTTTTCCAGGCAGCTTCCAGAAAAACACCAGGTGTCTGTTCTCAGCAAAGCATCCTCTCATAAGACAGTTTCCATCACATGACACAATTGAGTCTCCAAAGAAACCAGAAATTTCCCCTTCGTTTTGTTTGTTCTTGAGATAGTTTCTCATTGTGTGGCTAGAGCTTGATATGTAGAGCAGCCTGCCTGGTCGCATACTCATAGAGATCCATTTGTACAGCCTCTCGAGTACTGGGATTAAAGGCATGCTCTACCGTGTCTAACCTTTTGTTTGTCTGCATAGTGAGTATGAGTGTGTGTGATGTGTGCTGTGTGTGTGCATTCACTTGTGCTCACCTCGCCTCAGCATGCATGTGGAGATCATAGGACAGCTTGTAGGAGCAGGTTCTCAGGCTTGGCCTTTACCCACCGAGCCATGTCACTGGCCCCCCCAGATTCTGGTTTAACATTGACTTTTCTTCATTAAATATGTATGCACTTTTGAGTACATGTGTACCCCTTGACATAAGATGGCTCTGGTTTACTTATCACGTGAGAACATTCTGTTTAACTTCTTAACCCTTATCTTGACTTCCTGAGTCAGACTTCTTTTCCCTGACCAACAGAGTGAGTATGAGAAGAGAGTGTAACGTCCACCTAACATATCACTGTAGGTGTAAAGGCGGCTTTGGTTATCGGCTACTTCAATTGATTACCTTTTCTGAGGAAAATTTAAGAAAAGTAACTTGCTAAATTCCCACAGCTGATTATGCAGCACCTTTCCCATTAAATCATACTTTCTCGGGTATTATGATCTTATTAGCTGCAGAATCTAAGATTCGGATTGTGATTTTTGGGTCAGGCATAAACTGCTTTGTGAAGTTACATGCGCGTGCATGACAGTTGGGAAATGATTGGCCCTTTCTTACCTTGTCCTTGAGATCAGACTGGCAAAAGTTGGTCTGAGAAATACACGCACACCCCAGTTCCCCGTGAGTTAGTTGGAATAAAGCTAGTGAGTAGGGCTGTGTGCTTCATTTCTGTGTGCTCTGGCAGTGACTATTTAGCTGCGTGAGTTCAGTTCCACCTTAAAGCAACATCTAAACAGTTGAGGTTGAGTCAGTGACCAGTGTGAAATTATCTGCATAGTGCTTGTTCAATTTTTTTCATTATCTTTCTCCACAAACAGTTTTAAATAGCCTACTTGGTAGGCAGTGTACTGCTCAAAGATTGCATCTTAAGAGGTGAGTTTAGGATGTTGGTTTTGGGTGGACTTTCCCCTGTGTTGCTCTGAATAAGCTCTGCCGTTTTTTGGTCCTTTATTTTCATGGTTGTTCCTCCAGAGCTAGTCTGTGTTAGAATCTGAGAGCGCTATGCTGTAAAGCTCCTGTAACCGTCACTGAAAGGTCATCTGTTTCTGGTCACTAGCCAGGAAAAGGACACTGTCCTGATGGCTGGAGAAGTCTGAAGGGATTGTGGTTGAAACTTTAATGACATTAGCCAAAGATAATGTATTTCATACAGCATCCAGGCAGGCTCTGCGCAGTGATGAATTGGGCCACCCAGAGTGCTATCTTGCTGTTGGGTTTTCTAATGTCCAGTACTTCTCAGACCTGAAGTCAAGAGACCTGAAATGACTAATGTCAAGTCCAATAGAAGCCAGAGGTAGTCAGTGCTGTGGCTGAGTCTCTAGCCACCAGCCAAGGCTTTTGTAGGGGCCACAATTTCTCTTTTTAACTCCATATGGAGTTGGTAACTGATGCTCATATTCCCTACCAGCAAGAGTCTTGTACACCTCATGAGAACCCAGTCCTGCCATTTATGAGAACATAATTCAGATAAAGTTTGCCCTAGATCACACACAGAATTAGGAGTAGAACCCATCTTTAGATTTTTCTCTTAGTTCATATATAGTACCTTTCATAAAACCTAATCTAGAGACAACAAGTGTTTAAAAAATTAGTATACATATTTGTATACGTGTATATTTGTGTATAACTGCTGTAATTCCCACAGCTGTGCTTACTGAACAAAGCAGAGGCTGTAAGGACTTTAGAAGTAGATCTGACAGGCAGGAATGGCGGGCGTCACATGCCTATAGTCTCGTCATTCTGGAGACAGAGATGGAGGATCTCCAAGAGTTTGGGGCCAGTCTGGTATATGGGTCTATATAGCAAGTTTTAGGCTGGCTAGGGCTCCACAGTGAGCCCCTAACTTAGGACATAATGAGTGGATATGGGTTAGTTTGACTTTGAACTTTGTGACTTATTTGTAAGTCATTCCTGTTGAATCACCCAGAAGAATCTGGGACTAAGGTTTGCTCTAAAGGAATGAAAAGAGTGAACCTGAGCACATTGGGGTGAACTGAGCCTCATAGAAAAGCTCCCATGACAAACCACAGGGTGCTACAGATGTCCAGCTCTTTCTAGATGGGGAGAGCCTGGCGATGAAAAAGAGGCAGATTGGGAAGGGATTTTTCCACCAACTCCTGGGGAGTCCAGTGCTTGAGTGAGAAGACCCTGAAGCAGAAGCCTTAGATAAAGTCACTTTTATACTCATGATCTTAACTCTTCTCCATGGACTCATTTCCTTAAAAGCCCATGCATTTTTAAAAAGGAGGTCAAAAGAGAATATTTGTGAATGCCATTGTCAGCTATAAAATGCCTTTATGCATACAAGCTCTTTTTATTTTTTCTAGGAAAAGCCAGCCAAAGTCAAAGTGGAATTGGCTTCAGGTGTCTCCTCCAAAGGTTCTGTGATTAAAAGAAATCAGCAGTCTGTCACCACTGAGCAAAACCCCTCTAAGGAAAATGCTTCAAAACTGACTCTGGAGAACTCAGAAGCTGTAAGCCAGCTCTTAAACGTGGCTCCTCCAGGAGAAGGGGGTGAGGACAGAGAGTGGGAGGAAGTGATTGTCTCCGATGCTCATGTTTTGGTCAAGGAAGTTCCTGGGAATCCTGGTACAGCAGTAACTAAGATGCCAGTTGTCAAGAGTGGTGCCCAGGCTGAGGTCTCTCTGGGGACACCTGAGAATGACAGTCCTGGACCGGACAGACTGCCATCGGCTGAGGGGACCAGCACCTCCAGTTTACTCCAAGCTCACAAAAAGTCTCCAGGGTATGCATGCCAGTGTAATTACGTATTATGGGGACTGTGCTTCGAACAGCAGCTAAGCAGAGCCCACATCTGCTTCGTCAAGGATCCCTACAGCAGTCCTGAGAGGCAGCACAGCCCGGAGAGGCTCCAGCAGCACTGCCTAGAGCCACAGCGTGGTCTCCCGAGTGCTCCGCCCTCCGTGCCTTGTACTCTTTTCTTGTTAGTCTTCCGAACAGTAGTCTTCAGCTAGGCTTCCTAGCAGTAGCTAAGATCTTCCTGGGACAGGTTGTGGACAGGGTTTAAACAAAACAAAACAAAACAGAACAAAAACCCACATGTGTTACCAATCCTGAATATGGAATTGGAAAGAGAGGACTTATTTTGGCATCCTGTGCAAAGATTCTTTGGCTGGTGGTCAGAGACTCAGTTGGACCTTCTCTCTGGCTTCTGTTTGACCTTTGGTATATAGTCCCTTGATGTCTTATGACTAGTTGTGAAGGGCCTTGAGTTGTAAAGAATATATCTCACAGATTATATGTGACTGATTATAAAGACAGGACAGATTGCTTGTAAAGCATTCAGGCTGGCGCCTTACAAAGAGGAAGGCAGGGAGTGTGGGCTTTTCTCCCTTTCCTTATTAGAGGCTTAATTGGCTTCTGTGTGTAGTGTCAGATCTGTCCTTCTCATAACTGAAGACTCCTTGCTCATCTCAGGGGTTCTCTGCTGGGAGCAGCTTTGCCCACAGGTGCTGTTGTGGCAGTGCGGGCAGGTGTTGTGGTTGTCGCCACTGGGAAGAGGTTGGCTGCTAACACGTCAGTGGGGATGGATAGCTAAACATCCTGTAACACACAGGGTAGCCTCCTCCCCTGGGGAACTGGCCTCTGTGAGACATCACCAGTTCCACATTTAGTTTCTAGTGGGGTTTGTAAGTTTGGTGTTTTGTTTTGTTTTTGTTTTTGTTTTTGTTTTGTTTTGTTTTTGATTGAATAACTAAGAAATGTGTTCACATAGTATAAGAAATAAACACTTTTTTTTTTAAAATTTCCTTTCTGTCCCCTTATGTAGTCCTTATTTCCCAAGGTCAGTCAATATTCCCAGTTCTCTACTGTGTCAGGAATTAATTTTAAACACAAACATGCATGAGTGTGCATGCATTTCCTACTTTTTTGGATTTACTGTTATGCGTATGGGTGTTTCCTGGGCATGTCTGTGAAACCTGTGTGTCTGATGTCCTTGGATAGCAGAAGGGAGCATCAGGTCCTTGGAGGCGGAGTTGGAAGCCACCTTGTGGGTGCTGAGGATCAAACCTGGGTCCTCTTCAAGAGCAGCAAATTCCCTTAGCAGCTGGATCTCTTTGGCCCATTTTCTGCTTTCTACACAGATGTTAGCAGAGTGGGTTTTACTGCCAAGTCCTCACCTCTCTTCTCCTTAAAACAGGGTGTACACTCTGGAGGTAGTTTGGTATGCTAAAGTGTGAAGCTGCGCGCGCTGACTGGTACTTGGAACATAAATCACTTTGGGGGGCTGTGTGTGCTTGTTACACACACAGCAAAGATGAAGACCAAGCAGGGTTCATTGGCCATGATGTGGGTGCTGGCCTCATGGGAGCCTGATAAGCTTCAGGTAGCACTTATTCTACTTAGAGGCAAATTCGAGAGTACAGCTGTAATGCCTGTGGTTTTTACATACCGTAGACAGTGCTTTATACTGGCATAGTACTTATTTATTTGGGTTGTTGAGACCTTTTCACGGAGCCTCGCCTACCCTTGTCCTCACCGTGTAGCCGAGGATGGCGTGGATCCCCGAGCTTCCTTCTAGGACTACAGAGGCCTTTGTGATAACTCACAGACACTTCACCAAATTTATGCTTAAAAACTTCAGGTCAGCAGGAGTGAAATTGCTTGTCCAGAGTCCTACAGATTATTAAAGTCTACAATTTAATTCAGTTTGTCTAAAAAGTATTATTTGGATGTTATACTTTGGCTTCCTTCCTTTGTTCAAATTTTCTGGCTTTCCTTCATGGTTGTTTTTTTCCCTCCCTCCAGAGTTGACCTGTTTACCACTGGACCCAAAGCCCCAGAGCTGAAAGGCAGAGCACGAGGCAAGCCCTCCTTGCTGGCTGCAGCGAGACCTATGAGAGCAATCCTGCCAGCCCCAACAAGTGCTGGGCGGGGCAGCGGTGTGGGACTGCCCAGGACCAGACAGGCTTTCCCCCTGGGTAAGAGCTAGTTCTGACGGGGAGGAGAGGCTGTCTGGTGGTAAGGAGCCAGGAGCGGTGGTGAAGAACAGGAAGGAGAGAACTGGGGAAACCGAATGGCTTTAAGTCACCAGGTTGGTTTCTGGTTCTCTCAGACAAGACTCCCGCTGTGAGGACTTCTGGCCTGAAGCCAAGCACACTGAAACAGCTGGGCCAACCTATCCAGCAGCCACCTAGCACTGGTGAAGTAAAGGTAAGACCCCAGTCCCAAAGGGAGTGCTGTGTGGAGGTGTCCTCAGTGTTGAATGTTTGAGTCACAGGGCATAGACAAAAGGTAGATGCTGGTTTCTGCAGTAATAGGCTTCTAAAAGGAGTAATAAAAATTGAAATTTCACTTCTAGGTGAATACATACTTTTAAGCCTTTTATTTGGATATCTGTAAGTTTTAAAATAGACAAAAACAAAAGCATTTAATGAGCACCCATAAAATCTTTACCCATAATCACCTATTAATATGTGATCCTGTGCCAGGAAGCTGGCTCAGCAGGTAAGAGATGTGCGCTGTTAAACCTGAAGACTCGATTGAGTGCCTGGACCCACATGGGAGGAGGAGGCCACCAGCCTTTGCATGCATGCTTCTCTGTGTGCACACAAGGCAAATAAGGGCAGTTCTTTAAAGACTTACTGTATTTTTATTTTATTATTATTATTATTATTTCTTTTTTTTTTTTAAAGAAACTTCTGGCTGGGCAGTGGTGGCGCACACCTTTTTTTTTTTTTTTTTTTTTAGATTTTATTTATTATATGTAAGTACACTGTAGCTATCTTTGGACACTCCAGAAGAGGGAGTCAGATCTCATTAAGGATGATTTGAGCCACCATGTGGTTGCTGGGATTTGAACTCTGTACCTTTGGAAGAGCAGTTGGGTGCTCTTACCCGCTGAGCCATCTCTCCAGCCCCTGTATTTTTATTTATGCCATGTATCTGTGATTATAGATTTGTACACATGAGTGCAGGTGTTCTCGGAAGTCAGAGGCTTAAAGGCAGTTGTGAACTACTGATGTAAGTGTTAGGAACCTAATGGGTTAAGAGCAGCACATGCTCTTAACTACTGAACCATATATCTAGCCCCCATCCCCAAATGTAATTAATAACAACTTTTAATTATGTGAGTCCCATTTGCTCTCTTTGTGCAGAGACTTTATTCCGTAATGCTTCTTTGTATATTTCTTAAGGACGGGGATATTCTTTTGCTGAATGTTAGTGTTCTGTTTTTAGATTCATACTTCAATTTGGTCTTTTAACTGGGCTTGTTTCCCATTCCATATAGGATATAGGGTCAGGATGTTGCTATGAAAGTCCAGTTGCACGTGTGACACACACACAGTAATCTCTGCTTGGCAGCCTGAGCTAGAGGATTGAAAGCTCAAGGCCATCTACACTGCACAGTGAGATAGAGCCAGGGGCATAGCTCAAGGCCGTCCGCACTGCACAGTGAGATAGAGCCAGGGGCATAGCTCAAGGTCGTCTGCACTGCACAGTGAGTTAGAGCCAAGGGCATGCTCAAGGTCGTCTGCACTGCACAGGGAGTTAGAGCTAGGGTGCACTTAACAAGACACAAATGGAGTGAGAGTGAAGGAGATGCATGCTTATCATGAAATTATCAAAGAATACATTTAAAACGGGAGAAAAGTGTAGAAATTTTTATATAAAAGAGGAAAATAAGTTCTGTCATGATCCTCCTTCCAGAACTAACCATCTTGAAACTCTGGTAGGTTGAGTTTCAGTGTTCCAAGTCTTGTTTTTAATGTGTGTTCTTAAAAAAGTTTATGTGTGTGAATGTTTTGGAGTTACAATGGTTATGAGCCTGCATGTGGTTGCTGGGAATTGAACCTGGGTCCTCTGTAATAGCAGTCAGTGTTCTTAACCACTGGGCTCTCCCAGTAATGTGTGTTCCTAAGATAGTTTCTATAAACCACAGTATGGTTTTTAACTGTTTATTAGTTTGTGGCCTGTAACTTTTATTCAATTTGGTGATTTCCCCTATTTTATAATTCCATGTACTTAAGAACATTTATCTGGTTTTTAATTTTAAGATAGGATTTTGTTATATAATCCAGGCTAGCCTCAAACTTGTGATCCTCCTGGGTCGACATCCCAGGTATTAGAATTACAGACATGTGCCACCGTACTTAGCTTTCCCTGCAATATGCATCTACAGCAGTTTTTTAAATCCCCTAAGCCAGTATTTTCCAGACATTCCTGTGGTCCTCAGTATTTTTTTTTTTTTTCGTTTTGGTTTGTTTTGGTTTTGTTTTTGGTTTTTTGAGACAGGGTTTCTCTGTGTAGCCCTGGCTGTCTGTCCTAGAATTTACTCTAGACCAGGCTGGCCTCAAACTCAGAAATCTGCCTGCCTCTGCCTCCCAAGTGCTGGGATTAAAGGCGTGCACCACCACTGCCTGACCTACAAGTATGTTTTTATATTCCAGCCCAGTCAGTGCACACATGGGACAGTTAATGGAGGTGTGCCCTCCTGTGTTCTCACGTTGGTAGTTCCCCTTCCCACTCACAAAGTGGTGTCTTCAACCTTGTAGCCTATAGCTCGAAAACTGTCACAGTCGAGATTGAAATTGGAAAATCCACTACCATCTTCCTTCCATGCTTTTTGTTGGGTAACTTTCTCCAGCTGCTCTGAATTTGTCTTGACAAGTTTAACTGGTCAGTGTTCTGTTCGTGGCCCAGATGCAGGGACAGCTGCTGTTGTGTATGGGTCTTGGGTAGAAAGAAGGCCAATGAGACTCCTGCCATCTCTTCGTGTCCCTCTGTCACTGGACAAATCTTCAGTCCTTCTGTGAAGAGTTTCTTTTGCTCAGCAACATTATTCAGTTTGAAAAGTCACATCTCTTTGTTTCTCATAAACCAATTATCAACTTGTATTTGCTGTTAGAGAATCGTTTTAATTTACAATGCCATATCTTTTCATTATATAAGTATTATATATCCATTTCTTATAGGCTATTTGTAGATCTTGGTAAAGGGGGAAAACAATAATTTTCCATTCGTGTCGTGACAGTTTAGCAGATAGACCTCAGACTTCCTTCTATGCTAACAGTATTCAATTATGTATTTATATGAACAGCTATTACAAATCTTACTGCCCCAAAGCAGGTGTAAATCTGATCTGTAGTTCAGAGCTGCACAGAGAAGTGCGGCAGCCCGTAGACCTGAATCTGACATTCAGTCTTTGGCATACTGGTGACTGCCAATAAACACTCTTATGAGTGCGTTAGGAACATAGTTGTTTCAGGACCCAGGGCCTGGTGATTTTGTGCAAGGCTTAGAGCCAACACTGACTGACTTATTCTGATCCACAGCTATCCAATTGTGCAAGCAGCAGGACCCCTCAGTTGAAAATTGTAGAGGTCAAGCCTGACATGTTCCCTCCGTATAAATACAGCTGCACTGTCACACTGGTACGTAAGTGTGTATCCTACTGCTGAGAAGTTGTGTCGATGTTTTTTTTTTTTTTTTTTTTTTTTTTTGTGGTTGAAGGTTTGTTGGAATCTGGAGAGCCAGGAGCGGTAGCAGAAAGTGAGTGCATCAGGGGCAACACCCCATCAGTGACACAATGGTGGTTGCTGGGGGATGTGCTGTGTTTGTGTGTGTGTGTGTGTGTGTGTGTGTGTGTGTTGTTTTCAGGTACATATAAAGTGTGGCCCAGGACATTTTTAAAGAGTAGTCAGAGATCAGAGTCCAGTCTAGAGTTAATATGTTAACCTAGAAAGTGGGTTTGGGGCTGGAGAGAGGGCTCAGTGGTTAAGAGCACTGGCTGCTCTTCCGAAGGATCCAGGTTTGATTCCCAGCACCCACATGATAGCTCACAGCTGTTAGTAACTCCAGTACTAGAGAATCTGACATCTACTTTTGGCCTCCACAGGTACCAGTCACACATGTGGTGGTGCACAGACATTCAGGCAAAACACCCCCACCCATAAACTAAAGTTAAATTAGAGAGACAGGGAGCAGGAGTGTTCACAAACAAGCTTAGGCAGTAATACATGTTTCTTCTCTAAAGCACAAAGATAAAAAGCTAATCACCTTAGTGGGTCTGAGAGCTTGTGAAGCAGCCCATCTGGCTCACAGCGCACTTCCCACAGGAGTCTCCCTGCCTCGCTGTCTTACTGTTTCCAGAGCTGCGGTTGAACCCATAACCTTGTGCCACGACCGAACTGTACTACATACACCCTTAACACCTTTTGTTTTGTTTGGTGTTTTTTGAAGACAGGTTTTCTCTTTGTAGCCTTGGCTATCCTGGAACTTGCTCTGTAGACCAGGTTAACCTCAAACTCATATAGAGATCCGCCTGCCTCTGCCTCCTAAGTGCTGGGATTAAAGGCATGTGCCGCCACCACCACCTGGCTCTCATTGCTTTCTAAATGATTTTTGAGACAAGACTATGTTTTTTAGGCTGGCTTTGAACTCACTCTGTAGCACTAACCTAGCCAGCCTTGAAAGTGTGGTGTGTAAGACAGACAGATAGACAGACAGACAGAGACAGTGCCAACCCAAGGTTGATGCCAAGACCTTTTAGAGGTCCCTGATACAGTTCATCCTGCAAGCTAGTTTGCTCTGGGAAACCCCATTTCTGCCTTCCATTGCTGGGGTTACAGGTGAGCTGCCACACCCACTTGGTATTTATTTGGATTCTAGAGTTCTGACCTCTGGGCATTTTACATCACTGCTGAGCCATCTGTCCCTTCCTTTTTTTGAGGCAGGGTCTTATGGAGCTCAGGCTATCCCTGAGCTTGCTGTGGAGTCATTGGGACAGCCTTGGACTCCTGCTCTTCTCCTCTCCCTTGCCAAGTGCTGAATACAGCTGTGCACCACACACCCAGGGGCTTGAGTTTCTGAATGTTGGAGTCAACTCCCTTGTTTCACAGATAGAGAAGGACTAGACTTGCATCCTTTACTGAGAGAGAGAGAGGGAGAATCTTCAGAAAGAAGATTAAATCAGATTTGATTTATTTCCTTTACTCTAATACCTACCTGGCCATCCTGGTTTTTGGTTCTGTTCAAGTTCAATCTAATTTTTGTAGTTTAAACATAGGTCTTGGCTTTTTTTTTTTTTTTTTTTTTTTGGTTTTTCGAGACAGTTTTTTTTTTTTTTTTTTTTTTTTTTAGGATTTGGGTCTGGCTACATCGAGAGGACGGGGAAAGTGCAAAAATCCCTCCTGTAGCTATGTCTACACCAACCGGCACAAACCTCGGATTTGTCCCAGCTGTGGTTTCAACCTTGCCAAAGACAGGACTGAGAAAACTTCAAAGGCCATCGTGAGTTCCTTCCCTAAACACTTACCTTGGACTTGAGTTGTGCTTTGGACTTTAATACATGATCAGTGGTTAGTGTCAGAATCAGGACCAGGTTGTAGGTTCTGAATTTGACAAAGTACCTTCTCTCTGGGCCTTGTCCTCAGTGCCAAAATGGGACTTGGTTGATGACCTAGTCTGCTTTATGCTTCTATAACAAAGTTTCCTGGGTTGGATAATTTAATACAGAGGTGGGTTATGTACTTACAGCTCTGGAGGCTGAGAATTCAAGAACAAGGTGTTAGTTGTGATCTGCTTAGTGTCTGGTGGGGGTTTTCTCTGTATTGTAACATGGTAGAGGGGGGAGCTCACTTCATAACAAAGGTATCCTAAAGTAACTTGGATCCATTAATTTATCATGGATTAACCCATTTGTAAAGATAGAGTCTTTGTAACTTTCAAGTTCTATATATGACCTGTACTTGCAATTCTTTTTTATTTTCTTTTTTTTTTTTTTAAAGATTTATTTATTTATTTATTTATTTATTATATGTAAGTACTCTGTAGCTGTCTTTAGACACACCCCAGAAGAGGGCATCAGATCTCATTACAGATGGTTGTGAGCCACCATGTGGTTGCTGGGATTAGAACTCAGGACTTTCAGAAGAGCAGTCAGTGCACTTAACCGCTGAGCCATCTCTCCAGTCCCTGTACTTGCAATTCTTGTCATTAAAATTACCATCTCTTGGCTGGAGTGGCCTTCAGTCCTTCCTGCTCTCATCAATGGGTCCAAAGGGATAGTGTGACTCAGTCTCATCGCAGTGGGGAGTCAGGGGATCCATGGCCTTCGCCTATTCTGATGATATGTACTCTCACGGCCGTTCATTCATCCATCAAGCGTATGTCCTATGCCACATGAACTAGGTGTTCAGAGATGACTGTCAACTGCCCCTTCCCTGAGGCACTTTCAGTCTAGTGCAGGAGAAAATAAGGAACCATACAATTACAGGCAGGGAGACAGAAGTTGTTCTTAGTAAGGAAAACATCCTCTTGTTATTATGAAGTTAGCTTCTACAGAGGTTTGTAACCCAGATCTCGTGCTTTTTCGGAGAATCAATAGGCAAGCAGGTCCCTGTGCTCATCAGTCAGGGGCCAGTGACTGTCTTAGTTACCTCTCTTCATTGCTCTGACTAAAGGCCTAGCATGGGAGGCCATGCCTTTCATCCAGCACTTGGTGGATCTCTGGAGAATGAGATTAGCCTGATCTACCGAGTGAATTCCAGGACAGCCAGGGCTACATAGTGAGACCCTGCCTCAAAAAGAAAAGAAAAAAAAAAAAGGAAAGAAAACAAGAGGAGACTGTTTTGCTCAAGGTTTGGTTTAAGACTAGAGTTCGTTGTGACTGGGAAGGTGGGGTGGCAGAACATCCTGAGGCTGTGCCACTGTGATCTTGGCTCACAATTGGGCAGATGAGGATTCAAGAGGGATGCTAGTGTCCCGCTGACTGGCACCTTTCAGCTTATGGGGTCCATTCTCTCCTTCCACCATGTGAGCTACTGGAATCAAACTCGGGCTCTCACAGTTGGTGAGCCATTTCTCGGGTCTCCTCTTCCCTCTTAATCCAGTAGGGCACTCAGCTTGTGGGTTGGAAGAAGGGAGTCTGTACATTCTCAGGTTGATCTTCCCTCCTCCGTTAACTTCTGTGGAATCACCCTCACATCCAGAGGAGCATCTCCTAGGTGAATTGAGGTGAGCCGTGTTGATTGAAGACAAGAGTGAAGGACTGTATCAGGGAGCACAAAGGAGGCAGGAGATCCATTCAGGACCCTGTCCCGGAAGTATATAAAGCTCTCCTTACCCTGAAGCCACCCAGCATTGAAGACAAAGACTTTCTGTAGTCAGATAGATACATGTTGATACTTCCACTCTTAGTCCTCACTGAATCACAGGCACTCTGCTGCTTGGATGACTTGCCATATCTAAATGAATCTGTACAGTGGTGCCGAAAGATCAGTAGAAAATGTTTCTTTAAATAGAAGAAATTTGTATTTTAGAGTTGTGGAAGCTGAAATATCCAAGATGCTAGCAGAATTCAGTGTCTGACTAGGCGGCTCACCTTCTAGCTTCTGTATGGCACCTTCTTGCTTTGTCATCACACAATTAAAGGTACAGAGAGCTTCCCTGATACATTCAATTGGTTGAACAGCATTGGCCTTAAATCTGTGGTTTTCCTGTCCTGTCCTCATAAGGCTCGGCCGTGACTCATCACCTCCTGAGGTCCCACCTCTATCAAGTGGTAGGATTTTGATATGAATTCTGGAAGGATATAAACCACCAAGATTATAGCACAAAAGACCCATCCAGGAAAGTGCATGGTGAAAAAGCTGACTTTGAGCATCCTTTGTAGGAGGTGTGCAGACCTTTTCACTGGATCAGGGAAAGTGACCTCAGTACCTCAAGATAGTGATGAGTGAGGGAACAAAACTTCCCCCATTCATTTCACTCACTCCCCCTGGGCTTGCCTGCTCTCTGGAAGGTGGGTTTGGGGTTGCTGTCCATCTCTAACAGTCTGCAGTCATGGTAGCCCTTAGTTAAGTCTGCCTGCATGTTTCAGTGCCAGCATCAGAACACTGTTTTCCATGCCTGGCAGGAGACGTGAGCAGAGGGAGGGAATTCAGACCCTTGGATATGGGTAGCACCTTCTCGAGAATTGCCCTCATCTCTGCCATCTCTTTGCACACCTCCTGCGATTGCTTGTATTTTTGTCTTTTGTTTCACAGATGAAGATACTACGTTTCTGAAAAATCAAACTGCCTCAGGGCCCCACATGTATAGCCACAGTGTCCTCTCAGAACCAAACCCCAGGTCTCTTATCCTCCCAGTGGGTGGGAGCTAACAGTTAAATCTATTGCCAAGAGATACACTTTATTGGTAGAAAAACTGAGTCCCACAGAGTTTTTAGCAGTATGAAGAGTTATTAGCAGAACTAACTGAGAAACATTATTTCTCACCCTGAGTCGTGGGCCCACCCCTCTGCTCTTTGTACGGATGACTCTCTCCTGAGGCCGTCTCTAACCTCTGCTTAGTGACTTGACCTGCTCTTTCTCAGGAGGCGAGCTCACCACACCCTGATGTGCCAAGTACCACAGAAGCCCTGAACACAGCCCAGAGGGAGATCCAGCGTCAGTCCACGCTGCAGCTGCTGCGGAAAGTCATGCAGATTCCTGAGAACGAGTCAGAGCTGGCTGAGGTCTTCGCCTTGATTCATGAACTAAACAGCTCTCGACTTATCCTCTCCAACGTGAGTGAGGAGACAGTCACCATCGAGCAGACCTCTTGGTCGAATTATTATGAGTCTCCATCCACGCAGTGCCTTCTCTGTAGCAGCCCATTGTTCAAAGGGGGACAAAAGTAAGCACCACTTGACTCTGCCCACGCTGCCTCTTGGTTCAGACAGCGTTACCGTTAGAACCTGGGAGGGTGTTACCTTGTGCTTTCCGTAGATTTCCATCCCCTTCTCAATTGCTGATGGGAAAATAATTAGCATTAGGGACTGGAGTTTGCTCTGAGGTTAAGAGCAATTTTGCTCTTATAAGGGACCCCAGTTCAACTCCCAGCACTCCCATGGCAGCTCAAAACTATCTGTAATTCCAGTTCTAAGGAATCTGATGCCCTTTTCTGACCTCCATGGGCACCAGACAGCATGCGCATGGTGTACATACATACGTGCAGGCAAAACATACCAATAAGATAAATACTTTTTACATTTTTCTTCTCTTGAATTAGTAGTCAATTTAGACATGCCCGAAGCTTGTAATCACAAGCCTGCTTAGCATAGAATTTGTTTGAGTTTGCCGTGGATATCACTTGAATCATAGAATAACTTGAGAGTTAGTTTCTTTGTAAGTACAGTTTCAGAGCTTAGATCTGAGTGAAATGGAGACATTCGCCTAGAAAATCTTGGAAACAAAGGTTAGCACATTCTTTTGCTGGTTGCATATTTTTGCTTCTGACCGTAGCCTGTGGCCTGCATAAAGAGGCTGATTTCCCTCCTGGTTTTCTTCTGGGTACTAGCTCTCTGGCCGGGCCCCAGGAATGCTGGCTCCTGACAGCTAACCGGCTACAGGTGGTGACTGCCCAGGTGAAGATGTGTCTGAACCCTCATTGTTTGGCCTTGCACAGCTTCACGGACATCTACACAGGTAGGTGCCAACCTTCTGTGTCCTCAAGCACCCCAGAACAGGTTTGGGAACCACTGGTTTGTGCTTTGTTTCTCCGTCCACTGCACCCATCTCAGCAGCTTCTGAAGAATCAGTCTTTGCCCTGATTGCTTCCGCCTCAGCAACAGTCGCCTTGGGGGTGGGGGTGGAGCAGTAATAACCCTTCACAACCAAGTTAGTTTAAAAATAACACCCTCGCCAATCAGTAGTGACATACCTTTAATCCAGCACTGGGGAGACAGAGGCAGGCAGATCAGAGTTTGGGGCCAGCCTGGTTTATAAGTTAAATTGTAGGACAGCCAGGGCTACATAGTGAAATCCTGTCTTGAGAAACAAATAAAATAAAATAAAACAAAACAACAGCTCTCAGCTCACTTTTAACTCCAGCCTTCAGGAAGCAGACAAGTGGAGTTCTGTAAGTTTGAGACCAGCCTGGTGTGTTAGTGAGTTCTAGGCCAGCCAGGTCTACTTAATGAGACCCTGTCTCAAAGCAGATCTTCATTTTAGGACAAAAGCTGGTAAATACACAAGTTAGACAAACCAAAGTGATCCTACCTGAGAAAAAACTATTGCCACAACTCTGTTCTTCAGTCGTGTTCATTGTCTACAGGGTCAGGGGCTAGAAAGTGTGTAGCATTCTAGTTTCTCTGAAGAGAGGGAAAGCGCACTGGGTATTATAGAACGTGCTTTTTTTTTATTTTTTATTTTATTTTATTTTATTTTTTTGGTTTTTCGAGACAGGGTTTCTCTGTATAGCCCTGGCTGTCCTGGAACTCACTTTGTAGACCAGGCTGGCCTCGAACTCAGAGATCCGCCTGCCTCAGCCTCCCGAGTGCCGGGATTAAAGGTGTGCGCCACCACGCCCGGCTTAGAACGTGCTATCTTAATTTAACGGTTTAGCATCGACTTTGTCCTCTGCCAACAGATAGAAAACTTCTTTAAAAGGATGACGGGGGCCCTGTGTTATAGCCTTCTTACTGTTGAAGAATTAATGCATGTCTACTTCTTGTGGACTCGTTCTCAAAACTGGTGTTGCTGTATTTCAGCTGCCTTTATTCACCATGCTAAACTGGACAGCTTTTCCTTTCCTCTTTCCTAGTTCTCCGGTACTCTTTCCCTGCATCTCCCTCCTGCTTTCCCACTTTGTGGCTGGCTGACCTCCATGTCAGCTCAACTCTGGGCATGGCTTCTTTCACCTCCTGCATTTTCCTATGGGCAGCTGCCAAGATTTACAACTTCCTGCCCTGGGGTTTTTCTTTAAATGCACAAATAAAATTGTCTTTGGACCTCAAAAACACAAACAACAACAAAATACATGCACCACTCGCTGTGAATGTGAATCCTGAATTGACGTACAGAATTTGTGATGAGGGTTAAAACGTACTTATTCTTTGTCTTTAGAACCTTATGTTGCCTTATTTTAAATTCCTGTTAAATCTTGTATTGCCAGTTAGTGCTTAATATTATTTTGTGATCTTAACCATTTTCCATTCCCATTTTTCTCCCCTGTATTCTTTATATAGGCTAGTGTTGAGGCTTGTGTGTGTGTGTGTGTGTGTGTGTGTGTGTGTGTGTGTGTGTGTGTGTAATTTTTTTTTTTTTAATTAAAATTCTGTTTAAACTTACATAGAGTACCCAGTACTTGGGAGGCAAAAACAGGTAGATCACTGTGAGTTCTGGGCCAGCCTGGTCTACATAGTGAGTTCCAGGACAGCTATAACCACATTAATCCTGTCTCAAGAAATCAAAAAATAAAACCAAAACAAATAAAAGAATTCCTTTGTTGTATTTTCTGTGAGTTCTGACAGACGGACTAAATCACGAGGCACTTGAGCCTCTTGTTATCGTTGAACTCACCTTGTTTGGTAGCTGTTTAATTCTCATTCTTGTGGTGCCCTTCACTCAAGAGCAGAGATAATATGTAATGTAAATATAGCAATCGTTTGTAGTCCCCTGACCCTGGTTCCTGTGTTTTAATGTGCATCAGCCAAGAGCCTCTTTATCAGTGACTAGTTCCCCTCCCCGCGGATATGCTTGCTAGTCTATCCTACCTGCTGAAGGATGTCTGAGTGCTACCACGTTTTGGCAATTACAAATTTGCTACAAACATTTGTTTACAGATTGTGTGTGAGCATGTATTTTCATTTCTTCTAAGAAAGTACATGATGGTCCAAATGGTAAGTATATATTTAGTATTATAGGTGACTGCCAAACCATTTTCCAAAGTGACTTTTCCTTCCATCACTGTGAGAGTTTTGGTTTGAGCTGTATGCCAACACACAGTGTTTTTTTTTTTTTTAGCCTTCCCAATTACTGTGCAGCGGTATTACATTATAGTACCCCAGTTACCAATGGTGGATGTGTAGTTTTTGAAGTTTTTGTTTTGATTTTACTCTTTCTCTGTATTTGTGTGTGCCATGTGCGCATGTGGAGGTCAGAGGACAACCTTGGTGTTGGTTTCTCTGTATTTGTGTGTGCCATGTGCACATGTGGAGGTCAGAGGACAACCTTGGTGTTGGCTTTCTTTCTACCTTGTTCGAGACAGAATTTCTTTTTGGCTGCTGCCGAGGACAGGGTGGGTAGCCCAGAATTCTGTTGACTCTGCCTCCCATGTTCCCGTGGGAGAGCTGATAGACTGCCGTGCCCCCTTTACCTGGGTTTTGGGGGTCCAGACTCAGGTCCTCAGACATGGCGTATACTTTACCCACAGAGAGATCTTCCCAGTCCTTAATCTGTTTTTAGCCTAGGGTTTGTTCTGTGCCCAGGACGGCTGAAAAACCTCCGGGATAAGAGGTATGGTGTGCACACCATGCCCAGTGTCTTGTTGGTTTGTTTTCGCATGGCCTCTAGGGGTTGAGCCTAGATCAGGGTACCACTTTACTGATGGAACTGCCCTCCGGCCCCTATGAATCATCTGTTTAATTGTATAAAAAGATGTATTTATGTTATATCTTGTGTGTATATGAGTAGCTGCATGAATGGCTGTGATCCACATGGCATTGGTACCAACGGAGACCAGAAGAGAACACTGGATCCCCTGAAACTGAAGGTGTAGGTAGTTGTGAGTTACCACATGGGTGCTGGGAACTAAACCCAGGTCCTTGGCAAGGGCAGTGAATGCTCTTAACTGATGAGCCATCTCTCCAGCCTCTTTACCTAACTTCATTTATGTAAAGTATAAGGTCCGGATACAATTCATTTGTTGCATCTGAGTGTTCAGTTTTTTACATCAGACTTTGTAAGAGGGATGATCCATTCTCCATTGATTTGCCACTTTTCCTTCCTGAGTCCTGTGCCCACAAGACTGCTTCAAAGCTCTAGAATGTCCCATTGTTTATCTTTGCCAGTGCACACTGTCTACTTGTTCTGTCTTTTTGGTTTTTTGAGACAGTGTCTTAGGGTTTTCCTGTTGTGAACAGAGACTATGACCAAGGCAACTCTTATAAGGACAACATTTCATTGGGGCTGGCTTACAGGTTCAGAGGTTGAGTCCATTATCATCAAGGCAGGAGAATGGCAGCATTCAGGCAGGCATGATGCAGGAGAAACTAGGTGTTTTACATCTTCATCTGAAGGACACTTGGAGAAGAATGGCTTCCAGGCAGCTCGGACAAGGGTCTTAAAGCTCATACCCACAGTGACACGCCTCCTAATAGTGCCACTCTCTGGGCCAAGCATATTCAAACCACCACAGGGTCTCAATGTAGCCTTAATTCTGATGAGGTTTGCTGTGTAGAACAGGTTGGCTTTGAAGTTGCTGAGATTTATCTGCCTCTGCTTGGATTAAGGGCACATACTTCTACAGTGGGCCCCAGTATAGACTGCCTCTGCCACTGCAGTCCTGTTGGGCAGCTGAGTCCTCCAACCTTTTTCTTCAGGAGTCATTTTGGCTAGTCTGTTTATCAGTGTGTATAGTCCCACTAGAAATTTCATGGAAGCTTTGATGAATTTATAGACCAATTTGAGGAATATTGTTTAAAAGTATTGACTCTTCCAATCCAAATACGGTCTTTCCTTTTTTTTTTTTTTTTTTTACATTTTCCTGTATTACAGTTTTGTTTTAATTTGCCTTGGAGATTATTTTGCTATTAAATACTTTCTCGTTAAGAATTTTATATTTTGTTAGACTTGTATCTACATTTGTTTGTTCTGTTTTAAGTGTTAAGCAGTTGGACCCAGCTGTTGGTTGTTGGTAGCAATGCTTCTTTGTTGACTCGTATAGTTTATCAGCTCTGAGAATTTTGGGGGATGCTTTTCTAAAGTTTACCAGTTACAGATTAAAAACTGGCATATTGTTTATTGATTTGTTTTATTTCTTTGATTAATTAATAGGGTAGAGATCTTTTACATAACCCCTAGGACAAGGTTATTCTGTTGTGAATTATATTTGTGAAAGTTTCCATTTTCCTTGGCTTTTTGTGAGATTTCTCCCAGTTTCTTGTCTTTTCGTGTGTGATCATTTGGGTTTCATTTGTTTGGTTGGGTTTTTTGTTGTTTGTTTGGTTTGTTTTTGGATGGCCAGAGCTTCACTGTTGTGATTTCAGCCTTTACCGTTGTTTCTAGAAAGGCCCTCCACACCCTGTGACCTCGTGACTGGAGCTTGTGCTCCGTTTGTTTATGTCATATTTGTGCGTTTTGTTGTGTATACGTGACCCTGACTTGACTGCATTTAACTTCACCTGAGTTTTTATCACCAGGGTGGGTGATCTTCCAGCCTGTGTCAGGGCCACCCTGATGTCCATGCTGCAATTACGTAAGACCTGGAAAGAACCTGGAGACAGAGAGCCCTTTCTTTTTTGAAATTGGGATAAAATAAAAGCATGCTACACACAGTGTTTCGTTCAGGAGTAGCTTAGGCACAACTTCCTATCAGAGCACTTGTGTGCACTCCCCTCTTCTAAAATGCATTGTTCCGTTCTATGACTGTGCTGTAACTTACTCCTCTAGAGTCGACATTCATTTGTTTGCACCGTTGGTGCTACAGTGATCCTTTTCCTTGTGTTAACCTGCAGGTCTCTTTAATGTGGGGAATAAGTTGCTAGTCAGCCTGGACTTACTTTTCGCAATCCGGAACCAGATTAAGCTGGGAGAGGACCCCAGAGTGTCTGTCGGGGTTGTGCTGAAGTCTGTGCAGGAACAAACAGGTAAAGATCTTGCCCTCTGTTCCAGTTCAGTCCTGAGTGTTCTGACTAGCCTGGAGTTTCGAGCAATACACTCTTTGTTCAGAGTTTTATAAATGCCAAATTGACTTTGGAAAATGTTTTCATGCATCCAGGGGCCTTTAGCAAGAAACCACAACTGACTTAGAATCATGTCTTCTGTCTTAGATAAACTTGGCTTTGTAGCCTGTTAGTCAGACTCACTCTGTCTCCCAGTTTTTTAAGGCTCCTGTGGAGACTCAGGTGTAGGGACCACATCCTTTCCTACCTAGAAAGTCAGTTTTCTATCTGCAATCCTCCTATTTGCTCCTCACCTGTCCCACCCTCTAGTCCTGTGCTTTGTCTCAGATGGGACAGAGAAGACAGTTTAAGACTGGGCTCTGCTACCTGGTGGCAGTGTGGTTTTGAGCAGTTGGTTCTGTGTATCTATCTAGTCATAAAAGACAGCAGTACTAACTCCTGGTTCATAAAGAATTAACATCAAGTAAGAAATAGCTAGGTAGTATATTCAAAGCCCTCAATACCGACATCTAGTACCTAGATGGTATTAGTTCAAGGTAGCTGCCCTCCTATTGGAGTTGCCACCAGAACACTTGTAGATTGCTGTCCTTGCTGGCTCCTAGCCGGTCCTAGTGCTTTTAGGGTCTTCTTCTGTGACCTCTTGCTGTCCCTCCAGAGAAGACCCTGACCTCAGAGGAGCTGAGCCAGCTGCAGGAGCTGTTGTGCAATGGCTATTGGGCTTTTGAGTGTCTCACTGTTCGAGACTACAATGACATGATCTGTGGGATCTGTGGTGTGGCTCCCAAAGTGGAAATGGCTCAGAGGAATGAAGAGAATGTGCTGGCACTGAAGAGTGTGGAGGTAAGTCTCTCTCAGCCACTATAGCCACTGTAATACTGTCCTGTCACTTGGATAGCTTCCCTCAGGCTTCATGCTATTCCAAGGATAGATGACTCCAGTCCTATCTATGTGAGACAAGTGGCTTTTTCCTCTTACAGCCCAGTGTTTGATTTGAGAAACATCAGAGAGCAACATGGTTTGGTGGTTTCTTTGTTTTGTTTCATCTTGGGTTTTTGTTGTTGTTTGGTTTTTGGTTTTCAAGACAGGGTTTCTCTGTGTAACAGCCCTGGCTGTCCTGAAACTCAGTTTGCAGACCAGGCTACCCCCAAACTCACAGAGATCCACCTGCTTCTGCCTCCCCTGTGCTGAGATTTAATGTGTGTGATGCCACACCAGGCTCTGCTCTCCTGTCTCTCCATCCCACACACGTGCTTGCTTTTAGTGATGCTGGGGATTGGCTCTAGAGCCGTATGCATGCTAGGCAGACACTACCTAAAGAGTTACACCCCTAGGCCTTGTTAAGGATGGGTACAGAGTGAAATAGAGAGCTGCCAGAGGTGCTAGGCAGGTAGCGTGAGCTGGTATTGGTTCTGAACTACAGTCCCCACGGGATGGTTTTGTAGGTTGTGATAAAAGTCCAAGGTGCCTATGATCTCTGCTATAGAAGAAGAACAGCAAAAGCAGATAGCTGGGGCTGGAGGGGTGACTCCGCAGTTAAGAGGGCTTGCTGCTCTTGTAGAGAACCTGGGTCATTTCCCAGTACCCACACTAGGCAGCTCACCACCACTATAACTCCAGTGCTAAGGGCTCTAGTGCCTGATCTAGGCCTCTGAGGCACCTCACACACATAAGTGCACACACAAAAATAAATACATCTTTCTTTAAAATCAGACATTTTAATAAAAGAAACTAGAGCTGATTAGACATGAAAAATATAGGTGCCTAAGTCATAAATAAAGTAATAGTGCATCAGGTCCAACAACAAATGGAGTAGTAATATACCCTGGCCAAGCTTACTATCAGGGAGCAGAGTTATATATATCTCAGTGTGTTTGCTGGTTAGATGGCTCAGTAGTTAAAAGCACTAGCAAGTGCTTGGTGATCTGAGTTACATCCCTTGAATGGTACCAACATGGTGGAAGGAGGAAACCAACTACCACAAGAAGTCCTCTGATCTCCACATTTTGCCCATGTGCGCACGCACGTGTGTGCTTGTGTGTGTGTGTGTGTGTGTGTGTGTGTGTGTGTGTGTGTGTGTGTGTGTATGTAATGATCCTATGGTGGCTTTCCCTTGATTACAGCAAGGGTATATGCTACTTGTGCTAGTCACTAGATTGTATTAAGAATCACCATGGACACCAACCTCGGCAGATCTGGAAGGGGTTTCCTAGGCTATGGTAGAAACACCCCCTAGCCGGGCTGTGCATGCGGGAGAGGGAAGCTGAGTACCAGTGGTCGCCTGCTTCCTCACTGCAGGAGCAACTCCACTGGCTGCCTTAGGATTCTGCCACAGCAACAAGAGCGGTGACTAAGGCACTGGGATTACCTTGGCATGAGGTTCTGCCTCTCGTTCCACCTTGGTACCTAGAGGGGTGGCTCATGAAGTGGCAGGTGCAGCTCTGGTAAATAGCCCCCATGTGCTCAGCATGAACGTGTAAACATGTCAGTGTTTTGTCTTGGTTATTTTGTTTGTTCATATTCCTGTCTTAGCCTTGGAGTGGGCATAGCTCATACTTGCACATATTCTTATTGTATGCTGGTTTCTGTTCAAAGGATGGAATGGCTAGGACTTGCTTCATTGCTTCAACAGATACATGCCAGCAGCAGCCTAAGGAAGGAAGGGTTGCCTTTGTCTCACAGTTTGAGAGTATGCCTTGTACAGGTTGAAAAGTGGCCTAGCATTTACATTCGGTGCTCCAGCTTGATCCAGGGTCGTGTATATACTGAGCCAGTTCTTCACTGCAGAGCAGCACCTGCCCTGCAGCTAGTGAGTCAGCCACTGGCTCTGATCAGAACAGTACGGCCAGAGCCACACTTAGGACTGTGTAAGGTGCCCGATTCATCCAACAGCACAGCACATATTTTATCATTGGAATGACACGGAGATTAGTGTGGGCCTTGCACAAGGATGACATGCCAGTTGAAGCAAAAAACTAAACTGCTTGTAAGAAAAGTTGCACAGCACTGAGACTCGGTGGTAGGATGCTTGTCTGTGCTGTGTGTGAGGCCATGGAGTTGGTGTCCGAGACTTCGGAGACAAGGAGGCCGCTTAACATAAATGCTTGGTGTCTGTAGTAGTTAAGGCTTTGCTCCGGGAGGGGAGGTAAGAGCTGAGTGCTGTCCATGTCCTGGAGAGCCTGAAGAAAGGCCTCACGAGGCCCTGGCAGACCATAGAGTTCTCCTAAGCAAACTTCTGTTATTCTTGGTGGCTAGATATAGAAACTGAGGCTGCAGATTGAAAATTAAACCTGTCAACATTCCTTTCGTTTTCTTTTTCCTTTTTCCTCCTTTTTTTGATTATGTGGAACTGTGTCTTGTGTAGGTATGTGTAGGTGAGTGCAGGTGCCTTTGGACAGCTGAGAGTTCGGAGTCTCTGCAGCTGGTCTTACAGGTGGTTGTGAGCTTCCTGATGTTGGTCTGGGAACCAAACTCAGGTCCTTAGTAAGAGCAAAAAGTGCTTTTAACCACAGGACATGCCGTGAATGGAGCTGCAGAAGCAAAAGGTTTATTATTATTTCGTCTGGGAGGTACTATAGTGCAAGAGGAAGAAACAGTGACTTGGTATTGAATTGACAAATTCAGGGGTATCTTGGTAGTGCATAGCTGTCAAGTTCTTGGTTTCCCAGAGTCATGCTTCCCTGGTGAGTTATGAAGATCATACTGTATTGTTACTAATCTGTGGATCATACACTTTGCCTGATTTTTATCTTTGTTTTGTTTTTTTTCTTTGCCTTTTTAAAATCTTGAACACATTGTAGTTTACCTGGCCTGAATTCTTGGGCTCCAGTGAGGTGAATGTAGAGGACTTTTGGACCACAATGGAGACGGAAGTGATTGAGCAGGTTGCATTCCCCGCAAGCATCCCCATCACCAAGTTCGATGCCTCTGTTATTGCTCCCTTCTTCCCACCACTCATGCGAGGAGCTGTGGTTGTCAACACTGAGAAAGACAAAACCCTGGATGTGCAGCCGGTACCTGGTAAGACCATCTGGTGGCTACTTGGATTAAGATGGCTCAGTCAAGTACTGTGTCTAGCTGTGGTGAGGCACAGTAGTATACACCTTTAATCCTGGCACTCAGGAGACAGAGGCAGGTGGATCTCTGTGAGTTCAAGGCCAGCCAGGCAGGACTACATGATAAACCCTGTCTCCAAAACTGATAGGAAGAAATACTTTTTACATTATGACCCAGAGTGATACCTACACTCCAACATGTGTCACATCTGTAGGTGAAGCTTGCACAAATCGGTAGTTTTCCTATACAAATGTAATACATCTGTTCTTTTTTAAGTTTTAAAAGTCTGAAACACAAAGTATTTTATTAATTTTGTCAGTGCTCTATGTGACAGGCTGGTTGTAGACCTTGTTTCTTAGTGTTAGGTGATGAGGCTTCTCTCCCTCACTTCAGCCACTTCACTTCTGAGCTCTGCCCTCTGGAAGCTAGGTCAGGAGCATAGTATGTGAAGAACATTTTTTAAATGACATCACTGGGCCTCAGTGATCAAGAACATTTGCTGCTCTTGCAGAAGAACCAAGTTCAGTGCCCAGCACCCACATGGTGGCTCATAATCACTTGTGACTTCAGTTTAAGGGATCTGGTGCCCTTTTCTGACCTCCATAGGCACCGGGCACGTACATGATGCATATACGTATGTGCATGCACTCACAGATAGAGATAATGTAAAGTAATAATAGCTCCTCTTCCTGTTGCTACAAACATCTGAAACATCTGAGCTCTTGGTTCTGGAAACAGGCTGTGGGTTAAAAGGTGAGCTTTGTGGGGTCTTAGCAACGACTGTCTCTGTTACCAATTATAGGTGTTTCAGGGCCATGGTCTAGTGAGAGCCTTCACTAGCATTTACATTTCAGTAAACGCTTCAGATATCAGTGAAGCGCACACATACATGCACACGTGCTGCTCCTTGCCTGCCGCCCTGTCGGGTTGCTGTCAGCAGCGCATCCCATCAGCACCATTCTGTGTTTCAGGCAACGGCAGCGCCTTGGTGAGACTGCTGCAGGAAGGCACCTGCAAGCTTGAGGAACTTGGCTCCTACGGTGGGGAGGAGCTACAGTACCTTCTGGAGCAGTGTGACATCCCCTTTAGCCCAGAAGACTCGAGGGTGAGTGCTGGGAGTGAGACTCGGGCTTTGGTACGGGATGTGAGCCCCATATGATTGGGCACGTGTATCGGATAGGGGATCTGGAACCCAGGAAACAGATACAGCAGCAGCCACGTGGTGTCTGAGCCATGACCTAGACGCGGTTTTCAATCCTGGTTCTTACTCTGTATGGCGGTAAATCACATTTTAAGCTTGTTAACCCCATTTATAAAATCAAAACAATTAAAAACTGACAAAGCCCTTATAAAGGACACTTCACACACAGACTGGTTTTAGGCTCATAAAAATGGCTGCTGTAAACATAGACTGTGTGCCGTGTACGTGTTTGGACTTTATCCATGCCTCACTTGCTTTCTCTACTATTGAAATGAAAATATGTTTCCTTCAAATTCAGATTCAAGTAGTAACTCCACTTGAGACGTTTCTCTGACTTTTAAAAAAAAAAAAAAAGGACAAGGACAAGCCCCGGTCAGGCAGCTTCCTCCCTGTGGGACGTCCTGATGTTAACCTGTACCTGAGGAAGGGCCTGTGAGGCTCAGGCCCAGTAGCTGATGCCTTTGCTTTGGGTTCGGAGGGTCATTTGATACAGGATACCTTAGCGTTTGTGCCTGAGTTTTATTCATCTTTCCCTTCTCTCCAGGATCAGCTCTGCTTCTCCTTACTGGCCCTCTATGAATCTGTACAGAATGGAGCCAGAGCCAGACCGCCCCCAGCTCATTTCACTGGGGGTAAAATCTACAAAGTGTGCCCCCATCAGGTAAGGGGAGCATTGAGCAAGTCTGTCAATGTTGAGTTGCCCACAGAGAATCTGAGTGATCCCTGTGGGACTAGGACTTGTGTCACTGTGCAACCTGGGGAGTCATTGCCATTTGTGGGGCTGGAGAGGAGGTAAGATGTATTAAACACCCTACTGCGTGCTGGCCCAGAGCTGCCTAAGTGTCCAATGTTAAACGTTGGAGAGGCCGTTTGTCCCTAGTTGTTCTCCAGTTGTCATGGAGTTAGGTTACCACAGCCTGTGATGCTGGCCCCAGAGGAACCACACAAAGAGCTGAGGCAGAAAGTGGTGGTGGGCCTGCCGGCTTTAGGCAGCCAGAGAAGGCCAAGGCCTGGAGAGAAAGGAAGAGTCCAGAGGAGAGCCAGCGGGGAGTGGCTCCTGAGACTTCATTCTGAAGATAGAGTTGAATGAAAAATGGGGAGGTAAAGTCACTGCAGATACACAGCTGTGGCATAGATGGCAGAATTAGCTGAGGAATGTACCAGAATGGAACCCCAGTTCACAGTGCTGAGAGAGCCAGGCTGAGCTGGCTGGAAAAAGAGGCTGAAGCAGCCAGTCACTAGAACAAAGCTAGGGGGAAGAGGGGCTTTGACACTTACTCTGTGACAGATCAGCACCGGCTCAGGGTGTGGTACAGTGTGTCCAGCGTCACCTTCTGAGAAGCAGTGGACAGACAGTCCAGGGACTCAAGTGCTGTCTTGGACCTGTACTAGGAGCACTTCCCATGGAGGTGACAAGATGGGTGGGTAAAGCACAGTTCTCCAGCACACTCAGATCTGTCCTGCAGTGGGTGACTGGGAGGGGTTGGTGGATGTCCTTACTAGGTCACAGCAAAGGCTGTTGTTTTTCAGCCTGTTGAGGTCTGGTGGGAACCTTGCTCAGAGTACCGGTAGTTCAGTCCAGAGGCCTGAACCTTGTGTTCACATTGCCAGGATGCTTGGTAGGGTGATATGGAGTAGGGCTTAGAGATGTTCTGAGGTGCTGGTGGTCCTAGCTGTTGTTAGGACAAGGCTGAGCTGGTGAGTTCTTTTAGAATCCACTCTGGAAGGAGAGAACACACTCCTGAAAAGGCATCCCTTGCCGTGTGTGTGTGTGTGTGTGTGTGTGTGTGTGTGTGTGTGTGTGTGTGTGTGTGTGCGTGCGTGTGTGTGTGCGCGCTGTGTATGTTGTGCGTGCGCTGTGTATGTTGTGCATGCGCGAGCCTGCATGTACCCACGTGCATGCATGCACAGTAATAATCAGTTCTTTTATAAAAGGAGTAGGAGGAGAGGGATCAAATGTCACGGGCACTGGCTTCCATCACCAGGCTGATGTTCCTTGAGGGAAGGGAATGAGGGCTTATTACAGCTGTCTGCATGCTGGTTCCTTAACTCTAAATGATGCCCTCCATCTCCCGCAGGTGGTCTGTGGTTCCAAGTATCTTGTTCGAGGTGAAAGTGCCCGTGATCACGTGGATCTGCTTGCCTCTTCCCGCCACTGGCCACCTGTCTACGTGGTAGATATGGCCACACCAGTGGCCCTATGTGCTGACCTCTGCTACCCAGAGCTCACTAGCCAGATGTGGGGGAAGAACCAGGGCTGTTTCTCTAACCCTGCAGAGCCCGTTGTGGTAAGTCACCTCCTAAGAACTGAAATAAACCCATGGGGAATAAAAGAGATCTCTGCCCACACCTGATTACTGGGAGGGCTGTGTCTAGCAGCCGCCTTTTCCATCAGCATTTGATGCACCAGCATGTGTGTACTGCAGACACATTACTAACTGACCACAGTATGAGACCATAGTGTATCATCTATTGTGTTCCAAACCCAGGTGTCATGTGTGAAAACAGGCTGCTTTCCAGAGAATCCAGAAAATTGCCACCTCTGAGAGTCATTGTACACACTGGCCACCCTGAAGGGCACTGTTAATTCCTGGGTCTTAGGCTTGGCTGTGAGTGTGCATGCCTGTTAGACGCAGATACAGTGGTCTTAGAAAGCAGTGACATTGCATCCAGAACTATGAGCTAGTAAACCTGTTTTTTATTTTTTAAGATTTTTAAGGGAGGAGGTTCTGGGGTTTAGCACTGATCTTCTCTGACCCTCTCCTTTCATTAGAAAAGGAAAATAAGACCCAGGGAGGGAAATAGACCTGCTGAGTGATGGAGTCCTTGAATTTGTGTGTTGGTGCAGTGTACCAAGAGATAGTTCGTGCTACATGCATGTGCGCTCAAGGCCTGCTTTTGGCCTTGACTAGAAGAGGCACTAGAACTGATGCAGGAGAGAGGAAATGAGGGCCTCTACCCAGGTGCATTATGGGAGGTAAAGGCTTGGCTCTAGAAAGTCTCCTTATCCCTTGGCTCTCATGCTCCAAGAAATTGTGGTAGAGACCCAAAAAAGTGTCTGAAGTGTCCCTCAGAGCCAGATCCTCCTATTCCTCTGGTGCCCTCATTGTCCAGGTACAGTGATGGTATAGCTCCTGAAACAGTCCAGCATCTGTGTTGGGGTGACCAGTTTCCTATGCCCATTCTTACATGAAGAAACGGGGCACAGGAGACACAGTGTACACAGCCTTTACGATTTAAACGGGGCTGCCTGACTCCTGGCTTCTGCTCTCTCCAGCAAGGTTCTCCCTCAGTCATCCCTCTTACAGAGCAGCTTCTCTTCTCTCTTGTAGAGTGTGTCCTGCCCTGAACTCTTGGACCAGCATTATTCTGTGGATGTGACAGAGGCTGAAAACTCTGTGCAGCACCCAGTCACCAAGAGTGCCACACGGCGTATTGTCCATGCAAACACAAAGCCCGATCCCAGTGACCCCAGTGCTGGCCACCGTTCCTTATCACTGTGCCCCGAGCTGGCACCTTATGCCTCTACCACGGACAGCAAACTCAGCAGTGTCCGCCAGCGGCCCATTGCCTTTGACAATGCCACCCACTATTACCTCTACAACCGCCTCATGGACTTCCTCACCAGCCGAGAGATTGTCAACAGGCAGATCCATGACATTGTGCAGAGCTGCCAGCCTGGCGAGGTGGTCATTCGGGACACCCTCTATCGCCTTGGGGTTGCCCAGATCAAGACGGAGGCCCAGGAGGATGGAGAAGAAGAGGAAGTAGCCTCGGTGGTGGGATAAGCCAGGTTTTTATGTACAGGGCCTGCATCATCTCTCTCAAGCCATAATCTGGCCCTTGCCCAAGGCAGTCCTATTGAGGGGACCTGCAGTCCTCTTTAGGGAGGGCCTCTGACTGCTGGAACTGACCAAAGAGCTTCCATTTCATGAGCACAGTGGGTCTCAGCCTCTGGGGCTCAGGAGAGGCGCTGGGAAGCCTCTCCTTGACCTGAGAGAGCATGTGGGGGCAGGACATGATATTCTTAAGGATCAGGTGCTGATGGAAAGGCCGGGGCCTGGTTGCCCAGACCCACCACCACCTGGGGTCCTGCACTAGGTGGGGCGGCCATTGAGCTAAGCTGTCCCTCAGGGAGGAGCTCTGGCTCCTGTCCTGTGGGCTTCCTAGCCTACCTTGCTGGCTTATTCACTCTTGGGGTCCCTTGAAGCCCTTCATTCTCCCTAAAGGAGAGGTGCACTCTCTTTTCCTCCAGCTCCCCCTGTTCCCCCCCTTGGGGCAGCTGAGGAAAGGGAACAGCTCCCTCCAGGACTCTGTCTGCCCTGGGTTTGGGGGAAGAGAATCCTTCCTCCTTTCTCTGGCCACTGCTACTGTACCCTACATCCTCTGGGTCCTCAGACCCTCACCACAGAGGGGATGTGGCCCGTGGTTGTGACATAGCTGACAAGCAGTAGGAAAACTCCCTTCTGTGAAGGGGAAGCAGATAGGGCCATAAGCAAACAGCAGCATGGGCTCAGGTGCCCGTGGTTTGCTTAGGGCCCAGGATTGGCCGAGTGCTATTTAATTTATTGAGAGGGTGGGATAGGTGGCTTTCCCTCTCGTTCTTCCCCCAACAAGAATAAAGTTTATTAAATTATCTGGTTTTGATGAAGCAAGAGCCCGTTCAATGCTCACTATGTCCATTGGCTCTGGAAGCGGGCGCTTGTTGGTCACTTGTCAGGAGGAATAGGAGGTCCGTCCTAGGGAGCTTGAAGGCGCCTGTGTGCTGCAAAGAACCAGACCCTGCTGGCTGTGTTAATGCTGTTAGTTTAATGTTGACAGTTAATGAGGATGAGTCAGCTTGGAGAGGAGCACGCAGTGTTTGTTTGGTGTGGTCAGCCTTGCATCGGGCCCCATACCTTCCAGCCTAGAGTGACAGGGCACTGGGTAGAACACCTCTGACTTTTAGCTGCCGCTCAGTACAAAATTCAGGATGAGGTGGGACTATAGATAGAGTGAAGGTCAAGAGTGGTGGTCAGTCCTGTGAGCTTAGGAAGGGGCCACCTGCCCCAAGAAGCCTGTAGTCCAGGCATCTGTCAGGGAGGCAAGCCTTAGCTTACCCACAGTCTTCGAGACCCTGTCTTTTGAGACATGAATCAGTCTTTCCATTGAAACAGAGTTTGGGATGGGTTTTTTAAAATGGGAATAGGATGGAGAAAGAGAAGTAGGGGTGCACCAGTTGGCGTAGTAACTAGAGGCTAGCACTGTGAGAACCCCACTGGCAGTGATGGCCCAGGCTCTGGGAACGAACAGGGCCTCTGACCTCCCCAGACCCCTCATGTTCTGAAGTGTCAGAGCTGGGCCAAGCTGAGGGCGAAGTCCGTATGTTCTCCCCATGTCGCCCATCCCATGGAGGAAGCCGAGCTGGGATGTGGAGAGCGGCAGGCCTCTGCTCTCCCTCCTGCTTCAGCAGAACTGGTAGTTGTTAGGCTGCAGCAGGGGCTGGGCGATGTCCCCGGGCTCACAGCAGGCCAGGTGTTCACTGGAGCTCTCCTCTTCTGGCTCACTGCTGCTGCCACCGCTACCACCACCACTCTCACTGCCGCTGCTGCCTCTGCTTGGCAGATTAGCATAGTCCTGAGGTGGGGAGAAGCCAGAAACAGCTTTAGTTTTTCAGGCCCGGCCCAGCCTGCTCTAGCCAGCCAGGCATCTGCTCCATCCCTCTCACCTGGTCTCTCCTCTCCAGTCGGGCCTGTTCCTGGAGGAGGAAGCAGATCTGCTGGAAGGTGGGTCTTCTGGTAGGCTCCAGGTCCCAGCAGGACTGCATGATGCTGTATCTGGAGACAAAACAAACTGGTGCTCGTGTCAGCCCCCTCGGGGCACATACATCGCCAGGGAGAGGTGTCTCGTGAAGGACCCCCAGCACTAGTCAAAAGTAAGTTTGAGGGCCAGAGATAAAGCCCGGTGATAACAGCACCTGTTAGCATGCTTGAGGTTCAAAGTTTAGTAGAGAACCTCAGTGCAATGAAGATGGAAACCTGGCTCTGGCACCTTGTACACAGAGACCAGGGCCATGCACTCTTCCAACAACTACCCAAACCCTAGAATCCACCCACCCACCCGCCCGCCCGCCCCTGGGTTGAGTGCCTTTGCGTACATGTTCTTCGGTGCAAATACAGGCTGGGCCATTTGGTATCCATCCTTCACCAGTTTGTAGAACTTGTTGTTCACTAGGATGCCGGGATAGGGGTTCAGACCTGCAAAGTCCAAGATCACATAAGAGACCATACTTGCTTCCCCACCCACACGCCTCTCAGGCAGAGTGTAAAGGGCCCATCCCAGCTTGGACCCAGGGCCTTGGATCCAGGGTGCAGTGGAATGCAGTAAGTACACTTGGGCTTCGGGAAGGCCATGGCCTTTCAGCCCCTCATTACCCACCACACACAGTCTAGCACGGACTCTGGAAGCAGACGGAACAAAGCCTGAGTTGTGAATTGGAAAAGGGATCACTTGGTAGTGCGTTAAGGGCCCTGTGCCCAGTCCCCAGTAATGGGAGCTAGAAAGTGGCTAGTCTTCAATAGCATATAGGCAGGTGTCTGAGGGGCAGTGGTATTCTGGGGCTACTGTAGGGCGGAGGCGAGTGAAGGAAGGACCCAGGAGGTGTACATTGGCCAGAGGGTCTGAATTCCACACAGCTGCTGCAGTGCTGGTTCAGGAGCTCTCATCATCCCACTGATCCTGCCAGTCCTTGCTCTGTCTCGGATACCAGACATCTTTGAGTAGATTTCATCCATGAGGTTCAAGACACCGATGGCATAGCCAAAGACGGGTCAGCCCTAGGCTGCGCCTGAAAACAGGCTTAGCAGCTCACCAAGCGAGAAGATCTCCCAGAGGAGGATGCCGTAGGACCACACGTCACTCTGAACCGTGTACACGCAGTCAAAGATGCTCTCTGGAGCCATCCACTTTACAGGCAGGCGGGCCTGACAAGACAGTACCATGTCAGTCAAGGGCTCGCCACAGCCTGCCCAACCAACCACTCTTCTCTCCCTCTCGGCACTCACATTGCCCTTGACAACATAGTTGGAGTCATTCATGATGTCCCTAGCCAGCCCAAAATCCCCAATCTTGGCCACATGTCCGCTGGTCAACAGCACGTTTCGAGCTGCGACGTCCCGGTGGATGCACTGAAGAAAGCACAGAGACCGTTAATCTGTTTATCCCTCCCTGAGGCCTGAGGACCAGAGGAAGAGCATGAGGTCTTGGGTCTCTGTTGTAGTAGATACAGGTTTTATAGTCTACTGTCTACCCCTGTCCAAACCTTCGGTCTGAGACCATTTGATGTGGACAATTTAACATTTAGAAAGCCGCACAGCCCTGTTTCCAGTGGCCCTCTGCCCCTCCGAGCCACAGGGCTGCTACTGCCTCAGAGGTAGTGAGTCCCTGTGCTGTGAGCAGTCTGTGGCCCACCTCATCCAGAACACCAGCAGCTGCCACCTCCAAGTACACAATACCAGGTGCTTCCCCAAGCATTTGCATACGCGATAATCCATTAGACCCCCTAAACAATTCCTGAGAATACCCATTTTTGCAGGCACAGACCCTGAGGCTTACGGAACCTAAATTGACAACAGCAAAGAGAACCAGAAGTCACACCATCGCCCCTCTAGACGGTTCTGAGGGTGGTGGTCTGAGCCCCAACATCCTTACAGCTCATCAACAAGACTTATGTTTTATGAGGAGAAACAACTGTTGTCTTGTTTGCTTGGCTGAGTGAGACCATTGTTAAACCTATTGGTGGCCACATAGGGAAACAGGCATACCAAGGCTGAGGCTAGACCTCCAGGAGTCTGCCCTGGGCACTGCTTCCACCTGCTGCCTCCCGAGGCCCTCTGTACACTCCTCTGTTCCTCCGTTGCTTCTCACTGGGCCACCTTCCCTCCTCTTCCTCGTTCCCACAGCTAGTAGGAATTCAGCCTTCCCCCACCCAGACTCACGTTTTTAGAAGCAAGGAAGGCCATGCCTTGAGCCACTTGGCTAGAGAAGTGGAGCAGGTCCCAGAGCTCCAGGGGCCGGCTGGCCTCTTTGTCCAGATCTGTAGAAGGCAAAGGCATTGGGGCAACCCTGTCACACCTTGCTGTTCCTCAGCCCCGGTCCCTGGTCCCTAGGCCCATCCACCCCTCTCTCCCCTCATCCTGGTACCTCCGCACCTTGCTTAAAGAAGGAGTCACTTGAAGAAGTCGAGACAGGCCTCATCTCCACGTAGGTGTCTACACCCTGACTGGAGAAGCCACTGTCCCTGGGTAGGAAAGAGAAGTGGGAGAGATCCCATCACTGCCGAGCCCAGGCCTTGCACTCCAGCTGCCTCGCGGATTCCCTTAGTCACTCAGCAGAGGGGAAGGAACCTAAAGGTCAGCCGAACGTCCCTCTCTGATAAGGGAGGCCCTGGGCTACATTGGACTTGAGCAATCACTGTGCCCTGTTTAGCCATTCCCAGGGCCAGAGACACCCCTTTCCGTCATTAGGCGGCTCAGCCTACTCAAAGTTCTTCCTTGCTCCCAACGCCAGCATGCTCCTGGGATTTTCTTCTGATCTCTGCCCTCTAAGACAGGAAGACATTATCTCTAGCTGCCCCGCTGGGAGGTGAGTCCATTCCAGGCCCCTTCCCTGATCTCCCCACACAGCGTTGCACCAAGTTAGCCTCTCATTCAGAGTCCCTCGAGGAGGGTGGCACTGACTGCCAAGCCTGAGATCCTGAGCTCGATCCCAGGGAGCCATCTGGTGGAAAGAGAGAGGCCCAGCTTATCCACGTGCATTATAGATGAATAAGTGCAAAAACAAAAAGTTTAAAATCACATAAGAAGGGGGCTGGAGAGATGGCTCAGCAGGTGAGAGTACTCGCTACTCATTCAGAGGGAACTGGGTTTGGCTCCCAGCACCCACATGGTGGCTCACTCCTTTAACCCCAGTCCTAGGGTATCAGACCCTTTGCGAGCAGCAGGAACACAGGTAGTACTCACACAGACACACATGAATTCATACATGCATTTTTTTTGTTTGTTTTTGAAAAATCGCTTGGAGAAGTTTGAACATTCCCCATGCCCAGAGCAGTCAACTCACAACATTAAATTTGCCCAGATCTAGAGCAGAGCTTAAATTGGCTCGGGGCATCTAAGCTCCAGAGAGTCTCATGACCCTGCAGGTTTGGGTAGGCAGGCAACACCCAGAAATACCAGACACTTGTTATGGTGGCAGGCCACCTGGAGAAGCATAGTGCTACCCTGAACAGCCACTGCTGCTTCGGGTCAGCCAGACAGGTCTGGTTTGTCAGCTGCTGCTCAACACCTAGACGTTGCCCATGTCCTGAGGCTTCCAGGAGGAGATGCTAGGCTCTCCCATTAGTGTCCATGGAGTAATCACCATCCCTTTGTTCTGGAAGCCGTACTTCTGTAGGAGCATAACTTGGGATCCATAGGTCGAACCTGTTGCTTTGCCTGTCTGTACACTTGTAGAAGGGAGCCAGGGCACCTCTTCTCCCTTTAGCCCCAAGTCTCCGCAGCTGCCAGCGCCTACACTATAAGGACAGGGTACACTCTCCTGGTTCTGAGTGCAGCCTGATCCCAGCACTAGGGCACAAGCTACCGTGACCCAATACGGAAACTCCAACTTAAAACAGCAGGCTTAGCCCAGGTTTCCCCTCTGCCCCATTCATGGGCAACATGAAACTTGGTTTCTTCCCCTCTCTGCTTCCCCATATGGCTTTGTTCATAGCCTCTGGTGGCTTCCAGGAATCCCAGCACAGCAGAAGACCCCGAGGGGTTCAACACTCTGTTGTTTGAACTGGAACTGAGGCCTGAGTGCACTAGGAACCTTGCCACAGGTCAGGATGTTCCATTACCTCCATCCAACAACTAATAAACTCTGGTCTCACTTCCCCTCGGGGGTGCAGAGACACATTAGCCACTCCTCAATGGAATATGTGTCCTGCGGTCCCCGCAGACATACTGTGGGACAACCAGGAACAAGCATTTCCTCTAAGTCCTCCAATCTCTGGCCAGGGATCCAAGGTTGGGCCTGGGGAAATCTTTGCACATATGAAGATCATGTGTCCATGAACCCATCTCTCAACTTTGAGCCTCCCATTTTTGTTCTTCACATTCCTGGAACGTGGTAGGCATGCAGATATTTATGGAATGATGGGAAAGTGTGGTAAGAAAGCAGAGTTGCCTACGAGCCTGGGGGTAGGTATTCTTCATAGTCCAGATTGGGGACGGGGCTTCCTATCCTGACTCCTCTCTATCCTGTCCTATGCCAGCGAGCTACCTGCGCACATATTTCTTCTCCAGGTGGATGTTCTTGTAGCTGGAGTCTCCCTCGGGGTCCTGACCGGGACTCAGGCTGGGTCCCAGCATAGCCTCGGCCTTCCTTCGGAGAAAGTTGAGTAGATCCCCATAGCAGCAGTATTCAGTGATGACCAGGACAGGTCCTAAGGTGGCCAGAAGTGAGAGTGAGCGAGGTGCACCCCAAGGCCCCACTGCCTATGTGAACAGGGGCCTTTGGCCTGGGGACCGGTAGGCCTGAGTTCTAATCTTGCAAAAGCCAATGACAACTGACAAAGCTTGCTAAGGAGGAGTTTAGCCTAGCCTAGTGTGCTTGAGGCTAGACCAAGAAGATCTCAAGTTTAAGGCCAGCCTGGGCTACATAGGAAATTCCAAACCAGCCTCAATTAAAATGAGGCTGTCTCTCAAAAAAGGGAAAAAAAGAAACTTTTTCCTCAAAAATTCTTTCTTCAAAGGAGGTCGACAGTTCAATATAGGACAAAGCCACTTTATAGTGAAGAGGAAGGGAAGTGACTTGTAGTCTTGGTGCATGTAAGTCTGGGGTAGGGGCTTCTTAAAAGCTGGATTTTGGGATTTCATGTTAAATCCCTGTAAGTGGGCTCAGAGGGCTACACATAAATACCTGCCATGAGCAGCTCCTGCTAGGAATAGCGGGGATTTGGAGGCAGGAATCCTACAGGCACTTAGAGCAAATGAGAAGGGGAACTTGGAGCCACACATCCAGGGACCCTTGGATGCTCAGGACCATGAGTTCCCCCCCCCCCACCGTCACCCCACTCCCACCCCACTCCCGGCCAGCTCTTACCTCCGTGAGTACAGGCTCCCAAGAGGTTGACTATATTCTCATGCTGTCCCAGGTGACTCATGATCTTCAGTTCTGACATCAGGGCCTCCTTCTCATCAGCGTGAGCCGTGGCTGGGAGATGGGACCAAAGTCAGAGCAAACGGGGGGGGGGGGAAGGGCAGGCACCCAGCGACCCAGAGTCCAAAAGAGGGATGAGGAATGCAGGCGTGCACATGGGAGGGAGTGAAGGAGGGAGGGAGAACAGATCTAACCAACAGGTTACAAGTATGGGAAGCCCCTCTCCCGACAGCAGAACCAGACTATTTGCAGCAGGTACCACTTCCCATCCCCCACCCCCTCTGCACCTCCCCCACTCACACTTTAGCATCTTCACAGCCACCTTCAGCACTGCATCTTCTTTGCCCAGACCAAAGGCTGTAGCCTCCACCACCTTCCCAAAGGCACCGGCTCCTAGAGTCTTACCTATCACACACACATGGCCTCCTTAGGTTCCTGAGGTCCACAGGGTCCCTGCAACCCCTATATGCCCTATGATGCTATGATGGGAGATCACAGAGAGCTCTCTCTCTCTCTCTCTCTCTCTCTCTCTCTCTCTCACCACTCACCAAACTGCAGGTTGTTCCGAGGGAACTCCCACTTCTCATTGTAGGGCAACTGGGTAGGGTCGATGAAGGTGTAGCTGTTGCCCTCGTAGCTCTCGATGATCTTCCAGCGCACCTGGTACTTCGGCTTCTGCAGAAGGAAAGGGAGGCATGGGGCTGACGGTCTAGCAGCCCGACCTTGCACCTCACCTCCCAAGAGCACGGGAGGACAATCCAGAAGCTGTCAGCCTGCTATGTGCTGAGAGGGACCATGGCATCTTGTGGACAGAGCACCTAAAGCTAGTCTGTGCTTGATTCTGCCTTACTATGTGAACTTCCGTCCTTCTGCAAGGCTCAGTTTCATTTAAAACTGTTCATTCAAAGACTCAGACGATTCTCGAAGCCCTTGATGACTCTTTGATATTTCCTGGGCCAAGGTAGAGGGTAGAAGTTGAGAACTATCCACTCATTCATTCATGGACCTGTCCACTTGCTCACCCAAATAGTTTATGTTCCCAGTTCTGTTTGGAGTGCTAGGGATTGGGCCAAGACCTTATAGATGCGTAAGTACATACTATACAACTAAGCTATTCTCCAGTTCTGCTTTTGTTTTCGATTCTGGTGAAATACACAAAACAGATAATGTACCATCCCAAACATTTCAAGCTTATACCTCGGTGGTATTGAGTTTATTAGCCATGATAGGAAACTGATTTCTAGAACTCTTTTGACCTTGTAGAACAAGCTCTGCTGTGTCCAGGGGAGAGCACTCCCCTACCTCCACCTCTTTCTAGCCACTGGAAGGCACGGATTTATTTTACTGTTCTGGTCTTTCATATCAACAGTCACATGGCATCTTTTGGGACCGAATCCTTTCCCTGAACATCATCTCATCACCTCAACTACACTGAGGTCAGAATTTGCTCTCTTCTCCAGGCTGAACAATACAGACTCCCAGACATTTTACTGAGCATGTATTTCTATCGTGAACGATCAATTCATTGTTAAACAAGGCAGCCTCTTGGCCCCATGGGGCTGGCATTTGAATGGCTAAAAGAGACATTCAACTTAAATATATAAATAGGAAACAGTCAGATAATGCCTCAAAAGATGTTCAAATAGTGTCAGGTCTGTTATGGGAGCGTCTAGACGCTTTCTCATTGACATTGAGGCTACAGGTTGAAGCCACATCTGGCACTGTAATTTTGGTCAAAAGCTCCTGGCTAGGGAGGTTATTAGCCCTAGTGGGGACTGTCCAGCTGCTGTTTTGCTAAATGGATACGGTAGTGCCTGTCAACCAACCTTCTAAATAATTCTGCCTGTCCCCATAGATAGTGCTGTTCTCGGCTTTCCTTAGAGAAGCTGCTGTCTGCGACCGTCAGCAGTAACTGCAGAGACTCATGACTGACAAAGTGCTGAGAGTGAGTGACCAGTGAACACTGGGCCATAAAGGAGACATCCAGCTGCATCGCTCCGGGGTTCAGGGGACACCATAGAAAAGAATACAAGAGCTGGGATTGGCTGGAGGGTTAGGGAGTACTGTCAGCCGGGCGTGATGTGCCTGCTGCCTTGAACTCACAGCAGCTGTGGGTACCTGCCTAAGATCTGGACAGGATCAGTCTTATCAACATCTTGTTGTGGAGGAGGGAGAGGCTCACAAGTGCTCCCCTCCCTGAATGTCTGCAGGCAGTTAATGACTACTGCGGGTGGGAGAGATGTTTTCTTAAGTTGTATAGCCCAATCTCTATAAATAACTCACCTATACTTCTGCAAGCAACCCTAATGAAAGATATTAGAATGTATGCATGCATACACACAAGCATACAAACACACACAAATATATACACATACACACATATATACATACACTCGCGTGCACACACATATTCACACACATGTACACAAATTAAAGTAAAAGAGGAGTTTGGGGGCAGAAAGGGGAGCAGCAGGTATGGGCGGGGGACAAGAGAGGGTAATGGGAGGTGAATGTGATCAATATCATCAATATACATTAGGTACATGCTTGAAGATGTCACATGAAACTCATTATTATATATTATAGTATATAATCATACTAACAAATGTTAATTAGTTTTTTATTATTTTATGTATATGAGTGTTTTGCCTGCATGTATAACTGTGCACCACACGCATGCCTGTTATCCAACAGGGTTAGAAGAGGAGGTTGAATCCCCTAGAATTGGGCTTACATATCGTTTTGAATCAACATGTGGTTGCTGGGAATTGAGCCTGGGTCCTCTAGAAGAGCAGCCAGTGCTCTTAACCTCTGAGCCATATTTCCAGCCCCAGAAACAAATGTTTTAAAACATTTGAAAAAAAAATAACATCATGAAGCCAACGAATCAGGGTGACAGGGCAGAGGATGGTGTCATGAGAGTCCCTGAGGAGGCAGAGGTAAGTGTTCCAGGCATAGAGCCCACAGATGCTGGGCAGCCTTGAGATGGGTATGATCCTGACAAACTCAGGAGATAGGTAGGTGACCATGTGGCTTAGTAAATGAGAGGGGAGCCTCCAGGCAGGAAGGTCAGGATCCCTCTAAGACAAGGGCTGTCTCCTAACTCTAGGGAGAAGGAAGAGGTGCTGAGGAAGTGCCCTCTGACAAAGGGGGTGCCCTGCACATCACACATTCTGCTGTCTCCAGTTCTCTCTCAGGTTCTCAGTAGCTGAGGGAGTGAATACTTCACCTTTCCCTGCCCCAGGGGCAACTGCATGAGGGCATCATTCCAAGAGCTACTGTGAGAAGAACTGAGGGAAGGCCACATTTACGGGACAGTGGAAGCTAGACTGGGGTGGTGGAGGACACAAAGACTTTCGGTCCCCAGACCAACTTGTGTTCAGTCAGGCCTCGGGGACAGGGACGGGGCTGTGTTCAGCACCCAAGGTCCTTCCTTCAAGGGTGCTTAGCAAGAGGAGCTAAAGGATGCATGAGTTAGTGTTGGGGAGCAGGTAGCCTATGGCTGAAGCCTTACAGGCAGAGGAGAGTTTACATAGCTACAAGGAAGACCTTCCAGCTGGACCTTTAAGAGAGAACTGTAGTTAGACATAAGGACATCCAGTGGGCATAAGGGCACACACTGTGATCCTTGGGAGACAGATGCAGGAAGATCAGGTGTCTATGGCTAGCCTTCAGAGGGAGTTTGAGGCCATCCTCAAAGCTATAGGAGACCCAGTCCCCAAAACAAACAAAACCAGCCAACTAACCAAACAAACAAATAAACACAAAACACCACTTCTAGCAACAGCAGCAATAAAGCAAGTGCATGTTATGGCTTGGGCAAAGTGGCTGAAGTGAGCTCTGGAGAGGAACTCCCTCCGGCTGGGTGACCCCTCCCATCACTTCCATCTTCCATCTCCATGAGTCTCTGTGGCTGCAACTGTTTTCCTCCTAGCCACTTCTGCTTCCCTTGTTCCTCTGCAGCTGGGCTGAGTCAGCCCTCCCACCTCTGCTAGGACAATGTTGGAAGGGATGGTCTGAGGGGGGAAGGGACGTTCAGCTGGAAGCTCCCATGGCTGAATCCATGAGTTGAGCACTGAGCCCCTGCCAACCTCAAGAATTCTTTCCATCCACGGAGACTTTGGGGGCCCGTCCTTGTGAAGGTGGAGCGGCCTGCAGGGTCCCTTCCTAGAAGAAGTGGGATGACTGGAATGCTTTGCTTCCTTGGGAGCTGGGCCTAGATAAATCCTCACTGCAGATCAATTCATTGGTTGCTCCTGCTAGCCCTCAGCTGAGGCTCTCCACGGATTCCTTGACAGAGATTGAAGAGGGCTTGGGAACGTCAGACCTTGGCCTCCCTCCCCATCAGGCCCTTGGTCTGTGGGTAGGTATTGAGCCTGGGTATAGTAGAGACCTGGGAGCTCTCCAGACCCTCCTCCTTCAATTTAGGCCTGGGCCCAGAATCTGTTCAGTGGTTTCTTTCTGAGTCTATCCTTCCCTTCTTTCTACCCATCATCCTCCCTTCCTTTTCCCTATCCCTGGGGCCAGCTGACTCAGGTCCTTTCCTCTTCCCCTGTGCCTTCCCCACTGTTGCGGTTTCCCTGGGGGACAGAAGGGGATGACTCAGCCCTTAGAAGAAACAACCCTTCCATAGACAGGCCATGTCTCAATCAGACCTGGAGATAAAGACAGGTGGGGCCAAGTCCTCTACCTACAAAGAGGTTGGCCAGAAGAGAGCTGCTAACTGGCCTGCCTCTTTCAAGTCTTTCTTTCAGGAGCAACTCAGTCAGTGGATATCCAAGGGTGAAGGAGAAAAGGCCAGTCTGAGGCTGCAGGTCCCCTGACTTTGGGCTACCTAAGAAGCAGGTAAGTTTCCTGGATGGGAAATGAGAAGGTACCTGGAGTGATATATTCAGAAAATGGTGCTGTAGAGAGAGCTGAGGTGCCTTAGACCACCATTAGGTGAGGCCTGTCAGTCAAGGCAGAAAGAGCTCTGGGATCCTGGTGCTTGTGGAGCACCAGAGATAGCTTTTCATTCCATATGAGGAAGGAGTTTGTGTTTCTCCAAGGACAGGTAGTCACGGCAGTGACTAAATTATGTCTGAGTGGCAAGTAGCAACCAGAAACCACTTTGGTGTGTGGTCAAGGAGATACCAACTTCAGCCACACTCCCATCCCAATGTGTATGAGCCAACTGGATCTGCAGACAACTTCCTCCTTGCAAGGAAGCCCACTGACTACTGTCTTTGACACCCTACCCCTCCCTTATACATACAAGTTGGAGAATCTTGGTAATGGTAACTCCATTTTACAGATGGAGAAAGGAGCTTTAACATACCCACTGTCCTATGGTCCCATAGGCAGAGACAGGCAGAGACAGGCACCTTTTAGGCACATCCTCATTTTTACACCTTCTCCTGCCCCAACAGGAAAGCTTAGGGTTATAGTGTTAGGAGCTCTTTGGTGCCAGCCCATGTTGACACACAGAAAACTCCTACTAAAGAGCTCTAGTTGCATGACAGCCTGTCAGAATGAGCAACCATGAGTGGGGGCCATCCACATCTGGCTCCCTCCGGTTCCTGGCCCAGCTCTGCTACCCAACACACCTGCTTGTACTTGTACAAGAGCAGCAGCAGCAGCAGCACCAGCAGAGACATGACAGACATACAGGCCACCACCACCGGAGTGAAGAGGGACTCATCAGGGAGCTGCTTGCTTCGTCCTGGAAAGGAGAGACAGAGGAGTGAACAGGTGGGGAGATGTGTATGTAGTCTCACCCCTCTGCCAGTACTCAGCCACTGCTTGCATGCAAACCCCAGTGATGGGGCATTATCACTCTCCCTTGTGGGCAGAAAGGCGTTCTGGGGATTGCACCTAAATTCTCCTTGGCTTTCCTGTGTTTTCTCTTTGTGTCCTTAAAAGCTCAGCAGCCTTCTGAGTCTGAGGGGTAGCTCAGGGACTCCAGGTCTCACCTTCCTGACCTCTAATCCTAGTTATCTTGATGGTGTAGAAAGGACACAGTTCATTTCTGTGCTCAGCTAGGAGCTCGGGTCCCTTAGTAGATGAGTGACAGTAAACTAGGACATCTCTGAACATGTCATGTGGGCCATCCTTCCAAAATGAAGGAAGACAGGACTTTGCTGCTAGAAGAGAGAGGGGCAGTAGAGGCAATGCTTGGTACAGCAACAGCATTCCTCACAATGGCTGCTCCACCCCTTAAAACGGCCACAATCAGCAGTGACAGAGAGCATTCACAGACAAGAGGGGTAATCCGTCTGGCAGCCAACTGCTCCAGGTTACTGACTGGAGGACATAACGGACACGATCGCTTAGCCAAGCAGAGGGTCTGCCCTATTCCATTTGGATTGAGAGCCTTGCCAAGGCCCTGACAAAATAGGTGCCTAATCCTAGCTGTTTAAGGGCCTGAATAGGCTGTGGGTTTCTGAGTGAGACCAAAAACAGATGCAAGCTCCATATCAGCACTGGGCAAGCCCTTGCACAGTGGCCTTGAGGGGCAGGACTGTGTCTCGATTGGGGAGGGGCAGGGAACAAGAAGGGAACTGAAGAGAGATGGAGAAGCATCCCCTCTAGCCCTGGACTTGCAATGAGCTGTATTTCTTCATCCAACTCCTCTCTCCCTCACACAGGAGGAGCAGCAGCCAAAGGATCAGGCTCTGTGTCTCTCTGTCTCCCAGTCCTTTCTTAGTCTCTGACTGTGTCTCTTTGCCTCATTCTTTTTCTCCCCACTCCCTGACTTTGTCCTTTCCTTTTCAGTCCCCAACAAGGGACTCTGGACCTCTCCATGTAGCTGTGCCTGGAACTCTATAGCTCAGGATTAGCCAGGGTGACCCAGAGGTGAAACTCAGCATGGCTAGGACCTTCTCCCAGTAGGAATCCCTGGGTGAAGAAGCCAACAGTCTCTAAATGCCTGATGTCCATTCTGGCTGAGGAAGAGGAACGATGGATTACCTAGGGAGAAGGCCCTGAAGTACTGAGAGCTGTTACCCACACTGTTGTGGGCTTTGCAAAAGTAAGTCATGTTGTGCTTTGAAGTCCCAATGGGCAGCTGGCTCCGAATGATCACTTTGTGGAAGGGCTTCTGACTCAGGACTTCAGGGTGGGTGTCATTCCAAACCTGCAAGGCCTGGGCCTCATCACACCTGGAACAACAGACTTTGATTCAGGCCTTTAGGATCTCCTGCATCAGCATGCCCTTCCCAGTCATGGATGCCCCTCCCAGACTTAGGCTCACCCTAAGGAGGAAAACCAAGCCCACTGACCTATCGGTGTGGCCCCTGCACTCCATCCATGTCACGCTGGGCTGAGGGTACCCAGAGATGTCACAGAACAGGACTTCAGAGCCATTCACAGGCATCCATGTAACACTGACCTCTGGGGGATCTGAGGAGGAAAGCAAGGATGGAGGAGGGCAGGATCCACCTTAGGGCTGGGGTCTCAGTCTCTTGACCACCTGCCCTGCTACCTTCACAACCTCCCAGTAAACCCAACCCTGGGTAGCCTGTCCCCATCACTCACATCGCAGGGTGAGCTCAAAGGTCAGATTATTCCAGCCTGCCTTGTTTTGTGCCATTAAGGAGTACTGGCCCGCCTCCGAGGCCTTTACGCGGTTCAGAAAGAGTTTGAATGAATACCTGCAAGACAGTCAAGAGATGCTGCTGTTATCATCAGGCATCCTGTGCAGGAAAGTGTCACACCCTTTGTTCAAGTTTCAGGGCATAGAGGCCTTGTTTGAGAGCCAGGTCCTCCTCAGATGTGTACCACGGAGACAAAAGAAACTACCTACCCCAGGCCTTCTCTGTCCTCTCATCTAAGAGTATTCTTTGCCCCCTACCCCTAGATGTTTATTAGAGATGATGTTTGCAAGGTCCTAGGAGATACATGACAAGTCCCCCTTCCTTCTTACCACTGAACTAAGTGTTCACAACACCAGAACCCCTACTGAAAACCCCTAATGTGCTAGCCCTGTCCCAAGGGATGGTGACAGAGACAAGAGACAGCACTGCTTCTGACCGGTGTAGCTACAGAAACCAATGCTATCCTTGTTGGCTGTGGGACTTTAGACAGGTACTCAACTGCTGTGGTCTTCATTAGCTCTGAGAGTGGTGCTGATGTTTTTTATGGTTTGGTTTGGTTTGGCTTGTATTCACAGGCTTGGTCCGAGGCTTGAAGGGATGTGCATTTAGCATACTGGACAAGAACCTGACTCATTATAGGAACTTAATAACTTAATGGTGTCCTTTATTACAGAAAAGTCTGAAAGCAAAAGCTGTTTTTCTTAGTTTCTAACTGATAATGTGCCCATTGTGCATGTAGCTATTGTTTGAGACACGGTTGGATACAGCCCAGACTGGCCTCAAACTTGAACCCTGATCCCTTTGCTTCTGTTGCCCATAATAGCCATGTGCCCTCATGTCCAGCTAGTGAATGCATTATTTAGGTAATAAGCACATTTTACAGGACTAGGGAGATGGCTCAGTGGTTTAGAGCACACCCTCTTGCAGAGGATCTGGGTTTGATTCCCAGCACTGACATGGTTGACATGGTGACCCCCAACCCCCAGTTCCAGAGGATTTGACATCCTCTTCTGACTCTGCAGCACCAGGCACACAAGTGGCACATATGTATTCACACAAGCAAGGTATACACATAAATTAAAATAAATATTTTAAATGCATTCCCCCCCCCAAGACAAGAGTTCCTCTGTGTAGTCCTGGCTGCCCTGGAACTCACTTTGTAGTCCAGGCTGGTCTCAGACTCAGAGATCCACCTGCCTCTGTCTCCTGAGTGCTGGGATTAAAGGTGTTACAATACATTTTAAGATTGTGTTTTGTTTTGTTTCTTGTTTTTGTTTGTTTGTTTGTTTTTTGTTTTTGTTTTGAGACAAGGTCTCTCCATGTAGTCCTGGCTGTCCTGGAACTCACTCTGTAGACCAAATTGGCCTCAAACTCACAGAGCTCTACCTGTCTCTGCCTCCCGAGTGCTGGGATTAAAGGTGTGTGCCATCACTGCCCAGCTTAAGATTTATTTTTATTTTACTTTATGCATGTAAATGCTTTGCCTGCTTGATTGTGTGTGTACCCAGTGTGTGCCTAGTGCCCATGGAGGTTAAAAGAGGATCCATTGGATCTTGAACCTTGATCCTTTGCAAGGTCAGCAAGTGCTCCTTAACCATGGAACCATCTCTCCAGCCCTAATGACAGCAAAGTACCAGTTTTTGCTTGAACAGGGCCTACAGCCACTGCTTGACTAAAATTCCCTTATTGAGAAGACATCCTCGGACTGTGGGACTGGCTCACCTAACAACCTTCAGGTGCTGCATTAGGAGAGGAAAACCCTCAAGGACACAGTCCATTCAGAGATAGGCAGCATAGCTCTACAGTTGGTGGTCATGTGACCAACCCAAGTTCTCTGAGTAGACTGGTGCCAGCAGAGGGGGTGTGGAGGAAACATGTACCCTGAAAATATCCCAGGGCCTAAGGAGAGAACTTCTAGAAGGGGGTTCTAAGGACATTTACTCCTTTGACAAAGGTGTGATTGCGTCCTTCTGCCCCCTCCCCATGTGACTTTGGCGGGTGCCTCCTGTGATTGCTGTCCCAGATACATCTTGGGGTGGAAGTCATGGTCATTTCCTACACTGGTCATAACAAGGACAGATGAAGCTGAGAGGTTCCCAGGGACCCTGATGACATGCACCTCCCAGAAATGGTAGAAAGCACCAGGCTCCCCAGTGACACAAGGCACACACACACACACACACACACACACACACACACACACACACACATTTGTGTGGAGGCTGATAAACCATACCTGTATATGGTCTTTTGAGTGCTAAACTCAAACTTGTGCTGGTCTTCAAAGAATGGCCCTAGGTAGGTCCAGTTGTAATGCTGTAGGCCAGGGTAGGCATCTGCATGGACCGTGAGGGCGAGGCTCTCACCCACAGACACCTCCTGCAAGAGGCTCTGCTCAGAGGTCAAGTTTAAGTAGGCACTCTCTGGAAATCAACGCAGGAGATCTGGCGTCAGTGGGGAGATGTCCTCCTTCATGTGTTCATGGGACCACCCACCCCTTGACACAGGGTCTGAGCACATCTATGCATCAGATTTAGAGCCTCTACCCAGCCAGGACTCACCTCTACCGCCTCTTTTCCCACTACCATCCATTCATCCACTCAACTGTGCAAACTCCTCCCACAACCTCAGTGACCTCTCTAGTCTGGACTCATCACCTTGGACCACTGGGAAAGCCTAATTTAATTTACTCTCTCTTCCTCTCCAGAAAGTCCTGTTGGTCCAAGTTTGACAAAACCTTCCAACTGCTTCTCACCTTCTCCAGGAGAAGCTCTAAGTCCTTGATGCATGGGATCTCAGGGCCATCGGACCAACTACCTTCCCAGTTTACCTCTCTGAACTCACGTGGCACCTCTCATCTGTGCCAACCCAGCCCCCACTGGCCATCTCTTTCCTTGAATCCAGCATGGAGAGCTATCTTAGTGGCACAAGAGCTGCTCCGTGAACTGGAGCCCTCTTGCCCAAATGTCTGAGCCTGCCCTCCATCAACTTCAAGCCCGAACACACATCGGGGCAAAAGTTGAATGAGCACACACATTTATTGACTCCTGAATGCCTGCAGTAGGAAGCAAGTTGGCTGGTGGTGGAATGGGAGGATAACCTTGTGTGGGTTCTGCCTCTCTTCCCTTTGCCTGGCGGCGTTCGGAGGAGCTCCCTGTGTGTGTGCTCTGAAGCCACTGACTTGTGCTTTCCCTATTTCCTCCCCTCTGACTCTCACTCAACACATGGTCACACTGCCAGGGCATACTCCGAGCCTCCTCCCACCCTGTAGAACTGCTGTGCTGTGGGCTTCTCAGCCTGTGGAATGCCACTGCTCCCAACTCAATAGGCAGGCAATGGGAGGGCATCTTAAGCCCATCATTCTTCATCATCATGGTTGGCACCCTCCCCATTTGGTCCAGCTTGGTCTACATCACGATTGTGGCTGCTTCCAGCACCTACTCTCCCCTACATCCAGCACCAGGGTGAGTCTTCTAATGTGGTATTTTCTTGCACATTCTAGCAGTGTGGGTCTCACCAGGGCTGCTTCTAGGTTTTCTAAATGCACTCATAGACTATTAATACTCTCATTCTTTTTTTTTTTTTTTTTTTTTTTTCAGATAAAGGAATTGCGGCACAAAGAGGTTGTTCAATATGATGTTTGGCAGAGCCACGTTTGATGACATGCAGAAGTGTGTACTCCTGGCTGCCAGTCCCTTTTGTGCAAACTAAACCCTGTAAAGAGCCCTGACCTCTCTACAGGGTGGGGTGCAAATTCTCCACCCACTTCGTTAAGGCTCCATCACCAGCAGCCTCCTGCCTCCGCTTCACTTCCTCACAGCCATTGTACATACTTTGTATGTCAGATGTTCTTAGCTGCTTCGGTGTCTCAAAGATGCTTGGGCTCTCTTCCCTTGGGCCTTGCACATGGTGTCCCTCTTCTAGATGTTCTGTTCCCTTCCTTTCTCACTGAGGCCCAACAACTCCACTGTCACCCACCTTGCCCCAGCTTAGAGACCCTGGTTAGAGGGACCACTGGTGTTTAAGGATACAATCACCACAAAGAGGCACTGTCTCTTGGTGTGTCCACATGATAACCTAATGCTCTCAGAAGTGAGTGACCCACATGAGCTGCAGGAGGGAACTGCTGGGCTCCCAGCCCAGCCCAGGACAGAATACACTTAAGTAAGCCATGACCTACGCTCTGCTGGAGGAAGTTGAGTGCCTAGGAAATCTCCTAAGCTGGGGCTCTGGGATTAAGCCACCCTCTTCCTGTCATCACCTTCATCTCCCAACAGCCACTCCCCTGATGCTCACCCACCACCTGGAAGTTCATGGTGGCCGTGTTTGTGCCAGCATCATTGCTGGCCACACAGGAATATATGCCAGCATCTTGGAAGTCCACAGAGTTGAGACTGAGGGTCCGGACTTTTTTATAACTGTCATCTTGGAAGTCACTGTTTAGGGGGGTTTCCAGCTGTAGACAGAAAGACTTGGGATGACTTAAGCAATCCAAAATTGTTTAGGATCTGAATTCAAATCCCCCACCTTTAAAACAATGGTCTGCCTGTGCACGGCAAGGGGACAAGAGACTGAACTCGGAGTCTCAATTGCTTCATCTGTAAAGTGGGAAGAATTTTGGTCCCCTGCCCTTGGTTAAAGTGAGGGAGGGGTAGACTCACAAAGCAAGGGCTCCAGACTGGACCTGACACACGATCCACATGGGGGTGAGGAAGCTAAGAGGCAGCCTCTCCATTCCTTCCAGGGGACTCCTCATCTTCCCTCTCACTCAAAGCCTTTCTGATCTAGCCACCATGCCTCTGCGCTTCTGAGGGAGCCTAGTCCTCTTTCTGTCAAAAGGGAGTGCTCTTCAAGCTGAAGCAAAGGTACAGGGTAACCCCCCAAAGGGGTTAGATTGCCACCCCTAACAGCCCGAGTCGGCTGCTGCTGGCACGGGGTCTCAGGCCCTTCTTCTCAAGGTCACAGCCATGTCCCCTGCCCAGAAAGCTAGTTTGAGCTGAAGATGCTTCTGTGCCGAGGGAGGTGGACAGACTTCACCTTGTCATCTCCTTCCCCCCCAGGGACTGACCTTGGTGTCTCCATGTTTGAGGATAACGTTGAATCCGACTTCCGCACTAGTGGCCGAGCACACGATCTGGGCAGCCTCCCCTCGAATCCTCACCAGCTTGCTAGGCTCCAATTTTATTCGTGGGGGCTCTGGGTGGACTGAGACCAGAAACACAACCCATGAACCTCCAGGCTCACTGGCACTGCGCCCAACACCATGGGGCAGGATACTTGGCCAGGGTCCCATCATTCTCCCACCCTAAACCCTGGGAGACAGCCTTGATAGCTCCATATTCCCAACAAGCAAGTCCCTAGGAGAGTCTGCTGGCTATATTTCCCACAAGTCCTACTTCCCAGTAGTGTTTCTGCCTCCTCCTGCCTCCCATGTCATCCCCCTCCTGGCAGACAAAGTCATGCCTTCTCTTGCCCCCCCCCACCTGTGTAAATATTCACCCTCAGAATAAGGCCAGTCCCTGGCTGGTCACAGTGGCACACCCTTTACATTTAGCACATAGTAGGCACAAATAGGAGATCTAGGCTAGCCAGAGCTAATTAGCGAGACAAGGGTCTCAGAAAATGGGGAGGGGGTGGTCCATGGGATGCTTGCTGTACCTGTTAGGCTTTGTATCCTGCACTGCAGCTGTACTAACCTGGTCCATCACAGGGCTAGCATCTGCCCTCTTTCCTAAAGTATTTGCTTTCTATGCCTTTGAATGATGGCTGCTCTTGTCCTGTCAATTTGGTGGCGGTGGCGGTTGTTAGTTTGCAGTGCTGTATATTAAACCCAAGGCCAGAGGTATGGAGGGTAACTGCTCTACTGAGTTGTATCCCCAGTCCGTGTGTGTGTGTGTGTGTGTGTGTGCGCGCGCGCGCGCGCGCGTGCGCATTTGTGAGCAAAGGCATAACACAATACTTAAACAGAGATTAGATGACCTTGTAGGTCTCAGGGATCAAACTCAGGTCTTCAGGCTTGGTAGCGAGCACCTTTACCATCTCACTGGTTCTTTAACACTCTCAATCTCTCTCTCTCTCTCTCTCTCTCTCTCTCTCTCTCTCTCTCTCTCTCTNGCTGGCCTCGAACTCAGAAATCCGCCTGTCTCTGCCTCCCAAGTGCTGGGATTAAAGGCATGTGCCACCACTCTCCAGCTCTTTAACACTCTTAAATCCCATTCGTGGGGGGTGGGGGTGGGATCATGCACGTGTGCCTGCATGTGGCCATGGTGCCCATGTGAAGGTCAGAGGACAACTCACTATAGTAGATGTTCTCTCTCCTGCTACAAGGGTTCCAGGGATCCAACTTGGTCACTAGCCTTGTGACAAGTGACTTAACATACTGAGCCAGCCCCTCGCGTTTTTTGATACTGGCTATCATTACATAGCTCAGGCTGCCCAATGCTGGGATTACAGATGTCCTCCACCAGGCCCAGTTGCAACTGGTGATCGTTAGCCCCCAAGTTCTTCAAAGAGCAGAATTAGCCTCCCCACTACCCCTCACCCTGGTCTTTCCCAATTGCCTCTCCTACACAGTCTGCATCTACCTTCTAATCTGCCTTTCTAGTATAATGTCTAGTCTAAGTAGATGACATCCTTGGCCAGCAGCACCGTGCCTGACGCACAGAAGTCATGGAGCAAGCCTAGAAATTGAGTCTAGTATCCTGAGGGGTGGCAACAGCCTGGACCAGGATATATGGAGGTCTCCCTACAGTGAGGATTCCTATCCCAAATGTTCTTTGGTCAATTGCCCTGTTTAGCTCACCACAGCTGGTCTCACAGTCAGAGTCCCACCCTGCACACCTCACCCCACTTGCCCTGGAGAGAAATGAGTAATTATAAGAAGAGAGAGGAATTATTTCTGTCTTCCCTGCACCCATGCCTGACTGGGCTTTTCCCATCCTACATACCTCGATTCACCTTAAGCCGGATGCCAGTGGACCTGGATTCCCTACCGTTCACCACGGTCTTGCACATGTAGGTATTGCTGTCAAGGACTTTAGCCTTGTGGATAATGAACCCTTGCCACGGTGAGAAGGAGTAGACTGTTTTGCGTGAGACCTGCCTGCCCCACTCACGCACCAGTGAGACACTGCCCTTCAGTGCGGGGTCAGTGATCAGACAAGGCAGCACAGCTTCCTGGCCCTCAACCACTGTCACCTCCTGTGCCAGCAAATTCCAAGACCGGGCCGGATCTGGGAAGAAGAGAGTTCAAACTGACAACTGAACATTCATGACGGGAGTATCAAAGGCCTGAGCATTTGCCTCATGCTCTGTACTGGACCATTCAGAGAACATTTCAGGTTGACTTTTAGCACCAGATGCTCCTAAGGCACTTGTTGCTACATGACCTCAGGCAAAAGATTCAAGCCCGCAGAGGCTCTGCAGAAAGTGTGGGGGGGGGGAGGTGTAATCATAGCATCTGCCTCACAAACATTAACATTGCCACAGGTGCTTGGTCATGGCCAATGCTCACACTCGTAAACTGAGACCTGCCAAACTATGCATGTTGATGCCAGGAGCTAGCCCTCCTGCCCAGTCTGGGGGAGTTTTGGAGTCCTCACCTTTGACATACAAGTGGATGGTGGTACTGCCCCCCATGGGGTCTTCAAGCTCGGTACATCGGTAGGTCCCAGTGTTTTTGAAGGTCGCATTTCTTGTGGTCAGGATGGTTTCAGGAGATTCGGGGTCCAAGGTCCAGTAGGGAGAGATGGGGCCATCCCATTCCACACTGCCATTGCTCATACATCGCAGGGTCACCGTTTCACCAGGCTCTACAACCAGCTCTGGCCCACTAGGCTCGATGACAGGGGCCCCCTGACCTGAAGGGGGTGGCAGACACACGTGAGACCTGGGGTACACCCTAGATATCCCCCAACACTGGACCATGCTTTGGAAGGGATAGTTCTGGTTCTGGAATGAGTCTGGACCCTTCAGTCAGCTCCCCACTCTATTGACATCTGCCACGTTCAGGAGGCTCATCCCTGAGACCGGCCTGGGCGCCTCCTTAGCCTCACATGTAGGCTTCTCCACAAAGCCACGGAGGCCCAGCCTTCTGCATCGTTTCCCATCCCAGGAGAGGACACCATCAATCTCGTGTACTAAGCAGGCCAAGCCCGTGTAAGCAAGACGCGTTTCGAATAAGCCAATGGAGAAACGGATGGCCAAGTCCTGACTTCCCTCACGTGGGAAAGAAAAAAAGACACATGAGTTCTTAGCCCAGTAGAATGAGAGCTTCCGCCTGTCTCCTGCTACCCCACTCCTACCACTGGGCATCGGGTCTGTGCACTGTGGAGTGGCCTGAGACCATCCATCCCTCCTCCTCCCTTTTGTCTTTTCACCCACAAGTGCAGATGGTGAGCACATTTCCCCGCTGTGCTAGGCTGTTCGGATGCTAGGAAACCTTTGCATCACCCCCTGCTCCAGTACAGATTCACTGAGGGCTCAGAATGCCATGCTTAGGAACGAGACTGCTGAGGTGCCCCGTCTGCCCTCGATTCTCTGTTCCTGCTGGGTTTCTTGGCAGCCAATCTCTTTTAAGGAAAATTTGCTTGAAGGCGAAAGGAGAACTCAAACCCTTTGTCAGGTCTTAGGGAAGGAGGCTCGTTGCCTGTGTGGTGTCAGCATTTTTCCCAGGCTTGAAATAGGGGGGAAGGGGGGAAGTGAGAACTGATTCACAGCCTCCGAGGGCCTGGCAGGCGCCCCCGGCCTGTGTGGGCGGAAACACATTGCTGGCACCCGGCTGGCCCTGGTTTCCGCCCAGCCTGTGGCCCTTCGACACTTGGGTTCTCACTTCTGCTTCCCTGCCCTCTTGGCCATTGTCCTTGTCACACACTGAGGGACTCTTGGCAAGGAGTGCTGGGTCTCAGAGCACACTGGGCACAGTCTGTCTGTGCTGTGCCACTGTCCTGTTTGCTGACCCCGCAAGTCAACCCCTCCTACACAGTGACAGGGCAGCCCCGAGGGCATCAAGCCCTTAGAGGACTCTCCAGTGTTTCCTACAACCGCTCTCAGTGGGACACACACACACACACACACACACACACACACACACACGAGCCTAGAAATGGAAAGTCTCACCTCATAAATAATTTCAGCCTGGTTTAATGTCTGCTTGCTCTGATTCAAACCCATTGGAAACATGTGGCCCATCTGCCCAAGCTGCCAACCAGCCAGATGTGAAACAGAGGAGAGCAGTGGGCCGCTGCTGCTGTAGGGCTCTGGCTCTCCTGGGCAGTGATCAGCAGGAAGAGGGACAAGCTATTTCACCCTAGGCTCACACTGACTATAACTAGGGACCCTGATAGCCATTGACCCTCTGAACATCAGATGCTCTTCTGTCCTATGAGAGAAATCCCAGCGATCATCTACAGGGCAGCGGAGCCCCTGTAGATAGCCCCGGCCTATTGCTCTCAGGCCATACTGCTAATGTCCCTCTTGGACCTACTACGTGGTAGTTGACCTTAACCCTAATGGTCACAGGTCACATCTTTGGGTTCTATGACTCTGCTCCTGCTTTTTCTCCCAGACACTTCTCCCTTCTCCGGGGCCACTCTGCTCTGCTTATCTCTGTCTCCTGTCTTGGCCTCCAGGAAATGTACTCCGGGAGAAGCTTCCTTCGTATTTCTGCCTAGCCTGTTGCCCTGGATATTTACACGGAACAGGGCTGGCTGACGCATTCCACGTAAGCCACATGATGGTCTCACTTCCCGCTGGCAGGGTTGGCAGGAGGGAAGCCTACACATCGCTACCTTCCCTTGAATGAGCACTTGATGGCCACTGCCACCCTGTCCCTGGCCATTCTTCATCTCACATCTCTCTTCTCAAATTCTCCCCATGACCCATACTCCCATACTTTCTCTCTCTTTGTACTTGCAAAATGGACTCTTCCACCATCAGCTCCAGGACGCTCCCCAATCTTGCACTCGAAGAGGCCAATCTCTCTCTCTCTCTCCTCTCTCTCTCTCTCTCTCTCTCTCTCTCTCTCTCTCTCTCTCTCTCTCTCTCCCTTCCTCTAAGTGCTTCAAGCTTCAACACTATTCCAGCTCCTACAGAAGCCCCCAATAGTCCCACCCACTCACCAATAATCTTCCAGGTTAAAAACCCTAGGCTTGTCACTGATCTCTCCCAACTTCTCTTCCTTTTGGAGCTAGATACCAGACAGACAAACAGACACACACACACACACACACACACACACACGTAGGCACAAGGGCACTCACACACTCAAACGCTCTGCTCCACAAGCAGCCCCCGAGATAAAGACTGAAAAAACAGTGGACCAAAATCACAGGACTTTCTGGTGCGAGAGGAATAATTGTCTCTTCCTTAGCTGAGTCAAGGTTGCATTAACACGCACATCTGTCACATGCCCTTTAACAGTATTCTTAAGAATGTGTGCTCTCTCATGCATACATACCAATCCCATTCTACTAGGAATGTGCCAGTGCACAAGCCAGTGAGATCGGCTGAACCAGCAAAGAGCCTTCCGTGGACTGTCATCTCACCGGGGGCCAGCAGTGCCAATTCCCCAGGGACCAGAGTGAGCCTGTCCCTCCCCACCATCTTCCCTCAAGGTCTTTCCAAATAAGCAGTGGTGTGGTATAGAACATGTGTGTGTGTGTGTTAGGCCAGGTGGAGCCTAGATGGGATCCTTGGGCCGCTCTGAGCCATTCATGTTAGTTCTCACCCTCGGCCAGATCCCCTCCGAGAATGGGGGTTCTGAAGCAGCTTCTACTGCCCGAGAAGTTGGGGGGAGATATCTAGGAAGACAGTGTCTGGGGAGACCCTCTCTGGCCTTCCCCAGGCCCCTCTCTAGCATCCTTCCTTGCTTATCCACAGGATCTCTTGATCACGCGTGTTCTCCTCCAAGCCCTGTCCAAACTTTTCACCCTTGAGCCCTGGGCCAGAAAGGACTCTTCTTTCCTCTACCCTGACCCTTTCACCCAAGCCTTCCAAGAAAGGGTCAGGTCCTAATTAGCCACAGCCTGCTGGGCTGTCCAGCTGCTGGGACCACTAAACAAAAAGCAGCAACGGCGGTTGAGCAGCCGGACGCATAAGATGTCCTCAGAGATGCGAGTCTCGGTCCTGATCAAGACCTATCAGAATCCACCTTGATGGAGACTCCCAGGTAACACCCGAAAGCGCTGCGCTCAAGGTTAGCCCACTTCCGCCCTCTCACCTACCGACGAGTAGATATGGATGGTGGTCCTGGAAATACCAGGGTCACACTCAGAGCACACTGTGAGTCAAAGGCTAGGCTCAGATGCATCTGCGGCACTGGCCCCGGGTGGTCCCACCCACTCTCACCTACTCTTCTCGCCAGATAAACACAAATCTGCACTCTTATGCCAGAGAGGTGGAAACAGAGAACAGGGCATCTACTGCGGGACAGCGATGCCCTCTTTACAACACTCCCTGAGCAGCACTCCCCTTTTCTCCTCTTACCATGCCAAACTGTGGCCAGCAGCAGGACCAGAGGAGGCCCCAACTCCATAGCCTCCAGGGGATAGCGTGGGCCGATGCAGGTTGGAGAGTTGGCTGGGCACTGGGCTCCCAGCTGCTAGTTCTGTGAGGACGAGAACAGATGAACACGTTCCTGTCTGTTGCACTGGCTCCTCTTCCCCTTTTTTTTTTTTTTAGGTTGCCTGAAAGGGAACTACAGAATTTGGAAATATTGGGTCTCTAGAAGAAAACAAAGCACACACACACACACACACACACACACCACACCACACCACACCACACCACACAACAGAGGAAGAGGCAGAATCTGAGGCCAGGCTCCACTGATCCTGAAGGGAGATGATGGAGTTTGAGAGACTTAGGAAGCCACGTCTAAGGACGCTTAGGAGAGAAGTCATACCCAAGAGCAGCAGCCGCTGAATCAGGAACATAAATAAGCGTCTCCGGGATGAGCAGTGAGCCTGGCTGAGAGAGGTCAGGTTAACCTACATTCTTCTGACCTTTCTCAGCTGCCTTCAAGGCAGAAGGCCTCAAGGTAAGGGGGAACTGGAGATTTGGGCTTTGACAGTCATGAGTCTCCTACAGCAGCAACTGGAAGTCTCCACTAATTGTCCTAAACCAAAGTCATCCTGGGTTCCAAAAAAAAAAAAAAAAAAAAAAAAAAAAANATATACATATATATATATATATATATATATATATATATATATATAAACTTTTAGATATAATAATTGAATTAAATAAACCCACAGAATACAAGCTCAGCTCTCAAAACTAAGTTGTATGTCTGTGTACTAGCAGTGATCAAAAAAGGAAAATAAAAGTTTTAATTTTTAGTACTTATTTTTAGTTATATACGTGTGTGTAGACCTGTGTGTAAGTGAGTGCAGGTGCCCACAGAAGCCAATGGAACTAAATTTCTGGGAGCTGGAGTTATAGGTAACTCTGAGCCACCCAACATGGGTGCCAGGAACTGGGTTCAGGTCTTTTGCAAAGCCAGTCTTCTCTTTTAACCAGATCCATTCATCTCTCCAGCACACCTTATATTAGCATCAAAAATTAATTTCAAGTAAGGCTGGTAATATGGCTCATTAGATAAAGGGGCTTGCTACTGAGCTGATGACCTGTGTTTAAATTAAGAAGTTTTCATCTTCTGAGTGACCTGAATGGAAAGAACTGACTCTTGCAAACTTGCAAGTTAAAGTTGTCCTTTAACTTCCCCACATGCATGAACCAACACACACATAAACAAATAAACACATAAACAAATAAATAAATAAGTGTAACTACCCAGATGGTAGTGACACATACTCCTTAATCCCAGCACTTGGGAGGCAGAGGCCTAGAGAGTGAGTTTTAGGACAGCCAAGGCTACCCAGAGAAACGATGTCTTGAAAAAAAAAAAAAAAAAAACAAGTCCTGTAGAGAGATCACCCCATGATGACATTATCCCCCTAGGTGAGAGTGGTCACCCCACGAGAAGAAATGAGGTTACCCCTAAATAGGAGCCATGGGGACCAAACTGTTTCTTCAAGCCGTGAAAGCCAGGAATGACTCCTCTGGAACCAACTGGTAAAATCCAACAGCACCCACCGTGAGCAGGACTCTTGCCCCCCTGCACCAGGTCTTCTTATAGTTACACCTGAACTCTTCCCCAGACACAGGCCCTTAGATGCTTCAAGTCCGTTCCCGCCTTTAGCAATCACTTTTCATATTTGATTTCTAGGGCAAGTGGTCAGACCCTGACTTGTTGAGATTCATCCTGGTTGCCTAGGATTCTGGTAATGATACTATGTAGCATGTGGTTGCTGAGATGCAACCCTCAAAATCTTTGTACTCTTCAAAGCTGTCCCTTTTGTGAACCATTGAGTTGACTGGCAGCTGGGAGCTGTTAGGTGGCTTCAGGATGGAGTGGGGTTACCTGAAAGACTAAGGGAGACTAGATGTTTCTCGTTAAAGTAGACGTTCCTAGAGAAGGGCATGTCCCCTTGTCCCCAGATCTTCATTTGGGGGTCTCTAGCCCTTTGTCATGTCCTGTGTAACAAATCAGGAGGAGGCCAGAGAGATGACTCAGTGTCTAAGAGTACATCTTGGTCTTGCAGAGGACCTAGGTTTGAATCCCATCACCCACATGGTGGCTCACAGCCGTCCATAACCCCAGGGGACCTAACAGGCTTGCGTGTGGTGCACATACATGAAATCCACTCCCACCACATATATTTGGTTACAGATTCTTCTCTGTTGATAGAGGAAACCGGAGACCCCAGGGTCCGTGGATTTCTATATTCTCCGAGGTAAGGTCTGTTTTCATCCCCGTTTTGCATATGAAGAGCCTGAGGGAGGAGAGGTCAAATACCTTTGAGCTTGTTCAGGGTCTCAGGGCTACCAAGGAGGTAAGGGTGTAGAACTGTCTGTCTGTGGTTATTTTTAACAAGAAATCTGTTACACCGGACTTCTATCTTTAAAAGATCATTCCCTAGCCTTCTTCTCTCTGTATGTGTGATATATGTGTGTCTGTGTTCATGTATGGACACATAGGTGGGTGTCTGTGTGAATAGGCATGCGACTGGAGAGCAGAGATCAATGCTGGGCGTCTGCCTCAGCGCCGCTTCACAGGAGTGGCTAGACTAGCTGACCAGAAAGCCCCAGAAGTCTTGACCTGTCTAAAGCTACAGTTACAGGTATGCGTTACCGGGCATGGCTTTTACTGGGTTGCTGGGATCCGAACTCAGAGCCTCAATGCATGTGCAGCAAGCGCTTTGCTGACTAAGCCACCTCCTGGGACATTCCTCGCTTTTTTTTTTTTTTTTTTTTTTTTTTTTGTTTTTTTGTTTTTTTGGTTTTTTTGTTTTTCGAGACAGGGTTTCTCTGTATAGCCCTGGTTGTCCTGGAACTCACTTTGCTGGCCTCGAACTCAGAAATCTGCCTGCCTCTGCCTCCCAAGTGCTGGGATTAAAGGCGTGCACGACCACCGCCCCGGCTCATCTCTCGCTTTTTAAAGACAGTCGATGGTATGTGTGTTTTAGCTGATTCTTTTACGATTTCATTCATCAAAGCTCAGTGGAGCACACCATGCTGATAGAGCAAACACATAATCCCAGGTGAGCATCCCCAGGGGTGTTGACAAAATCCAACATACATTCAAATTTTTAAAAAGTTCAACCATGATGGAGTGAAAGGGAACACCCTCTGCATGATTCGGGGCTTTCACATAAAGGCATAGCTCATCCTGTGGCTGGACAGAAAGCACTTCCTCTTAGATCATGGATGCATCCTCCCCCTCCCCCTCCCCCTCCTCCTCCCTTTTCTCCTCCCCCTCCTCCTCCTCCCTACATTTAATATTGTGTAGGAAATTTTAGCCAGAGTAACCAGGAAGAAAAAGAGGCAGAAGAACTCTAAATGAAAAGGAATAC
>NC_034604.1:54872156-54901663 GCF_900095145.1 Mus pahari | reverse complement strand
GGAGGCAGAGGCAGGCGGATTTCTGAGTTCGAGACCAGCCTGGTCTACAGAGTGAGTTCCAGGACAGCCAGAGCTATACAGAGAAACCCTGTCTCAAAAAACCAAAAAAACCAACAACAAAGAAAAACTAACTAAATAAAACAAATCTTTTTTTCAGTTGGGAATAAATGTAACTGAGGAAGCGCGGGACTTACATACTGAAGCATGAAACATGCCTGAATTACATACTGACATATGAAACATGCCTGAAGTTCAGAAGACCTTAATGAAAAGGATTTCTTTAGAAGACAATCATGATTTCAAGACGGCAAACTGTGTGTCAGTACAATTCCAACCCAAAGACTAGTAGTCATTTTTTTTTTCTGCTGAAATAGAAAGGCTGAGCGAAATTTACATAGAATTTGAAGGGACATTAAACAATTAAACCATTTAAAAAAGAACAAGGCTGAGCCAGGCGTGGTGGCACAGGCCTTTAATCCCAGCCTTCGGGAGGCAGAGGCAGGAGGATTTCTGAGTTTGAGGCCAGCCTGGTCTACCAAGTGAGTTCCAGGACAGCCAGAGCTACACAGAGAGAAACCCTGTCTCAAAAATCAAAACAAAAAACAAACAAATAAAAAAACCAAAAAGCAAAACAAAACAAAAAAAGAACAAGGCTGGAAGAGTCACATCTCAATTTCAAAGGTTCTTACAAACCTATTGGAATCCAAACAGCATGGCACAGGCGTGAGTATAGATACAGACCAATGGACCAAAAACAGAAATTGAATTACAAATCCTCACAAGTGCGGCAAGACCACGTGACATGGAAAGAGTATTTCTTTCAACAAATCTATGAAGCAAACTGAAGCCCAAAGAGCAGGTATGGACCCTTATTTCACATCAACTGCAAAGAGTAACCAAAGATAAACCAACTCAAAGGCAAATGACAAAACTCTTAGAATAAAGTACAATAAAGAGGTAATATTCATCACTGAACTAAGAAATGGTTTCTTAGCCCTATTACTCAAAACACAGGCAATTACAGAAAAATTAGATTAGGTGGACTTTGTCAAAACTGAACATTTTAGGGCATCAAAGACAATGTGAAGAAAATAAAAAAAGAGAATAAAAAGAATAAATAAACATAGGGAATAGAAGAAAATACTTGCCAATCACTGCTGAACAAGATTGTGTACAGAGTACTCACACACACACACACACACACACACACACACACACACACACACACACGTATATGAATAAAAGCTGTAATCTACAATGCAGTAACAAAAGGACAAACAATTCAAATTTAAAATGGGCGAAAAAAATTTAAGTAGACGTTTTTCCAGAAAATATATTCAAATGGCCAACCCTCACATGGAAAGATACTCAGTCATGTAACTCACTGAGGAAGTATAGACGAAACCACAGTGAGATTATGTGTCATATTTACTTCATTGGTCATCCTTAAAAAAAAAAAAAAAACCCAGCAAGCAGCAGTGGACAGTGACACATGGCTTTCATTCCAGCACTAGGTAGGCAGAAGAAGGCAGGTCTTTGTGAATTCTAGGCTAGCCGGGGCTACATAGTAAGACCTTGTTTCAAAAAAAGAAAAAAGAAAAAATATCAAAGTAACAAGTATTGATGCAGATACAGACAAACCAGAACTCCCACACATTGCTAGTGGAAACATAAATACAGTGGGACTTCTATGGAAATTAATTTGTTAGTTCCTCAAAAAGTTAGCAACAGAAGCCAGGCATGATGGTGCATGCCTTTAATCCCAGCACTCTGAAGGCAGAAACAGGCAGATCTCTGGGTTTGAGGCCAGCCTGGTCTACAGGGCAAGTTCCAGGATAACCAGAGCTACCCAGCTAACTTTTAACAAGTTAGCCACAGAATTGCCGTATGAACAAGAATTATGGTTGGTGTTAATGTCAACTGGCAACACACACACACACACACACACACACACACACGCCTCACCTGAGGAACTGTCCCAATTGTCATAATCAATGTACCCTGACTATGAATGGTGCTTTCTGGTGCCAGCTCAGATTAAAGGAAGTGACATATTTCTTGCCTTTGGCTCTCTTAATCTTTTCTCTTGCTGCTGAGTTGGTTATGTTGCTGTTGTTGCTGTTGCTGCTGCTGCTACTGCTGGTGGTGGTGATGGTGATGGTGATGATGATGATGATGATGGTGATTTCTTCAATGTTATCAGAACCAGCTTGTCCAGACTTTCATTGTGGACTAGAACCCAGCAGTTCTCCAGGAACCTTCTAGGCACCAGAGTGGGTCTGCTGAGGCACCAGATTGTCCACCTCCACAGTGAGAGACGGTTACTATGGGACTATTCTGACTGCTGAGGCTCCCAGCCCTCAAGGACTGAGCACTTAGGGGTCTCGCCTCTCAGGGGTGATTTCAGTTGTTGTTACTATTTTAGCATTATCTTATTTAATAAATCGTATTGGTTCCCTGACTAATACACGCAGCAATCTCACCCTTAGGTGTAATTTGAGATAGGGGCTCAAACCAATACTTGCTCATGGATGTTAAACTCAGCGCTATATCCAATAGCCAAAAGGTGAAATCAGCCAAGGAGTGGATAAACAGAATGTGGTCCAGCCACGCATGGGATATTACTCAGATACAAAAGGAGCGAAGTGTTGTGTAAGGTGAGCGATTCCCTGCCTGGCAAGATGGCTCACCCGGTAAAGGCACTTGCCACAAAACTTGACAACATGAGTTGGATCCCAGGCCCCACATGATGAAAGGGGAGAACAGACTTCTGACCTCTGGAACTTGTCCTTTGATCTCTACACATGTGAATGTTCTCTCTCTCTCTCTCTCTCTCTCTCTCTCTCTCTCTCTCTCTCTTTCTCTGGCATCCACTCTCAATAAATACCTTAAAAGGTGATAAGTAAACCTTGTAAATGCAGAGCCAAGTAAAAGACCCAAGTCAATCTTCCACATCACTCCATTTACCTGAAACACTTAGAATAAGCAAGTCCATAGAGACAGCCAACTAGTGGTTGTCAGGGCCTGGCGGGAGAAGTGGGAAAGGATTGCTTTATGGGCAGTGGCTGCTGAGTTGGTGTGAGAGATGATGAAAAGGCCTTTGAACTCTGTGGAAGTGGCAGACCTGAGGGGACCAGTTAGAAACAAAGTGAATAAACCGTTCTTAGACAAGCAAAATCTGACTGTGGTTACTGCCAAGCAAAGGAGCACAAAGAGTGTGTGTGTGTGTGTGTGTGTGTGTGTGTGTGTGTGTGTGTGTGTGTGAGAGAGAGAGAGAGAGAGAGAGAGAGAGAGAGTGTTTGTGTATGTGTGTTTGTGTGTTTATGGGTGTGTGTGTTTGTGAGTGTGTGTGAGTGTGTGTTTTTGTGTGTGAGATAGTGTTTGTGAGTGTGTGTGTATATATGTGTGTGAGTCTATAAGTCTGTGTGTGTTCCTCAAGTAAAAGAGGGGATACAAACCAGAACCTGTGTAAGGTACCTTAGAAAATAAATGAAAACAAAGATTGCGAAGAACGGAATAAAAGTAGCTAAAAATACAACTTTATCATTAAAAATACCATCTAATTGCTCAGAAGATAACTCTCTAAAGCAGGCTTTGGGGCACCTCAGGTCTTCTGGCCCATGAGCTTTCTCAGCAGCCACTTTACAGAGGATGTGTAAACCATTGAGAGTAACTGCCAACTGTTTTCAAAAAACAGAAACAGGAAGCAGTCTCCATTGGGCCCAAAGGCCACTATGTGTTGATGACTGATGAGAGCAAAAATAACCATCTTGCTGCTGTGCACTTATGCACAGGCAAAAGTGAAACAAGTGACCACCGTGTCACCAAGGACAGAAGGAGCCTCCCGAGTGGCCTTGGGGCTCTGTTCACTCAGCATAATATTATTTAGGTAGACAGTTCTGAACTAAAGGCATGTATTCGTTAAGCCTAGGGTAACCACTGGAAAATGTTCACTGTTGTAAAGGCAATGGGGAGACTAACACAAAACACAGCGATATGAAAGGAGACAGGCACAGAGAGAAAAAGGAAGACCACCAGAGGAAGCAAACAGAAAGACATGTGGAGATTTAAATCCACTGCATTAAGTACTACTGCATATGTAACTAATCTGAATATATCAATAAAAAGGCAAAGACCATCTCTGAGTAAAAAAAATAAAAGTCCAACTATTTTTTTTTATCTGCAGGAAATCCATTTTAGAGATATTTTTTCAGAGGTGTTGTCCATGATCCCATAAACAACCCTAATGACACCCATTAGTTCAAACACAAGAAGACAGTTGCAATGTTCACTCCTGATCTTTAAAAACTCTTGCAAGCTGGTTGTGGTGGCTCACACCTGTAATCCCAGCAGTTGAGAGGCTAAGGCAGGAGGATTACCATGAGTTCTAGGCCAGCTAGACTGCTTGGAGTAGAGGGACACACACACACACTATATCTGGGGGACAATCAAATCAAACATCGACAGAATGAATACTTTCCTCCTAAAATAAGGAACAAGGCAAGGATGTCTATTCTCTGTTTAAACACTGTTCCAGAGACCTCAGACACTGCAGTGAGGCAAGAAAAACACACAAAGGCACACTCATTTGAAAAGAAGAAATGAAGCATCTCTCTGAGGAGAGAAAATGAGGGTCTTTATTAAAAAAAAAAAACTTTTTAAAAACTATGCAAACTGCTTTTTCCTTTTGTGGCCATTGGTGGATCACAGCCACCAAAATGAAGTTCAATCCTTCCGTGACTTCTGACCGAAGCAAGAACCGCGAACGGTATTTCAATGCGCCCTCTCACATTCGGAGGAAGGTCATGTCTTCCCCTCTTTCCATAGAGCTGAGACAGAAGTATAGTGTTCGGTCTATGCCCATTCAGAAGGATGATGAAGTTCAGGTTCGAGGACACTCCAAAGGCCAGCAGATTGGCAAGGTGGTCCATGTGTACAGGAAGAAATATGTCATCTACATTGAACGAGTCCAGCGAGAGAGGGCTAATGGCACAACTGTCCACGTGGGCATCCACCCCTGGGTATCACCAGGCTAAAGCTGGACAAGGACCGAAAGATCCTGGAGAGGAAAGCCAAGTCCTGACAAGGAGGAAAGGAGAAAGGCAAATACAAGGAAGAAACAATTGAGAAGATGCAGGAGTAGAGACATCTCATGCACATCTTTCATTAAAGACTAAGTTAAAAAAATACTCAAACTAATAAGAAAGCTCAATAAAATTATGGGCAAGAACAAGATCAACGCATAAAAAAAAAGCAATATATTGAAATACTCTGGACTGTACAGGAAGAACTAGGCCACAAGAGGTTGTATAGACAGAAAAAGTAAGAACCCGAGTACTTATTTTTAGAAAAATACTGTTTTACGTATGAATATATTCATTTATTTTTAGAAGTAAAATAAGTTTCCTGAGTTCACTCCAAGGGACAGAAACATACACTGTAGCAAGAGGCCCCACCTCTGGTCAGAAGGGACCATTTCTAACAGTACCGGGGACACATGAAGTATCTACAGACTGGGCTGTGTGTGAAATCTGTATAGAGAATACAAAACAGTGAAGAAGATATAGCTAAACACTGAGATACAGACCGTGCCCGTCGACTGGCAAGTTTAGTTTTGCCAAACCTATGAATTCTATCCCACCGAAAGCTAGAGATTCAACAAAAATATCCCATAATGAAAACTGCATCAGAAAAAAAAAATCTAAATTTTTCTACAGAAAAATGTGTAGAACCTGACACGTTGGTCCTCTAATTTATCTAGAAACAGGAAGGAGGACTGAGTAGATGGTCCAGCTGGTAAAGGGCTTGCTATGCAAGTGTGAAGATCAGAGTTCAGAGCTCTAGCACTCACCCAGATGCTGGGTGGACATGGTGGCTGCCCTGTAAGCTCATCACAGGGAAGATGGAGACATGAGATTCCTGCTAGATGCTCTAGATCTCGGGGTTCATGTGAAGACACCCTTCCTTAGTATATAAGATGGAAAATGAGCTAAGACTCTCTCTCTCTCTCTCTCTCTCTCTCTCTCTCTCTCTCTCTCTCTCTCTCTCACACACACACACACACACACACACACACACAGGTGCATGCATGCTTGCAAACACACATGTATGCACACCCATATATGCGAACAGACAAACATGCACATATGCATACCACACACAGAGACACATGTTTTTAAAAGGGCAAAAAAAGAAGGAAGAAAACAGAAGAGGAGAGAAGAGGAGGGAAGGGGAGGAAGAAGAGAGGAAAGGAGAGGAGAGGGGAGGGGAGGGGAGGAGGGAGGGGAGGGGAGAGGAGAGGAGAGGAAAAACAAAGGGACAAGAATTGGCAATAGAGGAGGAAGCCAAGTTGGAAGACTCATACTGTCATCAGCAGTGGAAATCAGCTCGGTGTGCCGTGGTGTAGTTATGCGATCTGGGGATTCTCCATCAGCAGCTCTGGGGTCTCCATGTAGATGCAGACAGGATTTTTAATTGACACTGAAGCAGAAAATAATTTGGGGACAAGGCAAAATGAAGCAGAATCGGTGGGTTTATTGATTAGGAGAAAGAGCAGAGAGGCTTGCAGAGAGCGGAGTGTGAGTGTCAGAGCACACCTAAGTGCTCCAGCTCCAGCTATGTGAGTTATTTGGGAGTCACGCTGTTGAAAGAGGTAATATGTAACCGAGGTGGAGAGAGAAGAGAAAATGTGTTTGTTTACCCTGGTCTCCTTGACAACCTTATTTGTGGCATTCTTAAGGAGTGTATGCTTATGTGTCCTGTCTAGGGCAGTTTCTAGTTGTCAGTGTGCAGAAACTCCTCACCTGGGCAGCCGTAGTAAGTGTGGTTTGTATGGGTGCTGGGAGGGGCTCCTTTTACTCTCATGCCCTTTCACCTTCCCCTATCTTTCTATCCTGACTCAATGTCACCCTGTTTGTAGACTCTCCAAAAGCTGCCTGTGACACTGGCAGAGGGACAGACAGACAAACAGACAGCATACTGGAGTCCAGAATCGTGCATGGAGGTGTAAAGATTTAAAAACAAACAAAGCCCAGTGGCAACAACTGCATATCCACATGCAGTGCATATCCACATGCAATGCATATCCACATGCAGTGCTTATCCACATGCAGTGCATATCCACATGCAGTGCATATCCACATGCAGTGCATATCCATGTGCAGTGAATATCCATGTGCAGTGAATATCCACATGCAGAAAGTGAAAAAGTACAAGTCAAACAAAAATAGAAATCCCTGGCTACTGCATTAAACACTATGCAAAGATCATTTCTAAATGAATCCAAGACCTAAAGGTCAAAATACCTAATCATTACAAAAACTAAAGAAAATCTTAGTGGTCTTGTGACTTGGGGATTATACATAGGACATATCAACAGTTAAAACATCTACTCTGAAAGACATACTTAAAAGACAAAGGGACCGGAGCAATGGCTCAATGGTTAAGAACACTTGCTGCTCTTTCAGAGGACCCAGGTTCAGGTCCCAGAACCTACATGGTGGCCTGTAACCCCCGTTCTATGGTATTGGATGCTCTCTTCTGGGCTCCTCAGGCACCAGGAACACACATTGCACATATATAAATATAGATAAAAAACACACTTATACACATAAAATAAAAGCAAATAAATCTTTTTTTTAAAGGCAAAGCATGAGAGCTGCAGGCAGCTCTGAAGACTGTTGGCTGCACCATGAAGATGCCAGCACTCTCTGAGAAGCCAGGCTGGAGTCTGTAACCCCAATGTAAGCACAGATGCAGGAGGATTGACAGGAGCTTGCTGCTGCCAGACTGCCTCAGGTTCAGTTATGACAGAGTGACAGACAACACTGGGCATTCTCCTTTGGACTTCGTGTGTGTGTGTGTGTGTGTGTGTGTGTGTGTGTGTGTGTGTGTCTGTGTCTGTGTGTCTGTGTGTGTGTAATGTACAGGCACAAACACACCCTTCACACATACAAAAAAAAATGTAGGGACTAGAGAGATGTAGAGAGATGGCTCAGCAGTTAAGAGCACAGGCTGTTCTTCCAAAGGGCCCAGGATCAATTCCCAGTATCCACATGGCAGCTCACAACTGTCTGTAGCTCTAGTTCCAGAGGATTCAAGACCCTCACACAGACATACATGCAAGCAAGATACCAATGTGTCTCTTTTATGACTCATTTCCAAGTTCTACAGCAAACTTTAAACAATGAATAATTCAATAAAAATGGACAAAAATGTTTGAATAAAATATATTCAGGGTGTCAAATATTTTAAAAAGATGTCAATCAATATTTCTTAGGATAGAAATTACAGCCACAACCAGGCAGTGGTGGCGCATGCCTTTAATCCCAGAACTTGGGAGACAGAGGCAGGTGGATTTCTGAGTTCGAGGCCAGCCTGGTCTACAGAGNGGGTTCCAGGACAGCCAGGGCTATACACAGAAACCCTGTCTCAAAAAAAAGAAAAAAGAAAAAAGAAAAAAGAAGAAAATTACAGCCACAACGATATACTACCACATACACACATATTTGAATGGCTAAGCAAAACAAACAGAAAATGCTAGTCGTTGCAAGTTCCAACAAGGATAGGGACAAACAGCGGGGACTCACATCTTCTGAAGCCAGTACAGAGAGATTGATCCTCCCCCACCCTTGGTTTGGTTTTGCATATGTACATGTATTTGTATACATGCATGCATATATATATATAATAGGGATGCAAAATGGTATCTGTACTTTGGAAATCTGTTTGACCAATAAAAAAAATAAAATTAGGAAGAAAATATTTACAATGTAACCATAACCCTAGTCCCTGATGATCTGGGAATTTATGTTTGTACAAACCCTCCAGGCAAATGTTTATAGTTGCTCTGTTTTGATCACTCCAGCCTGGGATCATTCATTGACCTGAGCATTTATTCACCTAAACTGGACTTATATGTGAATCTTCTTCTGTGTAGAGTAAGCTGTTAGTGAAGCAATGGGGGAAAATGTAATGGACCCAAAATTATCAGGATGACCTGAACAAAAACCAAAAAAAATCACAGGAGGGATTTTCTTTCATGATGTGAAAAGAAGATAATTTACAGAACAGACTCCAAAATGGATCTCTATATACGAATCCCTGATACCCGACAGAACCGGAGTAGGGAGGGCTCTCTCTCTTTCTTCAATAAGTAGAACTGAGTTCACTGGCTGATCATACGATTTCTTTGTTTTGGCTTTTTTGAGAGACTCCTACTATGCATCCCAGGATGGCCTGACACTCACTTTGTACCACACTAGCTAGAACTCCTGATCTCCTGCCTTACACTCTTGAGTGCTAGGAAATAAGTTGCACACCTTGCTAGCCATGTGATATTTTAAAGTAACGTTGATTCCTGTCAAACGATGTGAACAGAAATGAACTCTTACTAATTGATGGACAGGGTACGGGACAAGGAAACTTCCCATTCATTGCTGAGATAGATACTGATACAGCCACTTACAAAAACAGGTGGAAGATACGCACATCTCACGGTCCAACAAGTTTCTCTCCCCCAGAAGGCAAGCATGCAATTGAAAAATCTGTGCTCACGTGTGCCAAGATACACAGCATCATTTTGTCTTTGTAGACCCAAAGCAGAAACAATCTGAATACTCATCACTGATAGACTGGATGGAACAGATAAACCCTGATAAACTTAAACAATAGTATTATATAAAACCAGAAACAAGTGAAAACAAGCTACCCACAATTATATGGGTATTTAGGTTATATGGCCACTGAAGCCTTTGCTCACTGTGATTTGAGAACGTTAAAGATCCCAGGTCATAGTTCTTGTTCTCAAGCTCCTGGTCATGTGACTCTCAGACTAAAAGGTAGAATATGTTTCTCCATGCCTTGACTACGATTTTGGCCTCTCACTGGCCTTTGCCGGTAGATAGATAGAGAGAAACAGGGAGTTGCCTTTAAGAGGTCTGTTGGTGAAAAATTGTGGGAGTGGTCAACCAATGACTGGGCCAGCTCGAGTCCTTCAAGTGGGAGCCCCAACCCTGACATTGCCTGGAAAGACAGGAAGCAAAGGCTGAGTGGCCCAGAGACCTAGGAAAGAACTGGACACAACCAGAAAAACAATAAAATAATAAAAAAAAATCAATGAGAAGATTCTTAATAATAGTCTACTATACTCATAGATTAGTGTCTAGCCCAATTGTCATCAGCGAGTCTTCACCCAGCAACTGATGGAAACAGATATGGAGACCCACAGCCAAATGTTAGGCAGAGCGGAGCACCAGAAATCCTGCAGAAGATGGAGAGGAAGGTTTATAGGAACCATGGGGTGGGGGTGGGGGGTATCAAGGACACCACAGGAAAAAACACAGATTCAGCTATCCTGGGCTCATAGGGACTCACAAAGACTGAACCAACAACCAGGGAGCCTGTGTGAGACTAATCTAGGTCCCCTGAATATATGTTAACAAGTTGTATAGCTTGGTCTTCTTGTGGGACTCCTAACAGTGGGGACGGGGCTGTCTCTTTTGCCAGTTTTTAGAATCCCTTTCCTCAAACTGGGTTGCCTCCTCCAGGCTTAATACAAGGGGAGGTGCCTACTCTTAGTGCAACTTGATATGCCATGTTTGGTTGACATCAATGAGAGGTTTAACTTGTTCTCTGTGATATAACACTATGACCAAAGGCAACTTGGTTTATTTTTCTTACACTTCCAATCAGAGAAGGAACTTGTGGCTGGAACCTGGAGATGCAAATGCCATGGAGGGGTGCTGCTTTCTGCCTTGCTCCTCATGGCTTGCTTAGCCTGCTTTCTTATAGCACTCAGGACCACCAGCCCAGCATGGCAGCACCCACAGTGAGATGGCCCCCCTCCCACCCTGATTATCAATCAAGAAAATGCATCCCAGGCCAATCTGGCAGAGACTTTTTCTCAACTGAGGTTGCCCTTTCCAGAATGAGTCTAGCTTGTGTCAAGTCTAGCAAGCCTAGCAAATGTCCACTAGCCAGCCGCCAGCACTTCTTGAAATCAAGGTGTGTGTTCAGCAAGTGCTCAGAATTGTATCCTTCCACACTTTAAATCAGCCAGTCATGTAATAATGTGAGGCCCAGTCCTAACCATTCACAGTGCAGAGAACCTTCTGCCTTCTCAAACTCTTCTAAATTTATGGTCATTTTCTCAAGACCCAAGACCCATTTCTTAAAAGCATAAAGATTTGCCGTGTTGTTGCTTTGGTTTAGGTCTTATACCCTGAGGCGGAGTCTTGCTAGCTACTTGCCCAGGCTACTCTGGTTTGAGTACGATGCTGCGTTCAAGGTCTCTCCCAGTCCTCTCACTGAAGAGCGCTTTCATCCCTTCTGGTTTTTCTCTATTGAAAGCAATGCAACAAGGGAGCACATGAACCGTTAGGTGTAAATCCGGTCACTTGAGCTGGATCCACTTCTAGAGAAGTGATGTGCCGTCAGCGCAGATATTCGAAATGTGGAAATACTGAGCTCAGAAAGAGGCAGCGTGCCTGTGTACTTCCACAGCGGTGTGGGAAACCCAGCACAGCTGTGTTCCTGCTGACACTAAGTAGTACTGGTTTCTATCTTTTGTTCCCAGGGCTGGGGGTGCTGAGCAGTGTTAGACCATTTACCCATTTACCTAACATGTGAGATCCCAGGTTCCATCCCCAGCACCATTTAACACACAGGTGGACACACACACACACACACACACAGAGCAATCTCTTAGAAACAAGTATGAATTTACTAGTGTTGTAATATTCCCTTCCTGGATTAGTGACAAAATAAACACGTCCTCGTGAGCGTCTGGTCCATCCCTGTACAGATATCTTTTTTTGTTTTCCTTTTTGTCTTCTTTGATTTGTTGGGAAAGTCTGCAAGAGGGACTGTACCTGTTAACCCTGCTGTCATAAATGTCGAAAACATTTTTTCTAGCTGTCTGCTACATCTCTTTTTATGGTCTTTTGGAGGGGGGCCGCATACAGAACCCTCTACTCTGTCGGAGCTCAAATCTCCCATCTTCTCATCTGCTCTGAGTCGTTTACAAGACATTTCCATTTCTGTTCTCTCCTATAGGCCACAGTCTCAGGGAGTCAGTGTCCTGCATGTTATCTCCACTGTATAGATAAGGGAAGGGAAGATTGGAGGGCAAGAAAGTTATCTGGGATCCCACAGCTGCTTTGGGGAAGATGAGAGTCCAGAATTGGGTCTCAGGTTCAAGTAAAGGGTTGTTGCCCTGGTTACTTGGGTGAGCTGGCCAATGACAGTCCCTTCACCCTGCAGAATACCCTGCCATTTCTCCTACATTCTGCTGCTGGATGGCTGTTGGTCTGCACTTCCTTACTGAGGACATGCTGACTCCCTGGGGCACCCACCTGTCCTGCTGCTGTCCTGTGGATCCCCAGGAACCCCTGTTTCCAGCCCTGAGACAGTTCTGAAGTGTTGGAGAGACAGACCCTACGGCTATCTTGGCGGTGCCCTCAGAGCCCTTGGCCACCTTCCTGACATAGGATCTCCAAGCACGTCTGGTCTCCTTACTCCCTTCACATCTCCAGTAGTGTGCAGGCTCATCGATGCCACGCTCAATTCCTATGACCTGACACTTTGGAGGTCAGCAAGTGTGACTGTGTGTTGAGGTTTGTTCTGTTGCTATGTATTGCGATGCTAAATATTGGTCCTGGTTGCCCCAGGCAGGAATAAGAGACTCCTCACGTACACCGAGTAATGAGAAGACACCATGGGGTAGGTGAGTCATAAAAACATTGCCATTGGAGTTAAGAGCAACCCAGATGGAACACAGCAAGTTATAACTCAGGGTTATGGATGGAGAGGTAGATTCTAATAGCTTAGACGGTAGATATATGTGCCCAGTTCTAGTACATTAAAGGCTTATTATAAATATAAAAGTCTTTTGTCATTTAACTGGGAACTGAATGATGACAGGCAGAGTAGAAACCCCGGACTGAGATTAAATATTTACTACAACAGCTGTGACAGACAGGGGTTGGAGAATCTGTAAGTTGTCAGGAGACATGGAGTCCTCTGTTCCAGAGGGATATTTCAGGGAGGGGAATAGTGTTAGGGTAGAGGGTAGTCAGCATGGGAGGAAGGGGAGGAAGTGAGAGTAAGAAGCAAGTAAGGCCCACAGGCCAAGGTTTTGGCCCCAGCTAGGCTCTCGGGCTTAACCATCAGATGACGGAGTGGTCTGAAGGTCTCTAGAGGCATGTGGTCTAAGAGTCGCACAGGCACAAACAGCAGATGCCAGGAACAGCCAGCTCTGCTGTCTTAGAAGCGGGTGGTGAGGTCTGCATGGTGCCATCACGTAGCTGGATCTCTAGAGGTCCGTTATGGCTGAGGGCACTGACTGCCCACCTCTATGGGCATCCAGCACACCCACCAGTGGGAAGATCCCAGGCCTTTTGTGCTGCCTGGCAATGATTAGCACAGACCCTGCAGCCAGGCTTCCTAGTTCCAGTCAGCTCTGTCATCCCTAGGAGTCTGGATAAGATATCACACCTCTCCGATTTCATGATCCATTTTGTTATTCACAAAAACTCTGATTATGAAAAAGACGAGCATCGAGGGCTGAGATCATTATATGAGATAATCATATAGAGGCTCTGCCATGGGGCCTGGCACAAAGTCTCAGTGGGTGACCCCGGGGTGAGGAGGTCCCAACAATGTCATCAGGAAGATGGCAGACAGGGGTGACATCGTTCTTCCTGAGGCAGAGTTTGGCGTAAGAGTCCAAGGATTAGGAAATCCTGCCATGAATGTATGAGCCATGTTGCGTTCCTGCACACATAGGGAGACCAGCCTTCATCTCTCTCTGTTTGGCTCCCAAAACATCTAGGCGTTATGCCCTGATGCCTTGCTCCCACCCGCCCATGCCCTGGAGCCCTTTGGGCCAGGAAACAGACAACCAACGTCGTGGTAGCTTGGCAGCTGGTTCTGTCTCAGCTGCAGGTCATACACAGAGGGCTGACCACACTGCCACAAACGGCAGATGCTAGGATCAGCCAGCTCTGCTATCTTAGAAGTGGGTGAGGGAACGCATAGCCAGATCTCTTAGGAGTTCCTTATTGCCAAGGTCACTGCCCAACCACATCTATTGGCACTCGGAGGGTGGTAGAACTTCTCCTGCTCTTCCAAGTCAGTCTGAAAGGGCCCTGCAATCATCTTTATACTTTACCCCCTGCTGAATGGCCTCCTCCTCTCTCCATCCTCCCTCCACACTGCATGGAGCACCGTACTTTCAGCTCCTGCCTCTGTCTTGGCTGCTCACACGCACACACCCCCTCCTGCTAGTTCTGGGCCTATCTTTGACTTCCTCATGGCCCATGAGCTTCAGGTCGCTCTGACCCAGCATGAGCACAGCTGTTAGCGTGTTACTGATGTGCTGGGAAGGTGACACGCACCTGCCCAGTAGGAGCTCCCTGGTAGGACCTGCGGCCCTTCTGATCTGTATGGTTTTTTGTATTTGGTTGTGCCTGGCTGAGGAGAACTCGTGTGAGGTTGCACGAGTGGACGCATCCAGGGTGAACAAGCCACGCAGAGCAGAACAGGGTTTCTTCATTCTCAGAACCAGTTCACTTGATGGATATGCTAGGCCTTGTCTGGGGCTTGGGGAGACCCAAACCTGGTGAAGGGAAGGGGTAATGGCTAGGTGGGGCAGTTACTACAGTAAACTGGCACCACTGGACATCTAGAAAGAGACAAGTGGGACCTTGCATCTCTGTCATGGAATCTGGAGTTTCCCAGAGCCAACCAGAGAGACAAAGGCTGGGCTTTCTACACGCATAGAGTCATCTAGAGACAGGCTTCTTGCCTAAACGAAGATCTTGAAGACTATAAGGTTGATGCCAACCCTGCACTGATGCAGGAAGAGGGGCAGCTCGGAGACCCCTGGACAGAGGGGTGCTTTTGGTGCCAGTCTCTTGACTGGGCTCATTTGCTCCCTGCCTTCTGGAACTCACAGCCTATCGTGCAGCTGGAATGGAGGCATGGGTGTGTTGCCGGAGGTCCAGAGAGCACCCAAGAGTGAGTGGAGGAAGGCTTAATGAAAGCTGTGCGGGAGTTGGGATTGAGAAGGAGCGGTGAATGTTCTAGCAAAGAGAAAAGGTGTGACAGAAGCTTGGGAATGAGAGTAAAGAGGACCCCAGTGGTCAAGGGCACTAAAACAAACAAACAAACAAACAAGCAACAAGACAGCCCTCAAGAGGTTCACACAGAGCACAAAGACTGCCTTCACCAAGTGACAGGAAGGCTTGTGGGGAGGTGGCCACTGCCGCCTGAGGCCGTAAGCAAGATGACACAGATGTCTAGGAATGACAGGTGCTGTAGTCAGCAAGTGTGGGTCTCTCTCAGGGAGGACAGGCTTTGGAGGCCAGAGGTGGGAAAGGCAGCAACCAGGCTTGGGTTCTTGGCCTGGGTGGGCCTTGGAATCCACATGCCAGCTGTGTTGGACTGTGAGGAGCCACTGAAGGTGTCTGAGGAAAGAGAGCGAGGTGCTGTTACCGTGTCACAGGTACATAACAAGAAAGCAGAGAAACACAGCCCCAGGAACGCCCTCTGGCCTCTGAGGGGAAAAGACTCTCTCTCTCTCTCTCACACAAGCCTGGGATTTTCCACAAGCTTTGCCTGTTCCATGTCTGCCAGGAAAACAGCACAGAGGAGCTAGAGGACGCAGACCTGCACGCTGTCGGATATAAGACAGGGAAACGACACTGGAAGATTATATGGCTCTCCCCTGCCATGAGCAGGGACTCCCTACCAAGCTCTGAAGCAGCCCAGAAAATTAGACTCTGAATTGTGAGATGCAATTCCACAACTCAGAGTGGGCTGGGGACCCCATCTCACAGAGGAGCCCCACCCCCAGCTCCATCTCAGCAGGTAGACAACACCATAACCTTAGGCTCTACCCCCTGTCTTTGAGGAATCTAGGGTGTGGCCTGAGCCAGAAGGCAATGACAAGGACATTGGGCAACCTACTCAAACAGAGCTCTAAAGTTCCATCTTTATCCGAGCCAGTCTTTCCTTGGCTTCCCTCCTCGGCTCCCAGGAGGAGTACCTAGAAAGTTAAATCGTGAAGTGGGGTACCCCTGGGAAGTGGGAAGGTCCAACCTGTGGACATCAAATGCAGCATGGAATCTTCCTGGGGCTTTGATCAGTGCGATCTTGTTACCATTCACTTGACCTCTTTCCCTGTTTTGTTTATGACTGTTTACAGCAAGCTGGACAGGTTCCAAACTTTCCCAGTAAGGCCAGGACGCCTTGCCAGAATCCAGTATTGTTCTCCACATTTTCACCTAGGATTTTTTTTTTAAAGCTTCCCAGAGACACAAGGACTTTGTGCATGTTAACTCTCTTTTTTTTAAGGTTTGTTTTTATTTTTTCATGGACAGGCCATTTTGCCTGAATGTCTGTCTGTGCATCACATGCATTGCAGTGCCTTGTAGATGCCAAAGGAGGGTATTGGAGCACCTGGAACTGGAGTTACATGTGGTTGCGAGCCACGTCATAGGTACTGGGGCCAAACCTGGTCCTCCATAACTGGCATACCCCTTAACTACAGAGCTGTTCCTCTAGTTCTGACTTTGTGTATGTTTTCAGGAACGTTAAGTGGGTTGTGACGGTTCATGGGGCAGGAGGATGAGAAGTTCAAGGTCATTCTCAGTTACATGACAAGTTTGAGGCCAGCCTGGGCTACGTGAAACCCGTTCTCAACTCTGGCTGGGTGTTGGAAGCAAAGATTTCAGATTCCGGTAGCTTTGTGGTTGCTGTTTACGGTGAGCCTCTAGGAAGCCCAGGCTGGTCTGGAATTTGCTATTCTCCTGTGTCCACCCCCTGAGTGTTAGGATTATACGTGTGAGTTTCCATACCTAACATCAATAGTGGGAGATGGGAGGGGGAGGGAGGGACCGACGGACGGACCAACAGACAGATGGGCAGACAGACAGACAGACAGACAGAGACAAGGTCTTGCTATGATGATGATCCTCCTGCCTCCACTTCCTGCGTTCTGGTATTCTAGGTGTGTGCCTCCCCACCTCTCCTCTAGTTTTAAATAGTTCTCCTCTTTACTCACTAATTGTGTCTGGCAATGACTCCTCTGGAAACAGACACATATGTAAACATAGGCATGTTTCAAGTCAGAGCTGTTGCAACGTCATTTGTCACTGGGACACTGGAAACAATGCAACTGTCTATCATGAGCTACATGATGGCCCAGGAGTACTTTAAATCACATGCAGCTCTCAGGGGGATGGACGAGTGGGTGGCTGTAGTTCTCCTGTGGGTATTAAAATATTGTAAAGAAAAACCAAAAAAAAAGGTGCAAAATGCTAGTGATAGTTTAAAAAATGATTATCACTTAATTATATACGAAGCAAAAATGTTAGCACAAATACAAAGAATGAGAAATCCTTGATAAACGTAACTAAACTTTGCAATGAGGAAAAAGAATTCCCATTAAGATAAGTTTCTACCCATGGAGGAGCTAAGCAGAGAGAGAAAGCATCTAAAATGTTATCAGAGTTTAAACCATGAAAACACACGCACGAAGGCTTGATTATGGTGGTCAATTCTATAACAATTATAAACTTAAAACACTTTCACAAAATGAGCTAGTCAATGCCAACTTAATCCACTCAGATATAAGAGGCCTCACCTCATGGGGACAGGGCCCTAATGCAGAGAGCGGGTGTTGAACCCTTCATGGGGTGCACTGGAGGCTGGCAGCAACAGCGTTCTTCAGTATTTCCTTCTTTTTCCAGGAAAAAGGATCCCTGACTGAGGGCACAGTGGTGGAAGAACTGAGTGACCCAAGTGGCTCATTTGTCTGGGGGGAAAATTCCAGCTCACTTTTTTTCCCTATGTGGAGCGTTTGAGAGGCAGGAGCCCAAATAGGCCTGGGAAGGTCAAGCCAGTTTCCAAATTGTTTTTCACTATCTTTACCCAACCCTAATGGGAAAAGGTGAAGAGTAGACGAGGAAGAGTCTGTCCTGGTCCCCCTCACTTGACCTCCCGTTGCCTGAGTCAGGAGTTTCTACACACTGACTAGAAACTGCCCTGTGCAGAAACTGTATGCAGAACTCCCTTCCTAAGAATACCACAAACAAGGTTATAAAAACAGCTGACCAAACATGCCTGGGATAAAAACACATGTCATAATTTCTTGGTGTAAACTGTGTAAAGCAAAACGACTTTCAGTTTAAAAGTTTCGATCTATGGGGCTGGAGCGGAGGGTTAAGAGTACCAGCTGCCCTTGCAGAACACCTGAGTTCCATTCCAAGCGCCCACAGGGTGACTCACAACCATCTGTGACTTCAGTCCCAGGGCCTCCAACACCCTCTTCTGGCCTCTGCGGGCACAGGACTCACATGCAAGCAGAACACCCATACACGTAGCATGAAAAGGTAAATTGTGGGGTGCAGAGCAAGCCCTGAGTATCTGAAGTCCCCGAGCGAATGCGTGTCGTTGACATGAGAGCAGCCATGTTAAAGGCCCAATAGCCTCAGCGCCGTAAGCATGACAAAGCCTCCCTCTAGTGCCTGTGTGAATGTTGACAGCGTGTGCAGACATCGCCCACCAGTCTTCCCTGGGTGTTTACCACCTAAAGATAACTCCCTACAGAGGCTGCACCTACTGAAATTAGTCTAGACTACCAGATCCCAGTGATTTCTGTGTGTCTGTGTCTGTCTTTTCTTCATTCCTTTGCTACCTTAGTTAGATCTATCCTGGGAGCCTTGCAAGGATGGGTCAGTAAATAAATTGGGGGGGAGGGGGAGAGGAGGGAAGGAAGAAGGAAGAAGGAGGGAGGGAGGGGTGACTTCAACTCTTTCTCAACACTCAGTTTTGGTTCCCAGCATCCACAGAACAACTCAGGAGAGTCCATTACAGGAGGGTCTGCTGCTCTCTTCTGGCCTTTGTGGGTATTGCATGTAAGTGGTATATAGCCATGCACACATAAACATAAAATAAAAATAACCTTAAAAAAAAAACCAACATTATTTTTTAGCAGGGTGTGGTGGCGCACACTTTTAATCCCAGCACTCGGGAGGCACAGGTAGGAAGACCTCTGTGAGTTCGGGGACAGAGCTTGTTCCATGATAACCAGAGTCACACAGAGAGAAACCCTGTCCCATTAAACCAAAAAGGCAATCTCAAACGCAGAAAGTCCTATCTGGAATTTGAGTTTTGTTCTCTGCAGGACACAGTGGAATACTGCCTCATTCCGTGCCTTCCGCATCCGGGAGAGAAGGATGTCACAGACTTGAGGTGACCCCTAAAGTCAGGACTCCTGAGGGGTCCTCTAGTTGGTCTTCCCCGGTATGTCTCAGCTGCCTCCCAGTGAGTCAGGACCATCTCACAACTCCTCCGTTACTCATACTGGGAGCCACAACCCGAAGCTCCAAGCTGAGACATTCTTCGCGTGTATCCAGAGAAGCCCTCCCCTCAGCTCCAATGGAGCAAGGGTGTATCCAAAGACAGTAAGGAGGTGACAGGACTCTGTCTGAGCCCATGTACAGCAGGCCTGGGCTCAGCAGAGGAGCGTACAGCCAGGACCCTGCAGGAGTCAGGATTCCTACCGCATGGCGTCTTCACCATCTCTGAGATGCTGAAACCTCCTGGACCTGCATCCATCTGCTGCCAGACATAGTGTGGTCCTTGGTGCTCAGCTCCACCACACACAGTCCTCTGCCCCTCTCCCCCTCTCCCCTCCACCCTTTTGCCTTCTCTACTTCCTCTTGTTCTCTGGCCCTCCTGGGTGTCCTGTCTGCCTTGCTCCTACCTGGTCCCAGTGACAACTCTCAAAGACCTACGATTCAAGCTCTGGCAGGCATCTCTCCATAAGCTACCCCACCCCCCACCCCGGCTCAAGTCTGTCTGTGAGCAGCAAGAAATGGGGGCAGGGAGGGTGACTCGGCTTAGTGGCCAAAGCCAGAGCACATGGTGAGGCATGCAAGGTGGGGGCAGGCGGGGGGGGGGGGCTTGGACCATCTCCCTTCCCTTCCAGACGCCATGGCCAGAAAAGCCTCAAGTCGCATCTGGAAACCCAAGCACAAGGTCTAGGTGGTCACCCAGACACTTCCCAGGATGAGAGGAAATGAAAGTCACTTTAAGGGGAAGGTAAGTGAGAGTCGGAGCTGAAGGGGCCTGTCTGGGACAAACTGTTACCCCACCCCTGGACGCATAAACCCAACCCTGAGAAATCGGTTATTCAGTGAGAAGCACCAAGTTTAATTTTAAAATCTTTCCCATTAAAAAAAAAAAAGTACAGATAGGAAAACTTAATAGCATACAAAATAGCACTTCCGGTGTCTAAATGTGGGTTATCGCGAGTCCTACAAGTACTTGTAAACCTAGGTGATTACATCTTTGGTACCATTGTGAGCTGTACTCCCCTGCCTCTGCTGCTCCAGGCGGTGGGGAGCTGCCAGCCAGCCAGCCAGCCAGCTAGCAAGGAGGGTCCCCAGAAAGGGTGACTTCCCCCACTCCCTAGTCCCCAGGCACTTGCAGTGTTCATTGGTTCAGGGTGAGACACGCTTCTGTGGGGTGCTCCCTGAGGACGGGGGCAGCTGGCAGTTGAGATGGCGATCCCCTCAGTATCTTCCTCTCATGCCCATCTCAAGTCTCTTGTCCTGCTTGGGACATCTGTACTCACTGTCCATCATGTCTGCCCACACGCTGCTGGTGACAGTGGCCCGAGGTAACCTGGCTTGCCTTCTCTGCCACTCTCGCTGGCTTCGTGGTATGAAAAGGGTCTCGTGGTCTCTTCTGTATCCTCAGGAGAGCTGTAAGGGGGGTTTCCTAGGACACTAACTGTCACTCCCAGTCAAGGTCTGGGCAGTTGCACTTGGAGACTTGAAGAAGAGGTTTGGTTCCTGAACCCCCAGAGTGTGGTGTGTATCTGGGATCTTCCGAGGGGAGCTCAGCTGACCCCTAGAAAGATCAGTTTAAGGACTTGACCCCGCTTCCTCGGGACAAAGAGGAAACTCCCAGAACACACAAGAATTGTACTATTGACAGGGTACTCAGAGTCTATGTGTTCAACTTGCTTTTCAAAGGGGAAAGAAAACTGGCCCCTAGAGAGAACAAGAAAGGCCCCCAAGGTCTCATAGTAGGTCCAGTGCAGAGCCAGGGCTTCTAGTGGTGCACACTTCAGGCAGATGCTTAGCCTATCACAGGCGTGGACAATGGCCCTGCAGACTCTGGTGGGTGGGTCAGCTGAGAGTGACAGGGGACTATTCTAGGGCTGGTGGGGCTGAAAGGAGTGGGCGCTTCCTGTGGCCAGGTGTGCCCGGAGTGCCCAGGCAGGGCTGCAGGTCAGAACAGTCTGCACTCAGCCTCCCTTGACCACTAACAGCATTCATTAAGCATGGCTGGCCCCAGACCAGCTCGGGCCTGGGAAAGCTAAGACCAGGGGAGGTGGGGTCTGAAGGAAATGACCTTGTTCAAGGCTGGCTTCAGTTTAGCCAGGAGCCGGGCACCAGGTCTTTGCCTGATTCTTGGGAAGATCAAAGTAGAGCGATCCAGCTGAGGGGGCAGCTGCTACACCCGGAGGATGTGAACACACCACCTTACAGTCACGAATTTCTGCAGGAATCCAGGCTCCATACCTGTCCTGTAGACAAGTGCAAGTCTTCTTCTTACATTTGAGGAAACCAAGTCCCCTGGAGGAACCCTGGTTCAGAGTCCCACGACCTTCCTGAGGCAGAGGCTCAGACCCCACAGTTCTCTTGCCTCCTAAGCTAAGCTGGGTCCCTGGACCTCGGGTGCTGCAAACCAAGGGCTTTCCTCGAGGGGACACCTTGTGGCAGTGTAGCTGCTGAGAGGCCAGGCCAGGGCAGGCCAGGCCAAGAGGGTTGGGTTCTGGGAGGCAGAAGGGAGATTCGGGCAAGGTGGAGTGATGTCAGTCCCTACAGGAAGCTGTCCTCTGCTTCAGCCAGAGGTTCTGGGCATCCTGAATCCTGTGGCTGCTCCAGCTGTGCCTCAGGCTCTGCTTGCTGCGGCTCTTCTTGGAGCTCCAGGGGACTGTCACAGGAGATGGTGGAGGAAGTGTTGACTTCATTCAAGGTGGAGCTAGAGGAAGGGAATAAGTCAGGAAGGAACCGGGGAAACCCCCAGGAAGGTAAGAGCATTGTCTAAGAGGTTTCCGTGTGTTGTCTTTACACACTGAGAGGCCTGTACCCCAAGGGGAGCACAGACCAGAGAGGTTATGTCATGGCTCTGCCACACACCGCGGGTGAGTACTGGGAGCTAGAACTTGAGAGCGCGACAACCAGACTCTCAAGCTTCTGACTCATCCCCACTTGTTGGGAATCCATCTTGGTGCTCAGGGAGAGGACAGTATCTCAGTCGTCCCCTAGGGCTGTACACTGTTTTCACCTTACAGAGACGGAAACTGAGGCTTGTGGACGGGGAGCATCTGGTCTGAGGTCACAAAACCAAGTGACCTCGGAGTGAACTCTTGAGTTGACCCTGCCTAGCCTAACACCACCCCTACCTGACCCCCCAACCCCACACCCACCCCATGGCCACCTGACAATGCCTGCCTCATTAATGAGGGGCAAATGAGACCTTCAGGGCCTGCAAAGGCCTGCACACACTGCTGGTTCCTACAGAGGCAAGGCCTGTCCAAGTTTCATAGTGACAGGCTAAGAAACAGAAGCCAGCCTGTGTCTCCTACCGCTCTTCCATGAGCTGGGTCTTGATTTGGGGGGAGTCCCCTCTCTGGCTGAACATCAATCCAGGAAAGGAACAGGGCTCCCCAGAGCGCACCCCTCAGTGGGCTCAGCCACAGCCCAAGGCAGACCATGTCTCTCTTCCCCTGTCTGAGTTCTAAACTGGATTTGCAGCTCTTCCATCTTCTACAAACAGGCAAGTCTGGTACACACACATGAACACACGCACTATATGCCTGAGTGCCTGGGGCCAAAGGGTCAGGGTGGCTACCTGGCAAGGCTGGGGGACCCCTCTGGGAGACCTTCATCAGCAGCGTCAGGCTTGGGGTCAGGTAAGGGGATGATGTAGTCATTGTCACTCTCATTGGGCTGCACGGCAGTGTAGAGGACAGAGCTGGTGTCCAGAGGGGATCGGAGGCTGTGGATTCCTGGAAAGCGGGCTTGGGACCTCAGGATGGCTGGATGGTCACTCCTCAGGAACTCCTCATCTACCTGCTGGTACTTCTGCTCCATAGGACAGGGAATGAAAAAAAATAGGTGTTTGATGGTCAATGTCTTAGAAACCCTATACCCCAGCTTGTGCTCAGAGAATGAGGTCCTGCACAAAGCTGCCCTGGTGAGCAGCCCTCCTACCTGGCATCCCAAGACAAGTTCAGAGTCCCCTAGGGAAGGGCAGGTAACCAGGTATGGTAGCCAGGTAACCGTGACCCTAACTCCCACCCCACTTCAGAGTAAATAGATATGGGCTCTCATGCCACTGTGGTCTCCCACAGTCTCCTGTTGTGGCTGCAGGTCAGTGTCCCTTGCAATGAAACAGTGATGGCTCCTCACTGTCTCTATCTCCCTAGGACCACCAGATGGGAAGTCAAGAAGCTAAGGTCAGGACAGACATGTTCTGTCAGTCTTGCATGAACCTGGGACAAGGTTCAAGTAGTTACTGTGCAGGTTCCAGAGAGCCTGGGGTTGCTCACACTTCCGAAGGAGCCCCGATGTTTTTAGGGTTCACAGGTTTGACAGGATTATCTACTGCACCTCTTTTGGTCAAATCAATCAGCTTCCACACTTTTGGTTCTTTTAAAATAAATAAGTAGTTTGGACTCAACCCTTTCTAGCACCAGCAGAGAAACCGAGGCACAGAGTGGGTGAGGGGCATTTCCTCCCCAAATCCCAGCACATTGCACCAAGCCAAGTGCACAGGGTTTGGATGAGAACTCTGTCTTCCACCCTGCCTTGGCTCCACATACCTTTTTTTGTTTGTTTTGTTTTGTTTTGTTTTGTTTTCGAGACAGGGTTTCTCTGTATAGCCCTGGCTGTCCTGGAACTCACTTTGTAGACCAGGATGGCCTCGAACTCAGAAATCCACCTGCCTCTGTCTCCCAAGTGCCCACATACCTTTTTATAGCCTTCACCCAGAAGCCTCTCCAGGAGCAGCACCAGCTGGGAGAAGGGGGGTCGAGTCTCAAACTTTTCTTCCCAGCATTTTTGCATGATCTCATAGCTAAGGGAGGCAGAGAGAGGGTCAGAATCCCTTGCTGTAGAGGCAGGGCTGTGGAGTGTACAGCCTCAGAACAAGGTGCAGGGAGAGATGCTGGGGAGGAGATCCTGATGCTTTATTTATTCTATCATTGCTTCTTACTGATCTCTTGGGAAGTCTTCCCAGCTTCCCCCATTCACCTGGTTCTGCAGAGTCTAAGGCATCATGGGGAACACTGTAACCTGAATTTGGCCAATAGGGATTCTCATCCTCCCAACTCAGCACTGGTTCTGATGGTATGTGACCAAACTGAGCCCTTAAAAGCTCAGCACTGGTCTTTTGCTGGAGCAATGCAAGTAGTAAGGTGTTGCGGTGCTAATGGTAGCCACATGAGCAGGGCAGGCTTGAATTTGAAGCCAGCATGGAGAAAATGGAGACCTGGGCTGGGACAGAACTTCCTGATGGTGCTATTTTGAACACCTTGATCTAGTTCTATTAGGACTCATCTAACCTTTGAACTAGAGTTGCATGCCGCCCCCGCCCCCCCCCCCCCGAATCCTCAAATTCCTCCCAAATGCACAAGGTTCCACTCACATCTCGTCGGAGGCATGAGCAGGCTGGGCCATGCGGTAGCCCCTCTTGATGGCATTGTAGAACTGGTCATTCATGGGCAGCTCTGGGTAAGGGGTGCCACCTGTCATGGAACAGAGATAGGGACATACTGTCTCAGGGTGTGGGGAGTGGCAGCGTGTCCTCTCGGGCATGCTATACTGTCTTGGCATATATGAGAACACAATGCCCTTGGAAAATAGACTCCACACAGAGATAGAAACAGAGAAGCAATAGATATCTAAGCAAAGTTTGTGTTTCGGTTTGTTCTCTTTGTTTTTCAAAGATGGAGTCTAGGTAGCTCAGGCTGGCCTCAAACTTTCCATTTTCCTGCTTCCCATATCCTGGGATTATAGGCATACACCATTACAACTGGATTCAAGCATTTTTTTTGATATGTCTAATCCACTTGACGTTTGGATGGGAAAATAGAAACCCAGAGTTGGCAGAGGACTTGCCAAAGCCATAGAATTGGAAGAGTGGCACTGTCTGGACTTGCCCCTGAGTCCCAGCTCATGTCCCAGCATCTGTCCTACAATCCTCTGCTTCCAGCCCAAGGAGCCATCAGGAGGGAGATAGCAGTGGAAGAGTAGATGCTCTGGTGTATAGCTTGGGGCTGGGGGAAGAAGTGGCTCACCCAGTGTGAAGATCTCCCAGAGCAGGATCCCAAAGGACCAGACATCGCTCAAGGTGGTGTAAAGGCTGTTGAAGATGCTCTCGGGGGCCATCCACTTCAGAGGCAGGAAGGTCTGTAGCCATGAAGACAGGCACTGAGCACATTGAGTGTCTCGGTAGCCAGTCCACTCCTGGGAAGGAGGAGGCTCAGCAGCTCCCACACCAATTCCTTCTCACTCCACGCCAAGGCTCTAAGCACACTCCTGGCCAGAGCCTTGGGAAGTTGTTTCCTTACTCACTGGCTAGAGACCTGGTAGCCTGTGACCCTGGGGGAAGCCCCAAGAGTGTGCTGTGCCTTGAAGTGGGTAGCTAGGGACATGTCCAAGGTTTCTGGGGTCTGTAGTTATTCTACCCTGGGACTTCAAGACCTGTCTTACCATATCATTTTGGTTACTCGTCTGTTCACTGTACATCTCTGTCTATACCTCTCCCTGTTCACCTGGGGCCCACTGTAGCTGGTCCTGATTCAGCCCCCACTATGACCCGTGGTCCTGACCCTCTCCCCATCTTTTCCCACTGTGCGCAAAGCTAGGTGGCTCTCTGTCCAGCCCCTGTTCATAGCTGAACAGCATTGGCATCTCTACTGGGAGGGAAAGGAAGCAGTGGTCCCACACTGAAGTGTGGCCACATGGATTGTAGGGAACCTGTACCCAGAGACAGAGGCACCTGGGGACAACCCCACGGATGGTGAAGACACTCACACTGCCTTTGGAGATGTAGTTTGAGTCCCTCATGATGTCTCGAGCCAGGCCGAAGTCACAGATCTTGACCAGTTTGCCCTCGCAGATGAGCACATTCCTGGCCGCCAGGTCTCGGTGAACACACTGGATCAGGGAAGAGAGGAGCTGAAGCCAAGGGGCAGTTGTGGGAGAAGACCCTCTGGGCCGGCGGTTTAGGAAAAATGTGTGCCTTCCCAGGTGTGTGATTTCTCAATGCCCTTGCCCAGCAGAGGGTCGGGAGCTATCTCATGGGACCACACATGTGGAAGGCTCTGGTTGGCTAGTTGCCCTCTCCTCACAATTTTGCCTTGCCCCATCAGGACCATACATACGTTCTTAGAGGCTAAGAAGTCCATGCCATTGGCCACTTGGTAGCTGAAGCCCACGAGGTCTGTGTAGCTGAGCACTGGTGAGTCATTGATTAAGGTGGCACGATAGGTCCTTTCAGGGGCTAGAAAGCAGGGGGTTATGGGTTACTTTGCATACACCATAAGCCTAGAAGAGCCCTGTCTTTAGGCTTGTGCATCTGAATAGGCAACACTAGTGACTGCTAAATCTCTAAATGTTCCCTGGGGAGAATGATTGTTAAGTGTCTAACCCAAATCTCTTCTGCTTGCTTGCTTGTTCTTTCTTTCTTTCTTTCTTTCTTTCTTTCTTTCTTTCTTTCTTTCTTTCTTTCTTTCTTTCTAAAAAGAATTATTTATTTATTTTATGTATGTGAGTACACTGTAGCTGTCTTCAGATGCACCAGAAGAGGGCATCAGATCCCATTACAGATGGTTGTGAGCCACCATGTGGTTGCTGGGAATTGAACTCAGGACCTCTGGAAGAGCAGACAGTGCTCTTAACTGCTGAGCCATCCCTCCAGTCCATCTCTTCTGCTTTCGTTGTGAGCATTGTCAAGAAAAACCTCTGGCCTTAGCCCCGGGACCTCTAGCTAAAGCTCTCCTGCTTGTTTCTCAGGACATTCACCACCATGGGTCAACTCAGAACACATTGATCTTCCTCCAGGTCCTAGGAGACCACCTTCATCCATCTCTCCCCTTCTTGCCCGCTGTGTGCATGCTCTGGAACCAGCCACAGGACTCGGGACAGGGCTCCACTGCATAGTAGCACTGGGCAGGCAGCCAGCCTCCATTTACACATGAAGGAAATGAGCTAGCTTCCTCCCAGGGTTGCTCCAAGACTAGGGACATTAAGGACTTTGAAAGGAAGGCATCACTGTGTGTACACGTACAGGATGAGCCTGCATAGGCATGACAACAGTATCCACTTACCAGATGGGACATAGTTATCATAAGGGGCCATGTAGCTGGAGGACTCAATGTCTGCATATTTGATGTCTCCTTTCATGTCCAACATGGGCACGTAATCTACAGATTCATCCTTGCTCATATCCATGTAACCACCATCGCTCTCCCCAGTCAGGTTCAAGTGGCTGTAGGCAAAAGAATGGGATAATGGAAAGCCATGGGTTTTTCTTCCTGCTCCTGTCCACTGCTCAGCCTGAGCCCACGGGGCTTAGATTTATTTCCTCAGTCACTGATCTGGTCTGTCACCATACATTGTGAATGACTGTGAACCAAACCCCTTCAACTAACCTGTGTGGCCCTGAGCTGTGCCCTGGGGCTGCCAGAATGACAAAAGACCCAACATGTATTCTCAGAGGTCACACCCAAGGAGTGATTTCAGCAGCCAGGACCATTTTGTTAAGTGGGTCTGTAGAGAGGCATCTCTCTGGCACCACCTACCTATAACTAAGGGGACTGGGAGGTGCATGGTCTAGAATGGCTGCAAGATGGAACTAAACAGGCTGTGCAAGGAAATGGGCCAGTGTCAGAGAGGACAGGGGCGCACATTCTCACATCCTCTGTGTGCACCTTTCCAAAGCTACTCTTCTCTTGTTAAGTCAACGAACAACAGCAATCATCAGAAGTCATTAGAAACAGAGGTGGGTTGCCCGTAGGGTACTGGGGAGGCTGGCTTGGGGAGGGCAGAGGGCTATGGCTGGGAGCCTGGCTCTCTGTCCCTTATGTCCTTAAGGACAAGACACCTAGGACACAAGGATGGTCCATGGGTTCAAGGGGTCACATCAGCAAGAAGGCTCAGGATGGAGCCTGGCTCACTGAGATGGCACACACACCCATCATCACCATGACTATCTAGCCAGAGAGCTGGCTCTAGCAAGTAACTGCCCCAGTGCCCACACTTGCATCTTGGGCTCCTGGAGCATCCATATGCCTGGCAGGCACTCACTGGGTGCTGCCTCCCTCGTACCTGGGTAGGGAGAACCCCACCGGCAGGGCGTTGCTGTAGAGCTCAGCGCTGGGTGGACAATGCTTGTTGGAGTGTCGCTGCAAGAAGGTGTGTTTGTTCCTGTGTAGGTAGTCCACCAGGTCGCCGTAGCGGCAGTATTCCGTGATGATGTAGATGGGACCTGCAGGAGGACAGGTTCAGGGACAGACTCTGAGGAAGGTCTCGGTCTTCCCAGCATGGCCACAAAGCCAATATAGAGTCTTGGGTGTGGAGACACAGATAGCGAGACGGCAGAGATGCTGGCACCTTGCAAACCTGGGTTGTTTCCCTGCCTCTGTGGTTGCAAGCAAGCTGTTAGTCTCCAGGGTCCTTCCTTTGCCCACCTGGCCAGGGGCTGACACCCACCCTTGGGTTGACATGAAGACCCCTGAGATGCCTTTGAGGGCTCAGCATGTAGCAAGCCTATGATATCGGTTGCTGCTGCTGTTTTCAGACTGGTACACATTTCGGATTCTGCTCTACATAAAGCAGGTGAACGTGACTGTTAGCGCAATTTGCTGATTACGCTTAAGTTCAACGCACTGAAAGCCATCTAACAGATGAAAATAACACTTTTGAAATACGGTCATTGCAAGCACAGACAACAGCCCATGCACAATGTACTTCTGTATTTAGGCCGATTACGCAACACCGAGGAAACCCCCAGATCTCACAACAAGCAGCTGCAAAGGGCAATAACTTCACGATTATTACGATGTTGACAGCCCAGTGGGTAACCAGGCCCTCAGACCATCGCAGTTGGCAGGATGACTTCCACCACGGATGTGAACAAAGCCAGTTCCTCGTCAGTACATGGATGGGCTGCTCTGCAGTCTCTGTTTACTTTCTCATGGTTTTCAAAATGTATTGTGGAAATATGAAAAAGGAGGTGGGAGGGATGGCCAGCTGTTAGGAGCATTGCTGCTCACGCAGACAACCTTGGTTCAATACCCAGCACCTACACACTGGCTCACAACCATCTGCCACTCCAGTTTCAGAGGATCTGATGACCTCTTCTGGCTTTCTCAAGAACCGCACACACACACACACACACACACACACACACACACA
>NC_034604.1:54848571-54871701 GCF_900095145.1 Mus pahari | reverse complement strand
AAAAACCAAAAAAAAAAAGAATGAAGGTGTTAGGATTCCGAGATTCTGAAACTGAGCCCATCTCGGACAGCGCAATAAGAGCGCTGAGCAGTAGGGGTGTGGACACTCTGCTGGGGGTGTCCTGTTGCGGATGGACTGAGGGAGAACAGGAAAGAGAGGAGTCCCAGGATCCTCCAGGGCATGGGTTCGGTACCTCCTTTGGTGCAGGCCCCCAGCAGGTTGACCACGTTCAGGTGGGGTCCTAGATGACTCATAATCTTCAGCTCCGACATGAGGGCCTGCTTCTCACTACTTCTGGCTGTAGCTGGAAGGGGAAGAGGGACTCAGCCTGGGTGGGCCACTGAGGCGGTATAGAGGCCCTGCCGGGGCCTACTCTGCTTCCTCCGCCCCACCCTGTTGTACCACTAGTGTCCTAGGGTGGACTGGATTGGAGAGGGAAGAAGGTGGGAGGAGGGGAGAAGAAGGAGGAAGCACCCAAAGAGGTCACAGTGAGGAGCCCTTCAGTCCCACAACCTCAGGGCCAGGCTCCTTCAGAAGAAACCAAAAGCACAGGAAAGGGTAGGACCTAGTGAGGCCTCGGGTGTGAAGAAGGGGGTGGGCGGGGACTCACATTTCAGCATCTTGACAGCCACTTTCATGGTGGCCTGCGAATGGCTCAGACCATGAGCCGTGGCCTCCACCACCTGTCCGAAAGCCCCAGAGCCAAGAGTCCGTCCTAGGATGGATAGAAACCCTCAGCTCCTGGGAGCTGAAGCTTCACCCCATTTCCCATTCAGGTTGGGGAATGTTCTCTTAGGTCACCCTCCACATCCCTCCAACCGCCCTACTGTGCTCCCCCTCGGGAAGTTTCCCATCCTCTGGGTCTCCTCTAGATCCTGCATGCTATCTGCCTCCCCTGTAGTCCCCGAAAGACCTCCTGTCTCTTAGGGACCCACAACTCCTTTGCGCCTGCCTCAGACTTCCCGGCCTACATTCAGTACTTCCTCTGTGGCCTGCAGGGGTCCCATATCAGTCCTGGGATCCCTGGGTTTTGGTGCCATGGGGTCACCTTATCTTCACCATAAAGAAAGGATGGTGAGATCCAGAGAAGGCAAGACACCAAGCACCTCTATGTCTTAGCTAGTAACAGCCGTGCTGGGAGCGGATCTGAGTGTGCCCATTGCTGCTTAACGCCTCTTAGGACTGACCCAGAACAAGCTGGTCCCGTGGCAGCTCCCAGGTGGAGTCGTAAGGCAGCTGCACGGGGTCCACGTAGATGTACTCATGACCGTCAGAGCTCACAGACTCGATGACCTTCCATCGGATCTCATAGCGTGGCTTCTGCAGGACAAGACGGAGAACAGATGAGACGGTCAGAGGGCATCTTTGGCCTTGAGCCTATCAGGTCCGGACCCTTATGACTGGCAGATGAAACAGGAAACTTTGACACCAAGAGAGGGACGTGTTTGAAAGTGACGCAATGAATGGCTAGCAAAACCAAGGTCTCGATGAGCTCAGAGGCAGTCGGCACTCAGGGGTCCCAGGGGTGGAAAGTGTGACTGAGAAACCCGGAGGGTGCAGCCTCTAGAGAGCAACTGACAGCTGCTTCACCAGCTTCTCTCTGAGCCCCAGTTACTCCTCAGACGGGAAGAGTAGGTTACCCTGAGCGTAACATAAGATAGGACAGATTCCAAATGTCAGCTCTGTCCCTGTGGGATCTCAAAAGGATGCATACGGCCTTTGGATGTGGACATCTTAGGATCTTGGAGTCATAGGATTGGAATCTTATAATGACAGGATGAAGGGGGACTGAAGTCCCGATTCAGGAATCTTAAGTGTTTGGAGTTACAGAAGGGGGAAATGTCAGAATAGAATGTTGGAACAGATTCTTGGGGTCAGATTGCATTCTCGTGACTCATGGAAGTCTCTGTGGATAAGAGCTGAAAGAATCCTGGTGCCATGATGGTCCACCCACAAAGCACCATTTGCCCCAGGACTGAGTTGAGCCGGAAGGACCTAGGCAGAGGGAAGAGCAGGGGTCAGGAGTCCTGGACTGATGGCACCAGACCACGCCAGCCCAGCAGGGACTGGGGGAGCTGGAAATGAAGCAATGCTCTAAGTCAGCCCCCAGCTGAGCCCCATGTTATGCCTTTCATACCGGCCAGATTGTGTTGACCTTCAGTGGAGACCAAGAGGGAATATGGGTACCACCCTGCACCCACAGGCTTACCTTCTGCCACAGCATGATGAGGATGATGAGAGAGATGACGGTAAGGACCACTAAGGCCAGGATGGTTGAGATCACCACCACTTTGAAGGGCAAGGCTGAGGACAGAGAGCAGAGCAGGCCATAAGCAAACAGTCACTGGGTAGCTGCTCTCTCCATCTTGCTGTGAGCATCACTGATCCCTTGGACTTGCTCTGCCAAGCACATAAGCTCTTACTGCTTAGATAGCTGGCCTCCGGGACCACACTCTGGTCTTTCCTATAAGCCCCTCAGTGACTCCCCTCTCAGATGACAACCAGGCTCGGGCTGGCTTCTGCACCATCAAGCTAGGCTGGGGAAACCCTCTTCTAGTTCCTGAGCGTAGCCTATGCCTCTTACAGCATTAGGCACCCTGGGGACCAGGCCATGCCACTCCTCTGATTGCATGCCCTTTTGGGTCATAGATTTAAGGGTCATTCCTAATGAAATGGCCGAGACACTCACTGAGCGACTCCAGAAGGAGCGGACTCTGAACTTCAGCAGTCTGATGAATCTACTCCCAGAAAGAAGTCTGTTCCTCTCAGCCTCACCTTGGGGACCGCTAGTCTGTGTGCACCTCCTGGGGCGCTGAGGTGGCCATGCAGGTGTACTTAGGCCCCGCTGAGCCCTGAGTCCTCTCTAGCCCAAGACTTCAGCCTCACTGCACCGCCTGTCTAGTCAGTCGGGCTGAACCCCTAGCCCCTGTCCTTTCCCACTTGGCAATAGCTGTTGTGTTCTGGGAATTTGCTTCTTCCTGCCCTCCTCTGTTCCCCAGGGAGTCTTCCTCTGGCTTAGCCCCATCCTTTCCTTCTTAGGGTCACTGACTGACATTTCTGTTCTCTCTTCCCAACATCCTGGTCTTACAAAGGAAGCCTGCACCCTCCAGGGACCCATCAGAGTCATCCTGGGTCTCTGTGTGACAGCACACGGTGTCCTGTGCAGGCGTCACACATGACTCTTCTCCTGCCTTTACTCGGGCTCAGAGTGAGTCTTACACGTCAGATTGCACAATTCCGCTGTGCCCACTTGCTCGGGGATGTGTGCACCGAAGAGAGTATGGGGAAATAGGGGTATTTAATTTTTTTTTAAAAAAATGTCTAGACAGTAAGGACTTATGTGAGCAAATCCAAAGGGATCTGTGATGCCCACAGCAATCAATACATATCTTAGATATTTTTGTATCTGTATGTGTGTGCATTTGTATGGCTGAATGCCACATGTGTGGATGCTGTGGATGCTGATGGAGACCAGAGGAAGGCACAAGATCCACGGGATCTGGAGCCACAGATGGTTGTAAGCCACCTGCTGTGGGTGCTGGGAATGGAACTGAGGTTCTTTAAAAGAACCGCAAGTGCACTTAACCTCTGAGACGTCTCTCCAGCCCCAATAAAGATGTTTTTAAAAGCTCACCCTTCTTCTAAGGGCAGGTGACAGGCTCGTGTATAAGCACACAGGTACGAGCCCTTGGAAGCCTCTGTGTATGTGCACCTGGGTGGGTGTGTGCCTGTCTCTGTGCTTGTGTGTATGTGCATGTGTGTCTGTGTCCGACTGTGTACAAAACGCTCTTTGAGGCTCTGCTTGCTCTGCCGTCTGTATCCTGTGTCTGTATCTTGTATCTGTAGTCTGCATCCTGTAGCCCCATTCCTTACCACTTCCCTCCCTATCCCCTCCCCTGCCCCAAATCCACACAGTCTGCCCTGCAGCCAGGCTCCTTTGCTTTAACTTCTTAGAACCCATTCAGCCACTAGGCTTTTTCACAGACCTCACAGGCTGACTAACACCTACTCATCTTTCAGCGTTTGATGTAAAACTTCCTTTTTGGGGGGATACTTCCTCAACTCCATGGTTGGCACAGGGCCTCTTCTTTCTCAGGGCCTTTTCCCTGAAAGCAGCCATCCTCTGTGGGATGGTTTACTCCTGGTCTGCCTCCCCACTCTGGAATGTCCCATTGGCCTCTGTCCCCTAGCAAGTTTGGGTCCTCGTCACTTACTGAATGATGCTAATGATGACGTGTGCACACACAGGCGCAGGTAGGGATGCGTGGGAGAAAGGCACACACATCTGGACTCTGGCAAGCACTGTTCAGAGGTGCAGTTATTGTACATGTGTGTGTACCCACAATGTTCACATGTTGTCTGGAGGTGTACGTGTACAGAGTTGTGCTCAAGTGTTTTTGTATGTTTCATATGCTGCAATTATGTGAGTACAGACGTGCACCGTGCCAGTTTTTGCACATGCACAGGAATCATACATGCATGTTTTATACACATACATGGGGATTGCACTCCCACATGTATATGCATATAGTCATTCATTTTGTGGATTTACATACAAGTCTTAGATTTGAGCAGGCTCATACACACAGCTCACAAAAATATATTCTGCAGTTTTATATACATGAGCAGCATTGAACATGCTTGAGTAGATGCTAACATGTATGTATTCTGAAGATCCTCAGCACAGATCACAAATGTACACATGAAGAGTGTATACCTGAGTCCCAGAATCAACCAACTCATGCAAGTTTACAACAAGCATCATGCATACCAGTTCACCTGCTGCTCATGAGAATCCATGCGTTTCATGTTTGTAGTGTTTAGAGTTGTGTTTGTGCACCTGTGCCGACGTCATATTTTGTGTGTGTGCACAGGAACGTACTCTGATAGGTTTTTGTAACGTTAACGTGGGCTTGTGAGTATGCCGATTTGAACTGCTTTGGGGATTCAGGCTCAGTACGGCGGGATCAAGGAAGGGGTGAGGGCTTGTCAGAGCCATCTGCAGCTGGGGCACTCACAATGTGGGACCACGGTGACCTCCTGCGAATCTCTGCCCATGGAGTTCTGCAGCATACAGCGTACCGACAGTGGCTGGTCCACGTGGCGCAGGCGCAGTGTGCTCACCACCTCATATTCCTGATCTTCCTCCCAGAAAGTCACATTCGTTTCTAGCTGACTCTCCTCTTTGGAACTATTCCCCAAGGGTGTGGGTGACAGTTTTCGTGGACACCTGCTAGGAAACACAAAAGGACTGGCTTGCAGGCTCTCTTAATTTCCCCTCTGCAAATGAGGGAAAGTAAGACTTGAAGCAGGCTGTATCTGTGCTGTAGAAAGAACAGGCTTGATTTCTATGAATGCTTGCTTCTTAAGCAGGTTCCTACTGTAGTGCCTAGATCAACCAGCAGAGGGCGCTCCCACCCTAGACCTGAGACTCCTAAACAGCAAAATTTGCTTATTTGACCTTCAAGGATAGAGGCAAACCTTGAACTCTATACACAATAGAGTTCAATTCAGCTCTGGTCCAGGGTACAGAACATTCAGTGGGTGAATTAGACACCTCTGGGAGCCAGACCCTGCACCTTCCTGCGTTGAGGATGGCTCAGGATCAAGGTAAGAAAAGGAGAAATTTAGGTTAGTCAAGGTAACTCCCGAAAGGCAGAGGACTGGTCTAAGATGTGGCTTAGACCTCTCAGGTGCAGAGGTCGGTCTAGATTACCCTACCTGGGCATTCTAGGCAGCTGTGTCTATTCTGGGAGGCTTGGCGTCAAGGTGTGCTCACCTTTTGAGGTCTCTGCAGGTAGACCAGGTGACATTTGGCTGAGGCATACCCCGGCCACGACAGCGGATTGTCTGCTCCCCATTGGCAGGGTGACTCTCACTCAGCTCCAGCACACGGACAGGGACTGAACAATCAGAGGGCAGGGTCAGGAAGTGAGGTGATCAGAACAGAGCATGGGAAAGGATGCCCTCCAGCATGTCCTGTCCTCTTTGTCCTGACCTCCCTCCCCCCAGGCAGGGGGTGGCAGGTGAGCCTCAGACTCCAGGAGTCCCAGTGTGAAAGTGACAGGTTCCTCTGGGATACATCAAAGGGCAAGGCTCAGAGTCTGTCTTTAACATCCCTCTGAGATCTGCTCTTCAAAGAGAGAACAGGCCAGGAGCGGGGTGGGGGGTGGGGGGCAGCCAGGCCCATGAAGCTAGGCACTGTTTTGTTTTCTCTGAATGTATCTGAGTGTTTTTTATATTTATGGCATATGACACCGAGTTTCCATCTACAATTGAGATGCTAAATTTGTCTTTCAAAATACATTTATTTTTAGAAAGCGAATTGACAAAACATTAAGTGGTTATCATGTCGTTCTCTGCTCCAGTCCCTGTCATAGCCCTTCCTGTCAGTCCCAACAGAAGCCAAAGCCTCCTGTATGGAGCTGCAGTCCGTACCGAGCTGAGCCGCAAGCTCTTACCCAACAACTGCCCCACCCCACCCCCTCCATTTCTGCCCTAACCTCATGCCCCTCCATATATGCCAGCGCCCTCTGTTCTGGCCACACCCAACTTCCTCCTATTTCTCTGGCAATGTGACAAGAGGTGACACATGATCTGGAGTGTCCTTTCCACTAATACCCACTTGTCCAATGCCCTCCCTCCTTCAAGTCTCACAAATGTCACCTCCAGAACAAGGCTAACCCTGATCACTTATCTATCTATCTATCTATCTATCTATCTATCTATCTATCTATCTAGTATCTATTTATCATCTATCTATAATTCTATTATCTATCCATCATCTGTCTATTATCTATTTGTATCTATCATCTATCAATCATCTATTTATTATCTATCTACCATCTATCTACCTATCATCCCCAGAGAGGGGATGTGCCAGATCAAGCGCCTATCATTTATCTTATCTATCATCTGTCTACTTATCTATCATCTATCTTATCTATCATCTATCTGTCTGTCTGTCTGTCTATCTGTCTCCTTCCCCACCCACTACAGTTTTGTGTTACCTTCTAACCTTTTTTTCATTTTCTATGGGAACTCCTCCTTTTCTATTTCTCTTCCCCTACTTGGATGCAAACTCTGAATGGACTGCCATATTGAAACCACTCAGCAGAGTAGAGATTGTGAGAAGTAAAATTGTGCCATTGATACATAAACGGCCCAGACTTGGGGGAGCATCAGTACGGTCACCTTCTACATCTGGGGAAACTGAGGCCAAGAGAGGGAACGTGCCAGATCAACCGTCTAAAATGTAGCCTCGTGGGTTCTGGGCCCTTTTTCCAGCCTCCCCTGTGGGTGGATGGACAGAAAAGGAAGGAAGAGAGATGGAGGAGGGAGGGAGGGGAGAGAGGGAAAGGGAGGTGGCCCTTACCATTGACCTGCAGCTTGAAGGAGAGCTGGACCTCGTCATCCTCGTGGAAGGCTCGCATAGTATAGTAGCCCGCTTCTGACACCTTCACACGTACCAAGGTCAGTTCTGACACGTACCTGTGGAGCAGGCCAGGCCAGGGGACCTGCGATCAGAACCGCAGGAACCCCTAAAGCATCCTCACCTTCCTGTAGAATGCCAAGGGAAGGGATGCCCTTGCCAAGGTCACGCAAGGGATAACAGCAGAGACAGGACCTACATCCAGTATCCTGAGTCCTCAGACACAGGCAGTTCCCCTAAACTACCAGGAAGGCTTGGGAAGGGCCAGGGTGTATACCCATCTCTCAAAAGCTTATCCCCATCAGAGGGGCACATTCCTGCCTGTCTGCAGATCTCTAGCCTTGGGGAAACCCTCTTCCCAAGGTTTTGCTTTTGGCAGTTGCCTGCTGGTTCTATTCATCACAAGGTTGACTAAACCTCTGAGTGGCCAAGTCATCAGTGTCTGCTTCCCCCACTAGGAGGGGCAGAGCAGCCTGCGCTGCTCCTGCAGCACCCCTAGGCATGTGTCTGTCACACAACAGACTTTCAGACAAGAAGGTCCTAGGTTTGTTGGTGACTGAAGGCCCCAGGCTGCCTGGCAGCTTTGAAGCTTCCAACGTAAGTGGATTAGCTGGTGCTCACCGGGTCTCAGACACGTTGCGAGTAGACAGAACTAACTCGCCAGCGCTGGAGTCACCCAAGGTACGGTTGTCCTTGAGCCACAGGACCGAGGGCGTCGGATAAGCCTCCAACTCCACCTGCAGCGTCCGGCTCCGGTGCAGCTCAGCAATCTGTACATCTCCCAGTGTTTCCAGCAGCCGCACGTAGCCATTCTCTGCGGAAGGTACAACAGTTAGGGGCGGGTCCTGTGGGCGGAGCTATGCCCAGACGCAAATGAGAGTGTGCATCCTGCCCATCTCTAGTGGAAGGATCCTGGAGCCCCTGCTCCGAATAAATGCAAGATAAACACCTTCTAGGGGCTTCTAGAATCTAGGGGCACGGCTTCTTTAGGCAACAGAGCTGAAGTGCAAGCTTTGGCTGTGACGGGAGCAGGGATGGATTTTGATGCTGATGGTGTTAGGGTCAGTGCTGGGGTTGGGACTGGAGTTGTAGTTTTCTGTTCTGGGTCCATATTATATACAGGGTGCAAGGGAACCAAGGGGTTGGGAATGAACTAGGAGTCTGGCTCCGTGGGAAGTCTAGGTTGGGATCAGAGTTATATCTGGGGCTGCTACACTTGATTGGGGTCTAATGCTGATTTAGACCCCAGGTCTGTGCCAGAGTCTGGTCCAGCTTGGGGTGAGGTAGAGGACTGAGTCCAAGGTACCCACCGATCACAGTGATGTTGATGGCTTTCTCGTCGCCATGGTCGTTCACACTCACTGACACGTTGCAAGTATAGGTGCCCGAGTCACTCAGCTCAGCCGTGGGGATATGCAGGATGGAGCCAATGCGGGAGGGCACTCCAAAAAGGTAGTCTGTCACTGGCTCCACCAGTCGCCCACTCTGCAAGGTCAAGGCTCCAAATCAGAAGCCGGCGGGTGGGAGCTGAGATGTCCAGCCTGCCTTCCAACCTTTGCCCGGCATTACCTTCATGCGGGGGTAAGTCCACTGGAAGTTGACCACATCATTGCCCATCACAATGCACCTGATAGTGATGCTCTCACCCCGGCGGACCACAGTCTGCATGGCATTCACAGAGACATTGATGGATGACACTGGAGTGGGGCAGAGAGGCTGGATTAGGGCCAAGGATGTCATCACTAGCCACCAGCACTAGGCTTGGGAAACGCGAGTGGCCCACAGGGAAACGGTGGCTATTGTAAAAGATTCATTCATTGAGTCTATCAGTAATAATTAAACTACTATTATATACAAACACTATCCTAGACACTGGGGCTAGAGGAGGAAAGACCACAGACAGAGCCTCTTCCTTCATGGAGCTGACAATGAGATAGCAACTTGGAAGCCAAAATCCAGTTCTCTGGGAATCTAAATTTACCAAGCACCTTTCACATGCTAAGCACCTTAATCTCTTTTATCTTCCTCAAAATCTTGTAAGGAAGGCAGTCATCACCACCCTCATCTTAGGGTAGGAGAGAGGGGTAGAGAATCAGGCTCCTGGGGACCGTGTGCCTTGTGCAAACTAATCCAGATGCAAAATGGCCAAGCTGGTATCCAAACCCAGCGGGCTCCAAGCCTGTGCCTCTGTCCCCACCTTATGCAGCCCAGCCCAGCCTTTAGAGCACTATTGACTGTGGATCAACTCCATCCTTTCTCTGAGCCACAGTTTCCTTTACAGAATGTTGAGAACACTAGGTCCCTCCCAAAACTCCAAGAGAACCTAATAAGATACAGAGCAGGGCCAGAAGGCGGAGCTCACCCTGGAGGCTGTAGACGTAGTAAGTATCGGAATCCACTTCCTTGTCCCCAATGGTGGTTTTGCAAATGTAAGTCTTGTCCTCAAAAGTACCAGTGAAACCTCGTTGGTGGTCGTAGGGTACATGTAGGGGGATATCCACTTTCTTCTCATGCAGCGTCACCTCCAGCCGGGGGTCTGTCACTCGGCACGGAATTGTCGTCTCAGTGACATCCGTGACAAAAATGAACAGGTCCTCGGAGTCCATAGGGAGGAAGCCCATGGTGGGATCTGTCAAGAGTAGAGCCAAGGAATGAAGGTCCTGGTTAGAGTTTGTCGACTTGACATCAGCCAGAGACATGTGAGAAGAAACCTCAATTGAGAAAATGCCTCCTTCTGATGGCCCGTAGGCAAGTCGGGGGGGGGCATTTTCTTGATTATGATCAATGTGGAATGGCCCAGCACCCTGTGGGTGGTACCCCTCATGAGCAGGTGGTCTTGGGGTATATTAGAAAACAAGCTAAGCAAGCCGTGAGGAGCAAGCTAGTAAGCAGCATTCCTCCATGGTCTCTGCTTCAATCCCTACCATCAGGTCCCTGCCCCGACTTCTCTTCCTGACAGACTGTAAGCTATTAAAATGAAGTAGACCCTTCCCTTTCCAAATTGCTACTGGTCAGGTCGTGATGTTTAATCACAGCCCGGACGGTGGGTTTCTAGCTGTCCCGTGAATTGCTTTTTGACTTTGAGCCGTCTCTTCCCCTCTCTGCCTCTCAGTCACCTCAACGCAGAATAAGGATGCTGCTCTAGTTCTGACGTTGGCCATTCCCTCCAAACTGCATTCAGATATAACTGCCGTTGTAACCGTGTTTACAGGTAGGATTATTAAGGAATGATTGTCAGCTGGACTGGGCGGGAAGGCCTGGCCTCACGGATACTTGTGAAGCAGACTCTGGAGGTTAGAGAACTGTAGATTTGAGGCCTGCCAATGCTCCTGGGTGAATTCAAGGCCAGTCATGGAGACCTAGCAAGACTCTACCTCAAAATAAAAGAGTTAAAACAAAACAAACAAACCAATAGTAGTGGGATCTGGAGAGATGGCTCAGGGGTTAAGAGCACTTGCTGCTCTTGTTTCCTAGCACCCGCACCAAGTAGCTCACAATTGCCTGTAACTCCGACTCCAGTGGACCCAACATCTTCTGGCCTTTGTGTGGTTGCTAAACACACACGCATGTACTCACACACACACACACACATGCATGCGCACACACGCACAGGTACAAACACACGCACTCATGTACACACACAGAGTGCACTCATATACACATTAATTAACTTAGGGTTGAAGAGATGGCTCAGCGGTTAAGAGGCTCTTCCAGAGGTCCTGAGTTCAATTCCCAGCAATCACAGGGTGGCTCACAACCATCTGGAATGGGATCTGATGCCCTCTTCTGGTGTGTCTGAAGACAGCTACAGTGTACTCATATACATAAAATAAATTAATAAATTTTGTTTAGCGGTTACATCCTTCCCTAGTATGGACAAGACCCTGGGTTCATTTCCCAGTGTTAAAAAGAAAAGTAGAGGCAGGGGGATTACTCATAAAGGCATCATGAATTGGTGGAGTTATAAAGGATAAGTTCAGCCTCTTCTTGCCCTTCTGTCTTTTCCGTGGTATAAGGTAGCAAGGCTTTTGCTGCGGCTAGAGATATAGCTCAATGGGTAGATGGCCTGCCTAGCATTCATAAAAGAGGTGCTACAGTGCACTCAGGTGGTGGAGGTAGGAGGGGCAGAGGTTCAAGGTCATCGCTGGCCATATAACAACTAGACATTGCTCCGGCCTTTAATCCCAGCACTCAGGAAGCAGAGGCAGATGGATTTCTATGAGTTTGAAGCCAACTGGATTACACAGTGAGCTCCATACCAGCCAAGGCTACGTGTGAGACCAAGGTGGGAGGAGGAGGAAGAGAGAAGAGAAGAAAAAAAAATAAAGAAGATATTCTTGCTAGATGCTGGCCCCTAGATCTTGAGGGGGCCCTTGCTAGATGCTGACCCTTGCCTCCAGAACAGTGTGCTGGTCAATTGTGTCCTTTACAAATACTCTTGGATCTCCTGTTCTAGGAGCAGAGCGAGACTGAAGACGATGTTCTCACTGGTCATTTCCTGTTCTTCATTCGATGCTGACAGGGCTGGAGTTGGAGTGAGGAGTGAGAGGTCATAAGCTACCTAGGGCTCAAAGAACGGGACAGTGGGATACGGGAGCCAAAATGAACAGGTTGAAACCAATGGAGAATGCAGAATTCTTGGGAGGCGAGAGCAGAGAGCGCTGGGAGCGAGCAGACAAACGGTGGGAGGAGCTTGCTCTTGGACTGAGCCTGGCTGGATGCTGCTCTTTGTGTCACAAGGCAGCATCTCACAGAACCCTGAGGTAGTCTTCAAGGTTCCTTTTGTGCTATGTGCTGTAGAGGTGGAGGTGAAGGAGTAGACACACAGGCTGGTGTCCTTACCTGGCACGAAGATATAGATACGCTTCCTCTCACTGAGCTCTGACCCTAGTGAGTTGTTGTAGACACAAAAGTATTCCCCAGTGTCTCCCCCGGTGACATTGGTCAGTGTCAGCACACTGGAGAAGGTGCCGTCCTGATTCATGGCCGTTTCTTGCCAGGGCACCTGGGACATCTGTTCCCACATCACAGGAGCTGAACTCGAGCAGGTCAGAACAAAGGTGCTGGAGATGTTGAGGACAAACTCTGGCCCAGGGGGCGTGATGACTAGGCCCCGGGAGGTCTGCGGTCCCAGGAGCCATAGCACGGAGAGCAGCAACTGGCCTTTGAGCAGAAAGAGTCACACGTCATGGTCAGGGCAAGGAGACCTTAACCCCTCCCCCAGAGTTGTCTGGGAGGCCTGTCTGACTAACTTCCAAGACCTTAAAGAATACGCAAGCTGCTTGCTTGACCACTGTCAGGCCCTCAAGGGCTCCTGTCCTAGGTCTCTGCTTCATTGGATTCCGGCCTCCGAACCCTTCAGCTATTCTATGTGCAGGCAGCACGCAGGAGAAAGGGGCAGGAAATCCTGTGGAAGCAATCCCCAGACCTCCAGTTCCTGCATTGCCTTCCGGGTCACTCCCTGGTCCTCTTCTCTGTAGCTGATTAGGTTCCTGTAGATCTCACAGGTGACCATATCATAGGGAAGGGGTTCTCACATAGCTTAGAGATGGGGCAGACTTAGGGCCATTGAGATGCTGAGGCTCCTGCGGGGCTTGAAGGACAAGGGGTGGGGAGGGTTAAGATGTGTATGTGTCAAATGATGGATGCTTCTCCCATGCACCTTCTGAGAGGATTGGGAGAAGCTGCTATGGTCACTACTGTTCACCACACCCTCATGTTCCCTAGTGATAAAAGTCAGGACAGATGCTGCCCGTCGGCAGTGCCATCAAACAGTGGTCAGTAGGGCAGCCCACTGGCTCATCACTGGTTGCTCAGGCATTTCCCCAGAGCTTGGAGAGCTGAAGGCAGCTATCCAGCTGGACTGAAGAGGAACAGGGGAGGCTGGGGTGTCTCAGAGGGAGCTGTGGATGCAGAAGGATAAACAGGGGACTTGAGCTGGTGGTTCTGGGCAAGGAGGGATCCATTGAGTGGATGTAAAGGAAAGCTAATAGGTGAGCAGATGAAAGAGGCCCCCACAGACCACCCCCCAATCCAGGGACAGTGAGGCTCAAGAGCCCCGTGGAGCTTCCAGACTCTCAGGTCATGGTGCCTACCAAGCATCACCACTGCCAGCTCCCTAGGGGCATCCTTGGGGGCCCTCACCCTTGTCCCCAGCTTACTTACCTCTGAGGACTGAAGCTGGCATCACTCCTGGAAGCCCCATGGTGCCCTGCAGAGTAAAACAGATCAGGGCCCAGTGTGAGCAAAGGCAGTGCCAGGGCCTACCTTAGACCTGGCTGGCATCTGAAGGGTCAGCTCTGCCTGGACATCCAATCTCCTATCTCAAGGCTGGGAAGACATCCAGGTCCCCAAATGCTCTCCTCTCTGCTTCCCCATCTAACATGACCTTGGTTGAGTCCTTTGCCTCTGGGACTTGGTCTCCCTGTATGTTACAGTGGAGGTGGGGAATTGGGCTAGATTGGGGACCAGCCAACTCTGACAGCCCCGTCCTCCCGGTGACAGTTTCAATACCAGGCACTTATCTGCCAGGACAAATATTTGGGAAAGCGTGATGAAAGGCCTGGAGGAGTAGGAGGGGGCGAGCCTGGAGAGCTCCCACGGCTCCCTCCACAAGCACAACAGGAAATGGGATGTCTGTGGGAAGGGAAGTGGGGAGGGGATGGGGGTCAGGACTGTGGAATGTGGGAGTGGGATGACCCCCCTACTCAGCACAGAGCTGCACAGGAGGCCCAGGAGAGAGGGACCAGGTTCTCAGCCCCATCTAATTCATCAAGCTTTCAAAGACCTTGGAGACCACGGAGGCCGAACTTTCCACCTCCACCTTCCGTGTCTATATGGGGAAACTGAGGAACAAAGACGTTTCCCCAAGGTTCCCAACAGAGCCTGTTCAAGAGGGAGACAGCTGAATAGTAGAAACAGAGAAAGAGAGAGAGAGGAGACTTGTGAACAGGGTGCTGGAGCAGGGACACAGACAAGCACGTTGTATCGCGTGAGTCTTCAATTCATCCCTCCTTCCTCTCAACAGCCATCCCTCGGATTCCAGATAATTGCCAATAGCCGGGTAAGGTCAGAGTCACAGATCAAGAAACATAGGAGGCAGTCATGTGACAGGAAACAAGGAGCATTCTGAGATTGTGGGGCTGCCCAGCCTGGACCAGTTTGTCTCCGCTGTGCTCCATCACGTTGCCCTTTCTAGTTTCCTATGCAAGGCTGAGGAATCCGGTCTCATGAGCTCCATGGCCTGGGCCGCATCTGTGGGCAGAGCCTCCAGCCAAAGAGGAGCTAATGGATGCACCATCAGTGAGGACTGTAGTCACACGTGGTGCACGAGACACGGACAAGGTGGCACCCCAGCTCTGTTCAAGACCCTAAGAAGCAAGCTGCGCAAACCTGCTTTTCCTTCTTTAACCCATCCTCAGACAGCCTGCCTGAGGCCCCCTCTGGCCCTGAGTTTCTCCTCTTAGAATGTCCCTCCCTGATCTTCCTGATGCCCCAATCACAGTCCTCCCCCATCACAACCCTCTGGTGCCGCCCCTCCAGCTGGGCACCAGGCATCCTGGAGCTGCACAGACCAGACGGCATTTGGATGCAGAGCCAACAGGCTCCACAGAGGCCATCTTCCCCTTGGTGGGTGCCCCTCCGGCTCCCCACTTCCTGCCAGAGATGTGGGCCAAAGAAAATCATTAGCAGCCCAGGATGGGGGAGGGCTCATCTCAGCCTTCCTCCCCTCCCCTCCTCTCCCAGCCTCCCTGGCTGGCCACACTGTTTATTATTCTAAAGGAGGAATTTGGCCTGCTGGCCAGGGGATGGGAGGTCACTGTAAGGAGGCTGGCCTGACTCTGGTAGGCTGTGTTGACCCTGTAGGCTGGAACCTCATGGCATGCAGTCCCCACTACCCTTCTGCTTTGTGGCACTCCATCTTCCCTTCTCAGGTCCTCTCCAGGCAAGGAATAAGGCTGGGTTAGCTAAAAGTAAGGACTCCAAGCTGGGAGGGAGCCTCAAATGGGAAGTAGAGACCCAGAGAGGCTTAGAGTTGTAGTCGGGTCACATAGACACAAAGTGGAGCCCAGACAGACTAAGCACATGAGCTAAGGGACACTGCGAGTCACAGATGCCAGCAGTCGTGGACTGGTCTGATTCTCTCTGAAGAACAGCTCCCCTCACCAGGCCCTTGAACCCACTGTGACAATGACCTGATCTCCTGCCAGCCGGGACTCGTTTGCATATTCATTCCCAGACACGTTGTGATGATCCTCTTTTTGTTTGTTTGTTTAGGGTTTTTTTTTTGGGGGGGGTTGATGTTTTTGTTGTTGTTGTTTTGTTTTTGAGACAGGGTTTGTCTGTGTAGCCCTGGCTGTCCTGGAACTCACTCTGTAGAGCAGGCTGACCTCCAGTTCGGGAGATCTGCCTGCCTCTCTGCCTCCCAAGCGCTGGGATTAAAGGCCTGCGCCACCACGCCCAGCTCTGTGATCTTAAAGAGCTGTCACTATTCAAAAGTTCTATCTCTTATCAAAGAGAAGGTTCCGGCCACCATTATTCTCAGTGGGGTGGCCCGAGGAAGAAATGGCTGGTCAGGAATGCAGATGACCTGGGGATCCATGACCCATCTCATCTCACTGATCTAGGGTATAGATTCAGACACATTGTCTAAATGGCCACAGTTCCTGTCTCTACACCGCTGGGAGTTAGATGACTTTTCAGATGACATCCCATCAAATGAACTTGGGGGTATAGACGGAGGCAATGGACAGCAAGCTACAGATGGAGGACTCATCAGAGTAGGGAAAAAAAAACCCAAATACCACTGCCTTGCTGTGGTCAGGAAGACCTCAATGCTGTCATCTTCAGGCCAGGTCCAGAGATGGGAGTCTGCTCAGCTTCTCACAACAGCTGTGTGACCCCCCCTAGGGAACAGGAGTGAGCCCCCCTAGGGAACAGGGGGACAAACAAGCTTGGGAGTCATCCTCAGAGCCTCGGTCTGCCTTCCCGCTTGTCACAAGTGCGCACAGTTTCCCACTCCTTTCCCACCATCTTAATCTAAATAAATCTAACCCATCTTGGCCACATCCGCCAGCATCAGCTTTCCTCCCTCGGGGTCCTGAGGCTCCCACGACACAAGCAGCCTGGGAAGGGGGGGTGGGGGAGCGGGGCCTGCACTGCTGCCAAAAGGAGTCCTGCATACGGTGAACACATGCGCACAGCCCAGATGCTGCCCACGCTCTCTCACACATTCTTCTGCAGCGCGCACACATGTGTAGCTCTGCGGGTGTGTGCCCAGCCATCAGGCAGGCACGAACCATGGGCGTGCCCACAACAGACACACGTGTGCACGGCCCCCTCAGTGCCCAGTGCACGTGTACAATGCACAGACAGATGCTTGGATGCTTTACCGTGTGTCCATCAGAGATGCCCTTGTGTATAACAGTCACTCATGTAACCCTCCCTCCATCCCCCAACATAGGACATATACAGACCATGTGTACACAAAATCACAGTTGCCCTCTGCCCACGTATCTGTGAACAAGCATAAAGGAGCCCCAAGCCTCGCTTGCTGTGCACTACGTGGCATTGTTGTCTCACTGGACCCTCTGACAACTCTTAGAAGGATTATTCCCATTTTGTAGGTAAGAGAACGGAGATGGAAACCGCTTTTGGGACATTTCCAAGAAAGGCAGACCAGACAAGAGGAACGAAGAGGCTGAAATGAGGCAGCGTGCCTGCCCACCGCCTGCCACCCCCTGCAGGCTTCCCTTGGTACAGTGTGTGGTTGGGTAGAGGGCAGTGGGTGGGGACTGACTGAGACAGATGGCTTTGAGATGAATGTCCCTGAGGGTCAGCAGAACTTGGTGACTGCATGTTAAGAAGGACCCAAGAGGCAGGTCCCAGAGGTACGGAGTCCGGGAGTGCCTACGACAGGGGCACAAAACCATGTTCTAAGATGAGAATGAGACAATACTTGGGCTTAAGAGTGGCCGCCGGAGCTGGTTTCAAATGTGGAGGGTTTGTTGGCACTGAGTTGGGGCAGAGGTCAGGTCGGACAGAAACAAAATGGGATGGAAGAAAGCAGAAAACCAACCTTCAAATGCCTTCAAAGGGGCATTTGGTGGGGTCGGCCAGCTTCAGTCCCACCAAGTTCTGAATAAACAAGATACCCAAGCGGGAGGCCCAATCCTGGGGTCACAAGGTCAGAATCTTGGGATGCCAGTACCCTGCAGCCAGGGAACATCTACCTATCCCTTTCTGAGGTTCACTGTACAGATGGGGAAGCTAAGGATTGGGCCAGGGAAATGAGAAGTCCCACTGGCTCTCAGTAGGATGGGCTCAAGTGGGCTATGGGCTGTCGGAGCTCACCTACCTGCCTGGGTCCCACTCCCAGTGCCTGCTCACTGCCTAGGGTCCAACTACATCAAACTCCACCTCTCCACAGAACAGTCGCTTTCCTTAATTAACCGGACCCAGACGGAGGGGGGGGTGGGGGGAGTGGGGGATGGGGGGGTGGGGTGGACCCGTGACAGAGATTCAGAGGTGTGACCTGCTAAATCACTGACAAAAGTGAACACAAACTTGCTTCCTGGTTTTGTCCTATATTCCAAATCAAGGCCCCTTCACAGCCCCCGGACAGATGGAAGCAAACCTGGTCATTGTCTCTCTCTGTCATCCCATTTTATAGCCCAGGACAAAAGAGTAGAAAATCTCTCCAGACTGACATTACAGCTCTCAGGACCCTTGCCCTGTGGGCTTGGAATGCTGGGTTAGGGGTGAGGGCGGGGTGAGTCTCCTCAACCCAGACTGGGATGCCGTGACTCAGCTCAGAAGAGGCAGCCAGTTCTAGACTGGGCGTTGAGGGGGGAGGGAGCGGGATGGGGGGGGGAGAGCGAGGGTAAGAGGAATCTGCAGCCAGGGACAAAAATCCTCCACTAGCAGCTGGAGAGTGAGCAAGTGACAATAGTCTTGGTCTGGACCTGACAGTTTGGCACTTCTAGCGTTCCTGGAGCCAGCTGACCTTATAGTACCACTTAGGAAGCTGCCTCGCTCCACCCTAATTCTGGGAGCCAGAGGAGGGTCTGGAGGGTGAGGAGAGTTATAAGTGGGGTGACAAACCTGGGAAGGAAAGGACCCACCCCTCCACCCTAGGGCACATTTTACTGAAGAAGTCTCAGCATGCTGCCACTCCATAGTGAATCTCCCCAGGGGTCTCAGGAGTATCTCCATGTCCCTTGCCTCCTTACTCAGTTTCCCTTGTCCCCTCTGTTCTCACCCCCTCTCTCTGCAGCTCCCATCTGACCCTGTCATTCCCCTGACCTGTCTGCGTCTCTCTGTGGCCCTCAGGCAAGGCCTAGGAGGGCTTAGGAGCCACAGTGGCTACCGGGCTATCTTCAGAACGGAGGTCACCATCCTCTCCGCTCCCCAGGGTACTACACTCAATCTGTGCTTCTCTCCCCAGGAGGCCTCCCCAGGGACCAAAAACGGAAAAGAAACGGCCCCTATTTTCTGGAAGTCCAAATTAAAACAAAACATCTGTCTGGAAAGGAACCAGGCAGATAAAGAACAAACCGATCCGCCCCCCCCTGCAAGCCCCCACCCCAGCCCCCACAGAGTGTGAGTGCTGGGGGTTGAATGGCATTCTAACAGCCTGTGGGAAAGTCTCAGTGTGTGCCTGACAGCATTAGGGGCCCCAGGGAGGGGACCTGGGTCCCCACGCATGCTGGGAACCAAGCCTGAGAAGGAGGTGAGAGAGGAGGATGGGAGATCCAACCATGCCTCTGCCCACAGCCCAGCCGCCTGCAGAGCAAGCACTTCCTGCCCCTTGCCTCAGGCGCCTTGCCGGCCTCAGGCTCAGCCCCCACGGCTTCGTTCCAGGCCATACAGCCTGGCTCTGCAGATGCCCTGGGACCCCTGGCTTCCAGTCTCCAGGGCTCACTTGAGGCATCCCTTGTCAGTTATTTCAGAAGAAATAGGGACTTAGATGGCCTTGGGGAATTCCAACATGGTAGCAGCTCTACCTTGGGCCATCCCAGCTGGGTTCAGAACCCCTTGCAGAGTCCCAGAAGGCCTATTTAAGGCCTTGCCTGCCAACTGGTCCAGGTTCTCCCGAGAGTGAGCTTCTCAGGTTCTCGGTCCGATCCACCATACCCTGCTGCTTTCCCACTTCACAGATGAGGAAACTGAGGTCTAGAAAGAAGACACATCATTTGCCCAGCGAAGGCTACAGTGCAAAATCCTTGGCAGGCTGTCACCGAGCCTCTCTAACACACAGGCCCAACACCCACTCACTCACTCTCTGCCTCTCCTGCAGGACTAACAGGTTGGTCCCTGCTTCTGTCTACCAACCTTCTCATATCCACTGAACACGCCTACGGAACGGACAGTAGAAGCCCAGGGGGCACCAACTTCATGCCGGTCACATGTCTGTTGCTTGTTCATTCCTATTCTGGACTTCACACTCTCTTTTGAGCTAGACCAATGTGGAACTGACAGTCATAGGTGCCAGTAGGGGTCTTAAGGCCAGTAGGGGTCACACATACCCTATTTCCCACCTTCTCTGCAATTGCACACAGCCTGAGACAGGAATCTCACCAATGCCCCCACGACCCTTTCTACCTAGACAGCTCAGGGTCCTCAGAGACCAGACCACCACAGTGGTTTTGCTATAGTGAGCACAGTCTGTCTTACTCTGTCCCCTACACCAGCCTTCCCATAGCCTCTGAACCTTTCTTCCCACCCACTGTCCCGATCTGAAGACAAATGAAAGCCCCAACTAATTTGGAGCCAGACATTCTGTTTAATGAAGTGGCCCATGGATTTCATTCTATCCACACAACAGTTGCATACGCACACGGTATCCACACAACACAACTGAGGGCCGTGCACGGGGAGACCAGCTCCTGCTGGTCATGAAGCAATTTGAAAGATAACGTGAGACAGAAGTCAGAGCCCCCTTTGAGACGTCACCGTAGAATCTGAGCATCAGTAGGATATTAAAAGAAGGACCCATAACCTGGGCATGGTGGCTGGTACACACATTTAATCCCAGCACTCAGGAGGCAGAGGCAGGAAGCTCTGTATGAGTTCAAGGCAGCTTCAACACTGAAAGTTCTAGGCTGGCCGAGACTGTATAGTAAGGTTCTATTAAAACAAAAACAAAAAACAACACAAAACAAAACAAAACCCAGAAGGAAATTCTTTCAGAGAAAAACCCCAGTTTCGTCTTGTCACTAGGGCCGTCTGTCACCTAGGCAGTCTGGCTCAGTGCGTTGCCAGCTCTGCCTCAGGCCTGCCCCTATGGCTCCAGCACCCCTAGAATACCCACAGCATGCCAGAGCCTGGGAAACTACAGAGTTCTAGCCTCCACCTCCCTCGGCTGCTCTCCCTGCCCACCGCCCCCCCCCTAGATCCTCATCTAGTGCCATGGCAACTGAGAGCACCAGGCCCTGGCAGCCAAAGGAGCCCCTGAGAGGGGTCCCGGGCTGGGGCTGGGACGAGTGCAGCAGGCGCAAACAAGCAAACCTTCTGTTTCCCTGGCTGCTACCATCGGGATCAGCCGTGGGCTGGGGGGGTTGGGGGGTGGGCAGCTCATGGAGAATGTGTTCTCAGAGCCAAGTGGGCAGGGGGCAGGCAGGCCTCGAATCCCAAGCCTGGAAGACCAGCATGTGGCCTTCCCCCACCAGCCCGTAGCCCACAGACCAAACAGGAGCTGCTGGCTAAGGAGAAACCCCGACACTGATCCGTGCCAATTATAGAACATTGAGATTCCCCTCAGAGCCCTCCTGGGCAGTGGATCAGGAAGGAAAGTGTGTTCACGTTTCCTTCTCCTCTCCCGTGCGTTCTCAGCATCTCTTCTCTATCCCTTCCTGCTTCGCCCTCCAGTTCTCCCTCTGACGGTGTACTCGCCTTCTTCGTGCCTCATTCTCCGGGCCTTAAAAAAGACTGTAAACCAGACCTTTACACTGGGGCTGTGGATGAAGTTCATGCAAGCAGATACTTGGAGGAGGGCCTAGTACCCCCATACAAAGGCAGAGACCACTTCTTCATCCCTCTCTGCCCACAGGAGAAGTCACTCACTCAGCCAGTCTCAGATGCACAGCTGAGACCTGGTAGACTAGTGTGGTGGGAGAAAAGAAGTCGGTGATACAGGAGATGGCTTGGGAAGGTCCAGAGAAGGGCTCCTTGGGAAGTGGGAGCCACCGTTAGTATGAGGTTGCCACAGCTCCATGCCCCTGTGCTACTCTGAGGCTCAGAGTGACAAGTGCCCTCAGCCACCCACAGAGTGGTCAGCATAAGAATAAGCTAAATCTGACCGATCTCCCAGCCAGTGGCTATCACCTAAGCCTCCTCAAGCCCCCAACCTGATTTTCCACAAACCACGGAACAAACCTAATGGTTATTTTGTATCTCTCCAACAAGCCTAATGGTTATTTTGTATCTCTCCAAATTCCCAGTGTAGGACTGAGCCTGTCTGTAGTCAGTGCTCTCGTTGTTGATGCTTACATAGCATGGAATGGATTGCCTATGCAAAGTGACCTCTTCTCTTCCTCAGGCCTTGTCCTCAGCTATCACCTAGTGACAGTATTTTCTAGAGTGGGGACTGGGTTGGGTAGACAATGGTAACTCTTTTCCTCTTGGTGATAAAACAGGCAGCTGTTAGGAGCAGAATAGACAGACATATGGTATTCTGAAGTCAGTGGGCTGTCCCTGATGCCACCCGGGATAGGGAAATGGCATGGGAGCTCAGGCAGGCTGGGAGAGCTTTTCCGTCATAAAGCCACTTCATCCACACCAAATCTCTACCTGGCCTCGCTGTGGCAGCTATGAGGTTAGCTTGTGCCTGTGTTTCCAGAAGAGTGCCATGAGAGCCTTCTGCTGATGCTATGACAGTCGGAGGAGATGAGGAGCCTGTGGCGTAGTCCCCTGATCAATAAATGGCAGCTGCGGTGATTCTGTGAGGCTTGGTCTCTGGGGTTTAGCTGGGTTCTATGACGGATGATGCCAGGGCAAGCCATGCTGCAGCATTCTATGTGAGCGACCTCTGGGGAGTGGGAGGGAATGTGCGGTGAAGGGCAGATCTGTTAGACTAGAGCTGAAGTTTATCAGCCAAGTGATAGGTGACAGGCAGTGAAGGAGGGCAAACCTTTGGGGATGGCTTGGGGCACTGGGTGAGGATTTGACCTTTGCCTTGGATATAGCAATGAATCATTTTTTCGGGGGTTTAACAGTGGTGGTGAATGGCTAGTCACTGGAGGTGAGAGTGCCGTAATGGCAAGCCCAGGTGGGGTGGGGTGGGGCACATAGGAGAGTGGCAAGAGCAGGAGTTTCATGGGAGGTTGTGAGCTGGCACAGGGACAGAGTCAGAGTCCTGTTTACAGAAGGAAGTTGTTCCAAACCCTGCCTGAAGCCCCCAGCAGAAGCAGGTATATATTATATATATATTATGTGGGGCAGGTATAAAGTGAGAAGGGGGAGGTGTTTTGTTTTGTCTTCTTCTTCTTCTTCTTCTTCTTCTTCTTCTTCTTCTTCTTCTTCTTCTTCTTCTTCTTCTTCTTCTTCTTCTTCTCCTTTTCCTTCTCCTCCGTCTCCGTCTCCGTCTCCGTCTCCGTCTCCGTCTCCGTCTCCGTCTCCGTCTCCGTCTCCTTCTCCTTCTCCTTCTCCTTCTCCTTCTCCTTCTCCTTCTCCTTCTCCTTCTCCTTCTCCTTCTCCTT
>NC_034604.1:54791308-54848519 GCF_900095145.1 Mus pahari | reverse complement strand
CTTCTTCTTCTTCTTCTTCTTCTTCTTCTTCTTCTTCTTCTTCTCTTCCTCCTCCTCCTCTCCCCCCCCTCCTTCTTCTCTTCTGAGACAAGGTTTCTCTATGTATTTCTGGCTGTTCTGGAACTTGCTCTGTAGACCAGGCTGGCCTCCCTCTGGAGTGGTCTGGACTTCCCTGCTGCCTCTGTACCATTTAAGCTCAGCCTCAGATGAAGAAGAGGAGGGGCTTGTGGGACTACAGCTTTTGGAAACCCACTTGCCAGAAAAGAAAATAAGATCCCCAACAAAATGTGACCAGCGGCCTCACAAAGCCTGGCAGGAGGAACAGGGTATGTAGGTCAGTTGGGAGAGTGTTAGCCTAGCGTGTGAGCAACTCTCCAGGTCGATCCCCAGCTCCTCATAAATTTGGAGTGGTGGTGTGTGCCTACCCCTCCTCCACACAGGAGATGGAGGGAGGCAGGTCAGAAGTTCAAGGTGAACTTCATCTGAGTATCAGGCTCAAGGTAAGCCTGAGCTCCATAAAGACCCTGTCTAGAAAAGGAGGAGTCTGCCACCAGGCACCCAGAAAGAGCTTTCAGTGATAGAAGCAGAGCCGGGTGGGCTGCTGGAGCCGTTTGTCTGTCCTCATCCCTTCTTCACTGAAGAGAAGCCCAAGGTCAGAACAGGGACAGAGTGGGTCTGGGAGTTCTGTGATCTAGAAAACCACGCCAGGGCATCCCATCCTTCAAGCAGGCCCTTTGGGTTGTGCCCGAGTCAGCAGAGGGCTTGTTCTGCAAGAAAGTTTGGTCCCCAGCACTGCTCAAAACTGGGCATGGGGGTGGGGGGGGATGGGGGAACACGCTTATCAGCCTAGCACTTAGGAGGCAGAGACAGGAGGATTGGAAAGCTCAAGTTCATCCTTGGCTACCAAGGCAGTTCAAAGCCAACTTCGATACCTGAAACCCTGAATCGAGGAGAGGTTTGGGGTGGGAGTGAGCTTTGTTCCTTCCTCTCCTGCAAAAATTTGTCCTGTAGCTTTATCACCCAGAGAGGCATGAAGGCTGGTCCCTAGACAGCAGGTGGAGCGGGGACCCCCCTCTGGTGTCTTTTGGGTGGTGGTATGGACACCTGCCTGCTCCCATCACCTGTGATCTGCCTGGCTTGAGATTCATCCTGTCTTTTATTTATGACCTTGGGTCCACCCCCATACCATAGGGAAATCAAACCAAATGAGCCCCCCAAACCTTTTCATCTCTGACATTCGGACAATTTTCGAGCCTCTGACCTTCCCCAGGGACGGTGCTGTCTGCCCATCACAGAATGGAGAAGCTGGAACATCCAGCAGATAAAAGCACCAAGCATCAAGACATCAAACAGGCGTACTCCAAGGCAGAAGAAGCAAGGGTATTAATGTGATTAAAGCTGTATACAGACATACTTTGATTTTTCCCCCACCTCCATCAGACCAAGCATTATCTGTGCCCCTAAGAAAGTGCTTGGGAGAAGAAGAGCCTTGGGGCCAGGTCTAGGTGGCCAGGAAGCCGTTCTCTGAGTCTTAGACCTTAAGTCTTGTGGGGGAAGGATGCCGAGAGGGTTTCTGTGCAAGGGGCAAGTGTGTGAATTCTGTATTGCTCTCATAGGGGTGGCTCCCTGGGGGTCCAAAGACACCACTCCTGTTTGTGCCCCTCTTTGTTTTAGACCAAAAGCCTGCTTCCTCTTCCAATCAAAGCCCAGCCCTGGATAGGATCTACAGGTCATTCTCACACAGCCCTCCTTGCTCTTAGGGAAATAGTCATGAAGCTGGCAGGAACACGCCCTGGGACGGGAAACCGAGTGCATTAAAGGAGCCTCTCCAGGTTAGAAAGTTCTCCTTGTTGCAGGTTAAGGTTTTCCATTAGCAGCCATTGATCCAGACCTCTCTCTGCAATGTGTAGAGAAAGGGTAAGAAGGAAAAAAAAAAAAAAAAAGAAAACCCTTTCATTGTAAAGTTAAATATGCATGATCCCTGAGTACACAGCAGGGCTTGTGCCGCTGCCAATCTGGGCTGGCAGGATTTGGAATCCTGGAATTGTTCTGTGGTGGCAGGGAGCTCGGTGATCATCGAGGTCAACCTCTTTGTTCGACTGAGAGAGGACTGAGGCCCACGGCTGTCACATGGCCTTCTGGGATTGGAGCCCCTCTCTGGAATGCTGTGGACAGATGAGGCAAGCCCTTGGAGTTTATACTGGGTCCCGGACCCCACCCAGCCTTTCCTCATGAGGCTCTGAAGCCAGAAACACCCAAAAGCTAAGCCCAGACCCTATCTGGGGACTATCTATCTGCGGGATTCTGAGCAACTGATTAAGCCTCCTCGAATACTTCCTCATCTGTAAAATGGGGAGGATTTGTATCTACTCCTCAAGATTGCAAGATTTAGTTACTCTAGCAGATGTGTGTGAGCTTTCTGAATGCCAAGCACTGAGGACCAACGAGAGGACATCAAGGCACAAACAAGGTTAAAGCATCCCTAACAACTGTTCCATGTTGGCTCTGCCCACACTAGCTGAGGTGCCACGGTGGAGGGGGGGGTGCTCTGGGGAGCAACGGCTCCTTTCTCCTACCTAATTGCTTCCAGGGTGAGCTGACTATGAAAAAAAGTCCCATTCCAAGGACCCCACTGCCCAGGATCCAGAACCATCTTTCTGGAATATCTGGTGGCTTCTCTTTCTTTCCTCTCCACCACACCATGTGCCCTACCTAGAACAAAAGCCAGATTCCCCCTTCCAGCATGAGGGCAGCTGGTCCGGAGGCAGGTTCCCTATCACAGCCTGAAGGCAGCTAGTCTCAAACCCCCCCCTGTATACAGGTACTGAGTGTCTAGGTCCCTTCCACAGTCAGAGGTTTTTAGGGCTATAGATCATTTTCCTGTGTGGATGCTGATGCACAGGAAGTGGAGAGAGAGCACTGGCTGTCCTCAGCTGTGGCCACAGCTTGCAGTAATCAGGCTAACAACTTGTATCTTGCTAAACTCACAAACTGTCACACTGTTCACAGAGCTGACTGGGGCCCAGAGAGGCAACACACTCAACCCACATCAAAAATTAACACATGACCGGGCTTAGGGACACACACCATTGGTCCCAGTACTCAGGAGGCAGAGGCAGGCAGATTTCCGTGAGTTTGAGGCCAATCTGGTCTGTAATGGTGAACTTCGGCAGTAAAGTCAAGAGTCGGGACTTCCTAGAGAGACCCTGTCTCTAAACAAACAGTTAACACCTGCTGTTGATCGGTGTGCTCACAACCTCTAGGTATGGAGCAGCCCAGAGATGCCAGGCTAGCCCCAGGGTGCTTATGTAAGAATGGGCTTTTTGACTTTGAATCCCCTGGGCTTTCCACGGCCTCCCAACATCTGCTAGCAATTACAAGTCCAGCTTCATTTTCCCACAGAGGAAAGAGGGCTGCTGATAGCACCACTCTGCCATGCTGTTGTCTGAAGTGCCTGCCAGACAGCCTCCCTCCCTGCTCAGGACCAGACATGGGGGGGGGGTTCTTGAAGCATCTAGGCATGGTGCTACACTTTCTGCCGGGGATGATGGAAGCCAGGAGGAAGCTCTGCAGGAGGAAGAGGAGGAGGGAGACCGGCCTGATGCTGCAGTTGCAGTGCCAGGACACAGGGGCATAGCCTTTGGGTTTACTTGCACCTCGGCCTGGACACTAGCTCTGCTGTGTGAGCCCACAGCCTTCGTTTCCTTTTCTATAAACAGGGGTAACAGAACTGGCTCCGAAAGCCTCGCTGTAAGGAATACAAAGTGGACGTGCAACAGGCTCACCGTGACAGTGACACCGTGACTGCTCTTTCCCTGGAGACTGGGGAGGACCGATCACTTTGCAAAGATCAGTTGGAGACTTCAGTGAATCCTTCCTCTTGGACACCACATTCCCACCGACAACCCAGAGCTGGGTCCGGGATAGCAGGGAGCATGGGGCACAGAGCAGCAAGAGCTGGGTCCACACAGGCTGTGCTGTGCAAACAGTGGCAGAGAGGCTGAGTGGAGGCCAGTGGTAGGGTGCTAATCAGGACAGGCAGGGCAGGCACCCAAAGACGGGAGGAACCAGGGAGGGCTGCCTGGAAGAGACGTGGTTGGAGGGCCCGGGAGAGGGAAGTGATGAGGAAGAACATTCCGAGGGGGATGAGGGGAGGGCAAATGCCTCCAGGCAGGGTGGTGTAAATTCCTTTCACAAATGCTGGAATCTAACCATCTGGAAGTAAGAAAGCAGGCTGGGACCGAGGGCCCAGGTCTGTCTGGGGCCGTGGGGGTAGAGGAAACTTAGAGTCACCTCAGCCCTGCTACTGGGCTGTGGCTCCAGTTCGGTGTCTGTCACATCACCATAGAGAAAGGAAGCATCCCTGCCCCTGGACGCAGGTGAGCATCACAGGGGCCATTCAGGGTGCTGGGTTCGGTCCTTCTGTAGTGAGGAGGTGGGGCTTGCCAGTCTATAGAAGAACCAGAGAGATCTCAGGACAAGCGGGAGGAAGTGTTATTAGACTCAGTTCAGATTTTAGGATAGAGTGGAGAAGCGCGCACCAAAGGAGAGAACAGACAGGAAAACAACGGACTGTGACAGAAGAAAACCAGCTACAATCCCTCCTCACAGAGGAGCCCTCAGATCTGACAGCCCGGAACTAGACCCCACCCTGCCAGACACATGACCGATAGGCGGGTTTGTAAACTTCCCTCCATCCAGGACTTTGAGACCCGGAGTTTTCTTATCTCAGCAGCTAAGGGGTTTGGAAGGGTGTCCCAGGAATCTGGAAAATTTTGCAAATCTATTTAAGATCTCCAAAGTCGGTCTGGCGGTTGACTGGCCTGTGGCCAGACTTAGTCTTAGGCACAAGACTTGGTCCGAGGGACAGGGGCTATGAGCCTGAGGTCCTGGTTTCTGCAAAAGCAGCTGGCTACTCTGGATTCTCCTGTCTCGCTCCCTGCTACCTCTCCCCATCCCCCACAGACTTTGCCTGTGCCTTGGAGGCCCTGTTCAATTGGCACCCAGAAAGCTCTGTGGGTGTCTGAAGAGATTGGGTAGGCAGCAGGATTGAGGGAGCAGGAGCCACCCATAGAGGGTGGAGGGACGACCCTGCTATCAAAGGGAGTCCCTGCCTCCTCCCGTCTGAATTTGTTATAATTTCTTCTTCTTCTTCTTCTTTTTTCTTTCTTTTTTTTTCCTGCACAAAGAGGCATGGGCTAGGAACGGAGGGGGGGGGGGCAAAACACAGAATGGGGTTTCTTCTCCCTGGACTTACCGGGCTACAGATGGCTTCTGATGTGCGCTATCACCCCCTCCAGGAAGTCCTCCTCGCTGTCTTCTCTTATCTTGCTGGACCCCAAAACAGAAAGCAGTAGAAGGGCTGGCCTGATTGCGGAAAGCCCTGGGAGAATCAGGGGAATGGAGAGGGTGCTCAGGGGTGAGGAGCAGCCCGGCCCCTCCTCACTCCAAAAGCATCCTCTGGGAGCAGCGGAGCAGCCTGAGGGGCCGCCCTAGGTCTAGCTGGCAGGCAGGAGACTGACGACTGGTCTGGGCCCCGCTCTGGCTCTGGACTCTTTCCTCTCTGTTCTCTCTCTCTCAAAGTTACTCCCAGAGCAATCCTAGGTCCCAGATAGGGTAGCCGGGACTGTGGCCACAGACAGCCCCAGAGCTCACACCACTGTGGGCTTTCTGTGCCCCACCACCACCACCACCACACACTTTGGGGGAAAGGCTGCAGGGCCGATTCTGATTGGCCAAGCTTGGGGAAGGCGGGGAGGTGGGGGGAGCGGTGGAGCAGGGAGGGTGGACGCGTGTGTCTGTTTTCAATTTCAGGGTTTTTTTTTTTTTTTTTTTCTTCCTCTCTCTTTCTTTTTCCCCAAGTTTCTTGTTTTTCTTCCTCCTTTCCCTCTGCTCCCTCCCTTCCCCGGCTCGTTCAGGATGTTTAGAAATTCCGCTGCCCACGCCAGCCACTGAGTCACTTTTATTAGAGTGGCCTGCCCCACTTGCCTGATGCCTGTCAAACGGAGCGTCCCTTCACCGTGGTACCTGGGGTGCGCGAGTGTGTGTGTGTTCTCCATGCCTCAGTTTCTCCATCTGTAAAGGAGCGTCCCTTCACCGTGGTACCTGGGGTGCGCGAGTGTGTGTGTGTTCTCCATGCCTCAGTTTCTCCATCTGTAAAGGAGCATCCCTTCACCGTGGTACCTGGGGTGCACGAGTGTGTGTGTGTGTGTGTGTTCTCCGTGCCTCAGTTTCTCCATCTGTAAAGGAAGCACTGATAAGTTGTGTAGTGATCTCACTGAACATTTGCCCCGTGTGAGGAACAGTACCGTGCTGGGACTCTGTAGTAAGAGACCACCTGAGTTGGAGAGACATTCCTAGCTAAGCAGGTCCCCAGGAAAGGAGTGGCTGATGACACACTAGAGAAAGACCCAGGGCTGACACTGCTACTGCTGAGTCCTGACCGTTCACCTGGGCCTGGAGCTTTCTCCCTTGCTACCTTAAACTTTGGGTCTGACTCCTGCTCATCTCCGAACACAGATGAGTGCAGATCAAAAGGGTGATCTAAACACTCCCTGCAAGCTGAAAAACCACTGAGAAGCTGAGAACAGTGGTGGATGCCTGCGACCCCAGATAGGCACACCAGAAGACGGATCTTGGTTATACAGGGAGACCCTGTGTAAAAACGGTATTTTCTTGCATTCCAGAAACAGCAAATCTTACAGGAAGATCATTCCAGGAACTGGCAGATGATGGGAACTGAGTCCCCCTCTCAAGCTGCGGTACCTTCCCAGAAGCCAGCGGGACCTCACAGAACCAGACCTGCGATCACCATGCGCCAGACCACAGGATGATGGGAGGCAGCCTGACTTATGTACTCTTTCTTCTTGGTCCCTGCTCTAGATGTGCCCCCTCCAGCTCTTGTTACTACCACAGATAGGATGTAGGACAACAGTTCCCATATCTTCCCAGTGTGACTGCACTGAGATATAAACACTCTCTTCTTCACTGTCATATGTCTGACTGGACTGTCCAGGCAGCAGTGGCTGAGTCTGGTGTCATGTTCCTGAAACTCTCCCAATGAGGATAAATCCAGTCTTCTTGTTTTGCTTTGTTTTCTAGAAGAAACGAAGGCCCAGAGGTAAGTGGCAGAGAGAGAGAGAGAGAGAGAGAGAGAGAGAGAGAGAGAGAGAGAGAGAGAGAGAGAGAGACTGCCCGAGGTCACCAGGAACATTGCCCCATGTGCCCAGGCAGACCCCCTTTAGCATCCTGAGGAAACAGGAAGGGATTCTTTGCCATGTTTTATATCAGGGAAACTGAGGTACAAGGTCAGTGAGCTTCCTGAGCTCATACAGCAACAGCAAAGGTGGCACTAGGTTGTCTGGAACCACAGATATAGCAGAGACAGGTGCCCTGCCCCCACCTTCCTCCTAACCTACCCAGCAGCGAGCTAGGTACCTGCTATTGTGTTCCTGCCCACCCCTGGCCCTCTCCACAGAAGTCCTGGCTGGTTCTCTTCCACTTTAGCCTCCCTAGATCCCTCCCCCATTTCAGGTGCCCTAGCTCTCAATGCCACAGTGGGTATCCTTTCAAAAGAACTGTTAAGACTCTAGTGAAAGCCTGCACTCCCACTTCTGGGGAAAGCTGGGTTTCAGGGTTTGGAGATGGGGTATCCCAGATCAGGAACAGCTAGGTTCTGCCCTCTTTATACCCTATCATCTGTGTCTCTGGGCCCCACCCCCCTCCTCTTCTCCAGTCCCACAAAGGTCTCAGGTCAGGCACAGCTGAGATTCCATTATTTATCTTGCTTTCGTTTCTTGGTATCATCTTCTTAGCAATTACTTAGCAAAGTACTGGGCGGGACTGTGCAGAAGAGGAGACTCAGACTGGCCCAGGCCATGTGAGGTAATGAATCTCTAGGTGGAGTGCCTGACCCAGGGGTCATAGAGGAGCATAGATGATGCCACAGGTCACAGGGTCACTGGGTCAAGCCTACACAGGACTTCTTGTACAAAGGCAAACTCCCTGGGTTTGAGCCCCAAACCACAAAACAGAAAAAGGTGCTTGGGACGGGGAACCGTGTCTCCAGAATTTCACTGGGCTGTGCTTCTCTGAACCCTCAGATCAATTGCAGTGAGCAGGATAGCTTCTAAGAAGCAAGGGAGAGGGTCCACTCCATAATCCCAAAAGAAGTGAGAACACCCGGCCCTGGAGTTTCACAGTCACTGTATGGGTCCTTATCCTGTCCGAGCCTCAGTTTCTCAGCACAAGGACCTTAGGTATGACCTAGGGAAAGGAGACTGGCAGGGCTTGGGGCAGGGGACAGCTAGGGGCCAAAGACACAGCACAGAGGGAAGGAATGGCGGTGGCCGATCCCCAGGAGATGCTGGGGGCTGCCATTTCCGGCCAGCCCAGCCACCGACTGGCCCATCTGGAAGCACTTAGCTCTACCACCATTAACCCTTGGTGGGCACAGGAGCTGTTTCTCCTCCCCCTGATGGGATGCAAGTGATACAGAACTACACAGAGTGCCACAGGGCACTCTCGAAGGCTTGGATCCTGGGACTCAGCTATTACTGCTGAGGGTAGATTTGGGACCCAGAGACTAAAGTTGAGTTCTGACTCCAGCCTCTCTATTTGAAGCTGGAAGGCCTGGAATAAGTCCCTGAGCTGCCCAGCCTGCTTCCTGCTCTAGAAAACGGGTAAGTCAGAGCCGGATCTGCACCCGCAGCTTCTTCAGCAGTCTGTGGGGGAACAGGTAGCATCAGGTTAGGGTGGCAAGCATGGTCCCAGCCCCACTGTGGACAGAACGAATCAAGCACACTCACTCCACGCTCAGATCCCAGCAGATCCTGGGAGCCAGTTTGGCTATGGTCAAACACTGAGGGAAAAGCTGCTGAGGGTGGGTGGTGGGTAGAATTCAGAAGGGGCTCCAGGCCTGGGGGGCGTCACGCTTCTTTCTCGCCTACACAGATTGGTGGACTACTTCACAGGTGAGAACCTGAGGCTCCAAACAGTTGTGCCCTAGCTGTGTGACTCTCAGAATGCCCAGAGCCTTGGGAGTTTTAAAATAATGGCTTGTGTGCCACCTCACATGCTGTGAGAGGCATGAGTTCAAAATCCATACAGGTTTGGGGCAAGCCTAGAGGCAGAAAGAGAGGGGTAGTACAAAGGATGACCAGTCCTCTGGTACCCCCTAGGGCTGATGTCACAGCAGTCCATGATCAGGGCTGGAGGGAGGCCCCTCCAACGTAAGGGGTCTTGACAGAGTGACTCATGCCAGGCCGTATGATCCTGCAGTGTGGGCACAGATACCATGGCAACAAAGGCTCGTGCCTTTGTTTTACACCTGCGTTCTGCCCTAGAGGAGGGGTCCAGACTGCACATAACCCCCCCCAATACCTCCCTCACTGTCAGAGCAGGAAGCAGGGCTCTGTGGGGTGTGGACTGAGGGGCCGGAAGGGGATCCCCATGGGAGAAGTCCCTATGGAGCAGCTCAGCACCAGCAGCTACCCCAGCTGGCTCTCCCACGCTCCTGGAGGCTCGCAGGGCAGGCATGGGGTGTGAGGAAGCTGCTCACGTCCCAGACCTTAGCACAGTCATCTCGGGTGTCCGGAAGGATGTCCCCCTAGAGTCGTCTACTGGACAAGCTCAGGAAATGGAAGGCTTTGCAGGGAGGTGCCTGAGCAACAGGGTGCTTTAGCCCAACGTCCTTCCCTACTACGCACCGTGAGCGGATAGGTAGACCTGTCGCTGGAAAGTCGGAGTCTCAGAGTAGAAGCCACAGCACGGTGACACTTGGAGCGCGTGTCCGAGGGAGGCAGCAGGGACACGAGTCACCTTCAACGGAGATTCTTGGGAACCCTCTTCCTGGGCCAGGCTGTAGCCAGTGAATCATTCCACTAAAGCAGGAGATTTGAAGTTCATGTCCATTCATACTTCTTACCCCAGCCTCCCAACCATCCTACCCTATGCTACCTCAGTGCCCCTGGACCACAGGGCACTGTGGCACTTCCTCCTGCCATATACAGAAGTCTCAAAGAAATACAGCAGCAGCTCCCTTGAAGACGATATTGTTGCTCCCTCATGAAAACACTGGCTCGTAAGACCCAGAAGTGGGTACAGAACCCGACTGGAGGCACACAGTATGTCTTCCGTGGGGCCTCTCACCCCTAATCTCAGGCTGTCCGGTTTCTCCCATCGTGCATCTGCATGGAGGGAGTTAGTTCACCGAACACCTACTATGTGACCTGCCTCCCCACGCCCCTCCCCAGAGCTCACAAGCAAACATCAAGGAAGCAACAGATGAAGAACACCAATCTGTGGTTGGTACAATGAAAGAGATACAGAAATCACTGAGTTGGGCAGATGGGGGTTCGTGCTCAGGTGTGTAGAAAGCTCCTTTGGGGAAGACATATCTCCACTCAGACCTGAGGTTGAAAGTCCACCCATGACACAAGAATGGGAACAGTGTTGAAAGCAAATGGATCAGCCCTTGCAAACTCTTTGAGGCTCGCAAGACCTTGAAGTGGTAGATCAGAAGAGAGAGGGATTGCCAGGATGGGGGAGGCAGCTGGGGGGCCAGTGCAAAGACTTGAGGGCTCTTGGGAGCCCAGTTTTATTCTGAGGCCAGCAAGCTGCTGCAGCTCAGTATGCATGAGATCAGGTAGCTGAGGTATAGCGTGGGGGTGTAAGGCTGGGCTGGAGTCCTGGGGAGCTTGTGGGCAACTGGGAATCAGAGTTGGAGCCTCTAGGCTTCCTCCAAGCTTTGACCACTGAGTCTCCGTGCCTACTTCCCTCCCCTGGCCTGTCTGTCTGCACATTGTTGGGCACAGGACCCCTTCTGAGGAGGACATTCTGTGCTTGTTCTGGGCCCTGGTTCTGGTGTCTTCTTTGATCTCTGGTGTCTGGATAAGGAGGCTGTCTCAGTTTCCCAACACAGTGGCCTCTGTCACCAGAGACTAGGCAATAAGGGACTAATTTCTCCTGTCATGCTCTAGAGGGCCAGCAGGTGGCGACATCACCTCTAGAGGGGCTGGAGAAGTGGACCAGCCTGTCTAGAAGCCAAAAATTATTCCAGGGGACCCTACTGTCCATATAGCGATAACGAGGCTCATCTCTGCCTCTGAGACACTGACAGCCATTCCCCACTTCTGAGGTGAACGAGTGACCCTGAGAAGGGAACTAGCCTGCCCAGGGACACACAACAAAGATGAAACTTGTCTGGAGAGGGGCTCAGCAGGCTAGGGGTGGGGACATGGTGGGTCTGACACTAGCCCTGGTGTCCACTGGCTTCCCTTAAGCAAACCATTTTCAGCAGTAACTAACTGAGCCCCAGACCTTTCTCTTCCAGGGCCATAAACAGAGTTATCAGCAAGATCTTTATGAGACCTTCATCAGGGCACCCCACCCCAGGAGGCCCTGGAGTGAGAACTTCCAGGGGGAAGAGGGAAGAAGGAGGGGCCCAATAAACAGCCACGCCCAGAGATAAGGGAACTGTCTGAAAGGAAGAGACTGCTTCAGGATAGGCAGGGGCGGCACAGTGGTACAGTTAGCAGTCCAGGAGGGCACATGTGAAACCGGGGTCCAGGGGTTCGAGATCAGGTGGCAGGTCAGAGGTGGGGGTGTACGGCACTACAATCTCAGACTTAAATAAGGTTATAATGCCTTTTTGTTAAGGAACTGATGCTAAAGCCTCTAACCAGGGGGGTCCACCTAGGTGTGAGGGTGACTGGAGCCTAGTGGCTGAGGAGGAAGAGGAACCAGCAATTTGTTAAGCAAAATCCAGCTAACGAGTTGTCAGGTGGGGGAGTCAGTGTCAGGGTCACTCTCTGTGCTCAACTGGTCAACCATCTCTAGAGGGAAGAAAAACTGCCCGCTAGGTGGGTTTGCTGTGTGACTCTAGGAAGGTGACTTTACCTCTCTGAACTCATTTGTTACTCTGGAGGGAAAAAAAATGGGGGTAGCAATCGCTTCTATTTCCCTGAATGGTGGTCAGGATAAGCGGAGGTGACACATGGTTGCTGTGAGATGTCACTCTCAGCACCTGCTCAGTGTATGGAAATGCCACCGTCACAAACCAGTGTGCCATCTCAGAGAGAGACAGTGAATACTCAGAAAGGGTGGTGCAGCCCAGGAGCGCCTGTAGAGAGAGAGTGTGTGTGTGTGTGGGGAGGGTGTATGTCTACCCTTTGAGGGTACAGCATTGAGAATGTCCCTGCAGCAGGCTCCCCAGGCTTCTGAATTTCCTGACTGTGCTTCTCTCTGCTAAGGTCCCCTGCCACCCTGACCCATCCATCTCTAAGCCATTACCAAATCCTGGCTGGCTATGTCTCAGTCACTCAGGATCCCCGTCCAGCTTCCCTCTCCTGGTGCAGGGTTGGGAGGGGCGGGTGGGTTCTCAGCTTGGCTTCCTGCTTCTCACTCAGGACTGGGTGATCCGTTCTAGGGGAAACGGAACATTCCTCGCCCCCGTAAAGCCTTGGTGCACACCAACCACTGGACTACACTGCCCTTGGCCACTCGCGCCCCTACTCATGTGTCACCTCCTTCCCAAAGAATTCTCTAGCTTGGCTCCCGACTAGATCCAAGATGCGATATTCCCTTCACTGAACATTTAATTCACACCTTGCCCCCTCCCCAGCACTGAAGGCACCCTAAGGAGGGGCTTCATTCCATACTGAACATGGCTCCAGCACGGTTGTGTGGGTCAATCTGTCCATGTCAAAGGGATGAATATGTGAGCAAATAAATTTCTAGTCCCGAATGGCGAGCCTCTTGACCAGGTGAGAACTGGCATACAGAGGATCAGAGGCCACCAATTTCCTGCTTTCTCCAGAGTGTGACCCCTCACTGGAGGTGCCCAGCAATCCCTTGCACACCTCCCTTGCACACCTCCCTTCATGGTAAACTCACTCACTACAGGACCATCTGTCTGTTTCGTGCTGGATGGTCCTACAGTGAGCATTTATTCTGGACAGGTAGGTTAGACTCCATGCCTGCAGCTCTCTCTCTCAGGTCCCTGTTCTCCATGTTAGGCCTTCACTTCCCACAGTGAGGAGCAGGCCTGGTTACCCCAGGTGAGAGCAGAATTCTGCCCTCTTGGGGGTATCTCTTGGTTGTGCCCTCACTGGAACCCAGAAAGAACTCCAGGTGCCTTCTGACCTGAGAATCTGGTGCTCCCCCACCCCCATGCTGTGACACGTATGTGCTCATACCGTCATCTGTGTTAGCAGCCATCATTATAAAGCATGAACTGGAGTTCTGCCCTTTCCTCTCTGGGCCTCTCTGCTTCCATCCACTGAGCAGGAAGGGCTTACTGCTATGTGTAAGTGTCACTGATCGAGGACACCTTCACGGGCAGGTCATCTGTGCAGTCACACAGGGCTCAGCTGAATCCTGCCACTATGAGATTCTAGGTCATTTTGGAACAACCTGGCATTTGCCAGGCAGGATACAGCATGGCCTTGACTCCCCTGCTTGCCCCTGTAAAGAGAAGAAAACTCTAATAGCCAAGACCTGCGTCCACCTTGCTTTGAGGCATGGAACCTTCTGCACGTTTCGTGGCCCTAGAGCACGAGAGGTCTCCTCTGCACACCCTGGCTCATACTCTTCCTTCCCGAATCCCTCCTCAACAATGCTCTGTCCTCCCACTCTTAGCTATGCCCTTCCCCGCTCAGGTAGCTGTGGAATGCCTGCCTGTCTGTCTGTCTTCAATGGAGCAGGAAAGACCCACATGGGCATTTAAAATGCCAGCGGGATCCCTTCCGTTACCAAGGAGGATCCTCAAGCCAACTGCAAAATCGAGTTGTTTCTTTCTCCCCCACCCCCCAAATCAGTTGGAGGACTTGGAATATAAACTGCGTTCGATGATAAATACTCAGGAATTTGTCCCTGTATTTTAGAGATGTGGGCTGACGTGTGTAGGGGTAAAATGACATGAAGCCTGGAATTTGTTTTTAAATTGTTCTGAAAATGCTTTAGAAAAAAAAAAAAGGCAATAGATTAAAAAAAAAAAGAAGAAGAAGAGGTGATGAAAACCTGATAAGTAATGGAGGTAGGGTCACTATGCAACTCGGTGTATGTTTGAAACATTTCAGCAATGATAATGACAAGGTAATATGCATCAAAAGTTTGTGAAGTTTTCCAAGGTGTCCCCAGAAAATTCCCTGGCCCACACCTTTGAGAATTTCTCTGGGGAGCCAATAAGAGAAACAGTGGCTTGCAGACTGGCTATCTGCATATGCACATCCCCAAAGCTTTCATCTGGGACCCGAAGGGTCGTGACCCCTAACCCCACCACCACCCCTCCCGCAAGATGCCCTCTACCTTACAGAGGAACCCCGTTTGAAGTCAGCCTTGCTCTCCGCCTCACCTCAAGCTGGTGGTCACTGCTGACAGTGCCCCCATGCTCCGTGGGCGGTGTGAGGCTCGCCTAGGGTCATGCCACCACTCCACCCCGCTGCTCCGAGACAGTTCCTCCACCTGTAACCCAGGGGTGGGTGGTGGGGAGGTCCCTGAGACCCCCGAAGGAGGAGTCGGAACCCCAAGCTGGGCCCGGACCGCCATCCAGGCCGCGCCCTCTGGGTCCCCAGCCCTCTGGCCCATCCACCTCCCGCTTAGGGCGGCAATTTGTCTCCTTTTGAACCCCCTCGCCCGACGGGCTTCCCCCTTTGATTCGCAGCCCCGAGGCTTCCCCCCGCTTTGAAATGCAAAGCCGCCCGGCTGGGGCCGCGGACGGCCCGCGGCTATAAAAGGCCGGGGTGGGGCAGGCGCGGCGGCGGCCGCGGGGCCAGGTGAGCAGTCGCTGGTCGTCGGGGCGGCCGGCCGGGCGCGGCGGCTCCAGGGCCCAGCATGCGCGGGGGACCCTGCGGTCACCATGTACGTGGGCTATGTGCTGGACAAGGACTCCCCCGTGTACCCAGGCCCCGCCAGACCCTCCAGCCTCGGCCTGGGCCCTCCGACCTACGCGCCCCCGGGTCCGGCGCCAGCGCCCCCGCAGTACCCCGACTTCGCGGGTTACACGCACGTGGAGCCGGCGCCCGCGCCCCCTCCGACCTGGGCTGCGCCCTTCCCTGCGCCCAAGGACGACTGGGCAGCTGCCTATGGCCCGGGCCCCGCGGCCCCCGCCGCCAGCCCGGCCCCGTTGGCCTTCGGGCCCCCTCCGGACTTTAGCCCGGTGCCCGCGCCTCCCGGGCCTGGTCCCGGCATCCTGGCGCAGTCCCTCGGGGCTCCGGGCGCACCGTCCTCGCCAGGAGCACCAAGGCGGACGCCCTACGAATGGATGCGGCGCAGCGTGGCGGCTGCAGGCGGCGGTGGCAGCGGTAAGGACCCTTCTCTCCCGTGGGAGCCTCCAGACCTGGCAGGTGCCCGGCGAGGCCCAGGTCTCCTTCTTTGACCTTTGCCCTGGCCCTGATTGGCTTCGTGAGAGTGGGGCCCACGACCACTCTTGGCCTGGAATCATTTTGTTTTGCCCTGCTTTATCTCTGGGCTTTGAGAGCTTTGAGTAACCCAACTGAGTCCTTGTGTATAGCTGAGGAAACTGCTAACCCGGGAAGAGAGGACACTGGATCTGTGTAAGTGTCAAGACCACAAGTAGAAGGCCAGATGCTCAGTCGTTGCAGCAGTGCCAGCACTGCTGACCTTCCTTAGCTTCTTCCAGTCCTAACCCTGACACACACACACACACACACACACACACACACACACACCACACACACAAGCACCTATCTTGCTGTGGGAATTCGGGATCTTCTTCCCTTCCAGGACCAACTGGTTCCCTATCCTACAGTGAAGCGATGCGACCCTTTCCTTTGGTTGACGACATTCCCATTAGTTGCATAGGGACAGGGGTCCCTACCTAGCCTCCCTAGGACTCTCCCTGAACTCTTGACCCCGGGGGAGGGGCAGTAGGAGCAGTTGGGAAGGTGGCTGCTGTTTGGTTCCTTAGCCTGTGAAGCGCCTGCCCCCGGGGCAGGCCCCTCTGATCCACCCTCTTCAAAGGCAGGGGAGGGGGCTGGACAAAAGCTCAGCTTAATGAGGGACAGCCTGACCTTTATGGGCCCCCCCCCTTTGTCATGTAACTGCCTTTGTTTTAGCTCAGTAGTGACTCCTGTTGGCAGGAAAGTGAACAGGACACCTCATTGTCCAGATAGTGTTTGGCCTGTCCTGACAAAGGCCACCTGGCCTTGAGGGCGGGGAAACTGGCCTGCCTACTCTTTGATGTCCGACCCCTGCTTCCCTTCTCCCAGCTGGAGGCAGGCCTGGGACTTCCTCCACCTCCTCTCCCTTCCCTCCATTTCTCCCACACACCCATCTACTCCCCTGGGTAGCTGTGAGCGGGGGTTTGATTAGTGTCTTCAGGCCTTGGTTGTAGTCACACCCTTCTTTAGAAGTGCAAGGGACACTGAAACTCCTGTCTGTCTCCAGGGATATTTGAGGGGCAAGGCTGTTCACTTTTGTGCCTTGAGTAATAGCAGCTAATAATATGGAACTCTTATATAACATGTTGCTGTCTTCCCCCCTATTTGGAAGCTGAGCAAGCTATAGTACAAACATGGTAAATTCTGGCCCAAGGCCACAGCCGGGAACTCGTGGGGGCACACTAAACTCCATACCGGTTCTAATCCTCTGCTCAGGCGATCCCCGGGGTCTGTTTTATGGTCACAGAAACAAGGGACAAGGAGAGGTCACATGGGTGATGTATACCCTGCTTCTAACTGTAGAAAAGAGTCTTGAAAAAACTGATGTAGAAGAAAATGTTTCATTCTTTGGAAGACTCTGTGTGTGTGTGTGTGTGTGTGTGTGTGTGTGTGTGTGTGTGTGTGTGTAGGTGGGTTGTGCTCTGAAGCCTGGTTCGTGAATGCAGGGGAAGAGCTTTACATCGGATGACAGGATAGGAGGTGTAAGATCCTTGCCCCCAGCCGCCTGTGTGGTCTTCTTTGGAAGTCTAGGAAGGGAAGCACCTTTCCAGCCTTCCACTAGCAGCTTCCTGTTGGTCAGGTGGTTCGGGAGAAGGCTGGGGTGGTTCTCCTCGGGGAGAGCACTGGAGAGAGGCCTTCATCGTGAAGCTGTATGGGGTAGCAGTCAAAGGAATGGAGAGTCTGACAACTTGAAGTGCTGTGATGTGAGAAAACCTCCTTTACCTCTGGGCATGAACCTACAAACCCAGCTGCCCCTCCTGGCCTCCTGTCTCGTGCAGATGGGACCATGAATGGCCAAAGGCCAAACAGTTTCTCTCTTAGCTCTAAGAGTCCAGGCCAGGACTATGGGTTTGGATTCCAGGAAGTTTTTGGTGTTTTTTTTGTTTTGTTTGTTGTTTGTTTGTTTGTTTGTTTGTTTTTCCAGGAACTAGATTAGACACATTTGACCAAAGATGCAGGAGTCTGGACCTTCTGGTCTGCTCAAACCACGTGACTCTCACTAATGCTCCTGAAGTAAGGCAGAATGGGAGCTGAGGGAAAGATATAGACTCTCCCAGAGGTGGCTCGTAGGCTATGCAGTGGTCTGGGAAGGCTGAGGGAAACTCGTTGCCTGCCTCACCCTCCAGTTCACACTGACTCTGTCCATATGGTGTCCAGCCTGCTACCTTTCTTCCTTCTTTTGAGCCCCAAACAGCCTAGAGTATCTGCACTGGACAATTAAAGGGCAGATGTGCCAATGAGGAACGTGGGGTATAGATGCAGATGAATCAGCTTCTACTTCTTTTGGTGGTTTCCAATCCTGTTGAGGGTAAACAACACACTCCTTCCTCAGGGCTGTGAGACTCTATAGCACCAACGCTTGGTTCCCACCCACCTCTGGACCTCACCCCGGACCACTCCCTTTGGCCACCATTGCCCCAGCACCCAGCCCTCTTTTTTTTTTTTTTTTTTTTTTTTTTAAACTCCTCAGGTCTGCCAAGTCTTGTTTCAGGTCTTGTGTACACATTTGGTTGTGGCTGCCATTGCTGTTTCTCTGACCCTCTGCATGCCTGGCTCCTTCTCGCTTTCCGTGCATGGCTGAAGGAGAGGCCCTCTGGGATTCCCAAGTCACACTCTCCACCTCCAGTGCCTTGGATGATTTCTGATGGGTGCCCTTTAGTACCCTGTCGAGTTCCAACACGCTCTCCCACTTCCATACATGTTCGCGTGGTATCTGCTCCCAAAAGGTCTAGAGCCGTGTTGGTCTGACCAGGGAACGGTTGGGGCACCCGTTCCGTGCCTGCCTGGCACCAAGCACATGCTCAGAGCCTTCAGTTGGATGAGTGAGCCAGGAGAGTAGAGAGGGTCAGGAGACATATCTGGAGAGACCAGGGGAGGGATGAGACCCCAGCTTCCACTAGTTTCTAGAGTCCGTCTCTGGAGCTCGGACCCATGCCTGTCCAGACAGCATTTCAGGTTAGTAGTCAAAGATTGGATACCCTCCCCACACTTGGTCAGTGCTCCAGACTCTAAGCAACTGGAGCAGCCAAGGCCAGACTGCGATTTGATTTGGTTTTGCTTTAGGAAAAGGTGCTGGACATCTGAATGGGGAGGCAGTGAGCCCCAGTTAGGCTGCAATCCAGGAAGAAAGGGTTACCTGGCTCTGAGGGAGCCATGTCACTTCTGAAGCCAGTGGCATCCACAGCCCAATCAATGCAGTACTGAAGACACTCTCCCAATAGTTTGCTTAAAAGCCCAGGGACTTATTGGAGACTCTTAGAAGTTGAGGCTTGGGAGACTTAGCTCTGGGATTCCAATTCTCTTAGATGTCACGTAGCCAGAGTCTTGTTAACTTGGGTAATTTCTCCTCCTCCTCCTCCTCCTCCTCCTCCTCCTCTTCCTCCTTCCCCTCCTTCCCCTCTGCCTCCTTCTCCTCTTCCTCTTCCTCCTCCTCCTTCTTCATCAATTGTCATCATCATCATCATCATCATCATGGTTTTTCAAGACTAGATTTCTCTGTGTGGCCCTGGCTATCCTGGAGCTCACTCTGTAGACCAGGCTGATCTCAAACTCAGAGACCCTCTCCCTCTGCCTCCTGAGCGCTGGGATTAAGGCATGCACTGCCACAGCCTGGCCTTTTGGTTACTGTTGTTGTTTTATAGAACTTTTTCTCTATCAGTATGGGAGGCTGTATGCCATAGCATGTGTAGAGTTCAGAGGACCACTGCAGCCGAGTTGGCTCTCCTTCCACATTGGCGGAGGCTCTAGGAATCAAACTCAGGTGGGCAGGCTTGAGTAGCAAAGGTTTTTACCCACTGAGCCTTTTCACTGGCCCCTAACTTGAATAAGTTCTCGAAGCCATGGTGTTGTTAAAGCACAGCTAGCCCTGGGCAGGTGGCCAGTGCTCAGGGACACTTCTTGGCAGGTGTGAACAGGTGTGAACAGGTTTCACACTTTCTGCATGCACATCCTGGGACCTTTATCCGCCCTGCCCTCTCTTCCCTCTACTGCATCTTTAGCAGTTCAAATGCTGCTCCTTCTCCAAGACTGCTTTATCTGGGAAACCCTCCTTGATTCACCCCACACCAAGTGAAGGACAGTCATAGCCTACTGATGGCCCCTTGTTTTAAGAATCTCTATCATACCTATGTCTATCAAGTGGCTTATTCCTGCCAGTTGCCATCTGTAGTCCTATCAAGGGCCAGTCCTAACCAACCCCCTCCTGCTCTGCCATGCACATAGTAGGAGCTTATCATGTAGGCACTATGCTAAGATCTCCTTTAGGGCCACTTTACTTAGGCCTCATACCTACTCCGAGAGATGAAAGGCTCTATCATTGGACACGTTTTACAGATAAAATTGAAGAGGTTTAGAGAGGCCATGTGGCCTGCCCAAGCTCACACAACTAGGGTATGACAACATTCAGTTCCAACCAGGATCCACAGCCTGCCAAGGGTTTGTCAAACAAAGCAACAGTCTCAAGGACCCAGCCCAAGATCTCTCCTTGGCTGCTTGCTTTCCGGCCAGTGCCCACCCAGGTAAGGAAAAAAAAAACGAGGCCAGCAGGGAGGAGCTGAGTAAGGGGGGAGGGAAGGGGGAGAAGAAAGAAGGAGAGGGGGAAGTAGGCCTGGCAGGCTGACTCTTTAAAGCTGGTTTTCCCTGCAGCAGAAGCTGCACCTGACACCTCAGCTCTCAGATGTAGCTGGGAATGACCTAGTTAGAAAGTGGCTGGAGATTGTGTGTGTGTGTGTGTCTGTGTGTGTGTGTGTGTGTGTGTGTGTGTGTGTGTGGAACGTGTGTCCCTTTTCCCCGGCAGATCTTGTGCTTTAGAGCCTCAGGAGTTGTTCTGACATCCAGACAGTTTTGTTAGCGGCAGGGTCCAGCTTTTGGGAAGGAAGTCCTCTTCTTGGACAGGCCTGGAGCTCCTGGAATTCACACATAACATCTGGGGGTCAGGGTCATTGCCATGTGTTGCTGCCCTTTCCCCGGGTCTACCCCCCTCAGGCCTCATCCTGGCATGAGCAGGAAGGAGAAGTTTGAGCTTGCCACCCTCAGGCCTGCCTGGGCTCTGAAATCAAACCCAGACCCCATCAGCCAGAGGTTCTGTTAGTCCTCTAGCCACAGTTTGTGCCTTCCCTCTGTCCATCCCTCCGTCCCTTACCCATTCTTCCAGCAGGCAGATAATGCTATTCTCTTCTGTGCTGAAGGGTTCGGTTGGGTGACGGGAGCTATGACTGAACAAAGGTGAGATCTTTGCCTGTCCTCAGAGAACTGGGATTCAGCTTCCCACTTGGAACCTCCATCCAAATGTCTTTGTGTAAGCCATTTTCTCTTTCTGGAGGATTATTCCCATATCTGACATGGAAGCTGCTTCCTTCTCAACCTTCAGCTCTTAGCCTATAAGCCACTTCCTCCAAGAGATTTCTCCAAGGCTAGGTGAAGAAGTTTCCCCCTCTAAACAACTTAGCCCAGCCTCAGCTCCTTATCCGTGGTCCTCCGCATTCCTGATCACTGTTGGTAGTTGCTTCATTGGCGTGCTTGCTTTTTTTGCAGGCCAGCCATGGGCGCGCAGACCAGACTAGTACTGAGCACCCAGCATAATCGAGATGAAATGAGCTGGTGTCTCCTAGGCGCTCGGGGTGTGTACTCAGCCACTCTTCAAAAGCAGCATTTACTGACCCTAGAATGGGACACTTTTGGACTGGCATTGATGAGCGGAGATGAGGAAGCAGTAACATCATGCAAGAAGGGCTGCTTCGGAGGCTGAACCATCAGTGGAAAGGATGGCGTTACACTCTGGACTGAGGGTCCTCGCAGGATAACTTTGGAAGAATGAGAATGGGGCAGCTAGTGTGACCTCAGCGTAGTGAGGCGAGCTAGGTAGCTAGGGCTCCTGGTCCCTGTTGGGCAGTGGTGTCTCAGAACTTCCTGTCACTGAGAAAGTGCATCAGATCTGGACTGTCTAGCAGCCAGCCACCAGAACACACAGCAGTTGAGCACTTGAAAACTGGTTAATGCTACAAAGAAAACAAATAGAAACAAAAAACAAAATAGTGGGGACGTACTAGCAGGGCATGGCCAATCTAGGTGAAGACTTTCAGGACCACCTAACCCTAAACTTTTAAACTTAGTCTATTATTTTATGTGTATGAATGTTTTCCCATGTGTGTCCCTGGTGCCCGTGGAGATCAGAAGAGGGCATCAGATTCCCCTAGAATTAGACTTATAAATGGTTGTGAGCCTCCATGTGAGCTGGGAATTGAAACCAGCTCTCTGGAAGAGCAGTCAACCGCTCTTAACCTCTGAGCCATCTCTCCAGCCCAAGATTCTAAAGTTCCTTCTTTTTGCTTCCTCCCAAAGCCAGATCTGGCTGTGGGCCTCAAGGAAAATATGGTGGTCCAGACGCACAGGTAGCTTGAGAGCTGCCCGGTGCAGCTGTGATGAATGACGCTGAGTGGGAAGAGGAGGTGGTTGAAGAGTGCCCTCACCAGGTTACTGATTTCCTCTTGAGGCTTCCTCAGACTTGGCTGTGCTTAACCCAACCCTGCCAGCCTATGTCCTTCTTCCAGGGCCTGAGTGAGGAGCTATGACCGAATAGGCTGTAGTTTCCCCTCATCTAACACAAGAATGAACAGTGGGCCTAGAAAGCCCCATGACTACAGAATGGCTTCCTGTATCCTGAGGATAGGCAGGGCTGGAGCTGCTGCGGTAGAGACCCTGCAACAGGTGACACAGACGGGAGAAAAGGCTGGAATTGAGATGGCATGGCAACAGATGGCATAATCAGATCTCTACACTCTAGGGTGTTCTTTGACATGTGACTTCCCATCAGGCAACATTCCTCTTGTTCCCAACAGAGCGCTCTAGCATCTGCTTCTACAAATAGCTCAGTTCTGCTTTTTTTTTTTTTGGGGGGGGGGGTTCCATAGCTCTTTGCCCTTTACAAAGCGTTTTCGCATCTATTCTGTGTTCTGGGCAGGGAGGGGACCCAGGAAAGCTCAAACACTTGTCTGGTCCTCCAAGTAAGGATGCAGATAGCCCTGCCTCCCAGCTCTGGGTGCTAGATTTGGATACACAGTGAGCACCTGGCCTTTGCAGATCTTGGTGTAGTGGTAACTCCCCGGGGTTGCTCATACCCTTTTGGTAGCCCTCCTGGGTTAATCTGGATGACACCCCAGGGGTCTTTAAAGTTATCTGTATGCTTAGCATACTTGGAATTCTTTCTTCTCATACATCTTTTCTATACAAAAGATGGCCACCCTGTGATTGTCTGTCTTCCCAGGACACACCATCCAGCTCTCTCTGAGTAGATGGAACATGCGGGCACAGAATGGAGAGGAGAGGGTTCTACCAAGGACCAGAGGCAATGCTGGCACAAATCACCCACACCAGAACCTATTCTCCGGTGTTCTCCCTCTGTCTCCACAAGGCTTGGGAAAGGCATTGGCTCATGGTCCTCAGGGGGTGGCAGAGAAGCTGGTCCTCCAAGTACCTTTGACCCACCCCCCCACCCCCCATCTTTCTTTCCTTCTCTTTGTTCCTTGGCACTGCAGCTGTCCTCATCACATGATCCAGTGACCTTTCTGGATCTGTTCTCTCATCTCCATCCAATGGCTTCCTTTCCCACCTCCCTAAGCATCCCCCAAGCAGGCACCACAGATATAGGTGGGCAAGCCATTGCCCCCTGCTCTACTAGGTGGGAGGGTGTGTGGGTGTGCTCTCCCTATGAATGTCCCTGGGTAGTGGGTGAATAGTGAGGCAGACTCAGAATGGCATAGAACTTGAGCATAGAGGGCCTGTGGTCTGGGGCTGCAATTCAACGGAAGAGTGCGTACCTAACATACATGAAGTTCTGGGTTCCATACCTTGGTGCTGACACCCATCCCTCATCAGAAGAGAATGAGACCCACAGGTGAGGGACTTGTTTAAGAACACTCCAGCTGGAGCTTGCTAAAGATGAGAGGGCAGAGGTGTAGCTGAGAGGCAGAGCTGAGGACCAGTGACCCCTCAGTACCATTATCACCACTCTCCCCGCCCCCCCAAATAATAGAACCTAGCAATAGGTATTTTTAACAAACGCCCATACACACATGTGAGGTGTGTGTGTGTGTGTGTGTGTGTGCCTTTGTATGTGTGTGCCTGCCGGGTGGGAGTATCATCTTAATGTACAGCCAGAGGAGGTGGCCCACCCAGTGAGAGGTCACAGAGGGTCTGGGCTGGACTCGAGGCCCACATCCTGGTAGACAGAGTTAGGCAGCCCTCAGAGCCGCAAACCCAGAAGAAGTGCTGACCTAGAGACCGTTTGATTTTTCTGGGAGTCAGTCTGTCTTGGAGAAGAGGCCAGGCTCTCCTTGTCTGCCCTGGGCTGGATAAGGACCACAGTACAGGCCACCGAAACATGATCCTGTCTTCCAGCTGGGCAGGCCTGTTGTCTAGGCTTTCAAACTGGGAAATCAGCCTTAGAGTTCTTTCAGCAATAATAACAAACACAATCTAAGAATCAACAAACATTGGGAGCCTCCTGCTTCCAAGTTGGAAGGAAACTTACAAACGCAGCATACCAGTAGGACACAGTCCCATTTCCTGGCATTCCTACAGGGGCCACCCCATCGCTATTGGGAAAGACTAGGCTTGATCCCTCTCTGTGTGTACCTGCTGTTTGCCAGGTATCGCACAAGGAGCCCTCTTCATCTCGGGTGAAACTGTACATCCCAAAGCTGGAGACGATTGTGGAAAGCCATTCTCTGTGTCATGGGTTCTAGTGTGTTTCTGAGAACAAATAGTCCTAGCTTTTTAAACATGTTTAACTACATCTGTTTGGGCCTTGTGGGTCCCAGGGATGGAATTCAGGACATCAAGCTTGGCAGTAAACAGCTTTCCTGGATCCTGGACCATCTCCCCATCCCTAGATGGTCTTGAATCCCATTTTTTTTTTTTAATGTAAAAAACCGGATACATAGCTGGTGTGGTGGTGCATGCCTTTAATCCCTTTAATCCCAGCACTTGGGAGGCAGAGGCAGGTGAATCTCTGTGAGTTTGAGGCCAGTTTGAGGTCTACAAAGCAAGTTCCAGGACAGCCAGGGCTGTTACACAAGGAAACCTTGTCTCAAACAACAACAAAAACAAACAAACAAAGAAACAAAAAACCGAGTTATTGAGGCACATACACAGTGTTTGGCCCATAGCCACCATGACTGTCCTTAATGGTTATCTCCATATTACAGATTCAGAAAATGGGGCCTAGAGAGGTAGGGAGATGATCCTTAACCACCCTGGCATGTCGGTCCCCTGTACATCCTTAGAGGTCTGCTTGTTCAAATAAGCACATAGCAGAGACACCTAGAGAGCTAGCCAAGGACCAAACCCCAGGAGCTAGTGTCAGCTCTACTCACTCCAAATCTGGGGGCCAGGAATTTCAGGACAGCTTACCAGGAGTTCCTGCCTAAGGGCTGGGCACTGGGAGCTATCTGCCTGTGGCTTCTCCAGACCTTAAACTGCACATGCTTTAGAGATGTGGAGATCCATCCGTGCCTCTCATAGCTTCCCGTTCTACGGGGATGAGACACTCTGTGTATGACAGAACCAGAGTGGAGGGTGAGCTTTCCATTTAGGGGAGTGAGCTGAGGCTCTGGCCACCATGCTCAGTCCTGAAGGTCTGCATCCTCTCCCCTTACCAACTCTCACTGGCATCTTGCCTACAAGTTACTCATTCTGAGCCTGGGAGTGGCTGGCCCCTCATCAGACACCTGTTACAGAAGCCTGGACTTCCCCCTTAGCCCCAGTGTCCCAGGAACCTGTAAATCATTCACCCTGGCCTCCTCTCTGCTCTGTGCCACTCGTGCACCGCCCTGCCCTTCCTCTCTGGGTTCCAGAGGGGTCTCAGGTGCTCACAAACGGTCATCAGGGAGGATACAGGCTTGAGCTCTGCCCAGAGCTTCAGAGCCCAGGGCTCCCAACTGTCACTGAAAGGACAGTTTCCAAGGATGGGGAGGGACTCACAAGGCCCCACCTCTGGTTGAGGAGCTATTGGCAGTTGACTGCTACTGGGAGAAGGAGAGTCATTCTTCTTTGGTGTGGCCACTATAGGTTGCCCATGCCCCAGTGGATGAGCGCACACCCACGCTCATGCAAACAGCACTAAGTGGACTCTGGGTTAGAGGAGAAGGAAGAGGAAGAAGAGGAAGGGGGGCAGATGCAGATGGGAAAGAGAAGGGGGAGCTTAGGGGAGCTGGAAGAGGGCACAAGGGTAGATACAATCAAAATCCGTTGTATATATGTATGAAGTGCTAAGAGAATAAATAAAAAATGTAGCTTAGGAAAGTGCTGTCTCAGCACGCACAAAACCCTGGCTTCTGTTCTCAGCATAAGCCAGGTGATGAAGTATACACCTGTAAGCCTAGTATTTGGAGGTAGGGGCAGGGAGGACCAGGAGCCTAAACCATTCTCACGGCATAGAGAGTCCAAGGCCAGCTTACAAAATTAATTAAAGTCCAGGCCTGGTGATGCAAATCTATAATTCGACCCACGAGAGGCCAAGAGGCCAAGGCAGGAAGCTTTCAAGTTCAAGAACTGCCTGGGCTACGAAGTACATTCTGGGTTTGCCCGGGCAACCCTGTCTCAAAGTTTAAAAAGCACAGAAATGTGAGCACTCGGGAGGCAGGGGCAGGCGGGTCTCTGAGTTTGAGGCCAGCCTTGTCTACAAAGTGAGTCCCAGGACAGCCAGGACTATACAGAGAAACCCTGTCTCAAAGAAGAGAAAAAAAAAAAAAAAAAAAAGCACAGAAATGGCTGGTGGCTACGGCCTTGTGGTAGAATGCTTGTCTATCATGACAAGGCCCTGGAGTCAGCCTCAGTGAAACATACATGCACATAGACATGCACATGTACAGTCACATGCACACACACACACACACACACAACTTATACAAATAATACATTGGACATTTGCACACAATAAAAACTGAAACCCTCTAAAGCCCAGCCCCCCGACCCCAGCTGCCCACCTCCACCTGCCTGCCCAGAGAGGGCAGCTTCTGTTGTTGGCTTCTTGTATATATCTTCAGAAAGAAAAAAAAAAAAACAACTAACCAAAAAATTATACACAACTATGATGATATGACACTTTTTTTTGAGACATGTTTTCTCTGTATAGCCCTGGCTGTCCTGGGATTTCCTCTGTAGACCAGGCTGGCTTCAAACTCAGAGATCCACCTACCTTTGCCTCCAGAGTGCTGGGATTAAAGGTGTGCACCACCACCGCCCCAAATTATGGTGTACTTTTGAAGTTTTTTTTTTAATTATATATTTTGTGTGTGTGTACGTGTGTATGTTCATAAACAAATGTGTTCACTTGTTCCTGCGCATGTGGGGACCAAAAATTAACTTGGAGTATCTTTCTCTATTGCACTCCAACTTGTTTTTTGAGGCAGTTTCTCACTGAACCCACGGCTCAGCATTTCAGCAAGACTGGCTGGGCCAGGGAGCCCTAGGGACTCATCTCTACCCTGTACCCACAGTACAGGGATTCCAGGTGAGGGAGCCACCATGACTGGCTTACCTAGGTGCTGAGGGTCTGAATGGAGGGTCTTGTGCTTCTGTAGCAAGCACTTCCTGCACAGAGCCATTTCCCCAGCCTGGGAGCGGGCTTTGCTCATAGCATCCTGTATCTTGCACCCTCATATACAGGCCTCAACAATAGCCTCTCCCTGGGTGTTCCGTATCTTAGTTCAGGCGCTCCCTACTCAGGGACATGGACATTGTGCTAGTAGCAGCACTCACTGTTGCCGGGGTTGGGGGGCAGTTCTTTGTGAGGTTATGTCCTAGAAATAGAGCGTGTGGCCCAAAGCTCTGTGCATGCAAAGCCAGACAACACGGTGGCCAGTTCGGTTCTAGGAATGTGCTCTATCTAGTTAGTGCTCACCTTGAACGCTATGTGCCAGTCCCTTGTTTCTGGGCTGTACAGGGAATCAAACATTTTGTTCATTCCCAGGCTGTGGTCTTAGAATCAATCTGTATTCTTCAAGCAGCTGGACTATATAGAAGTTTGCCAATAGCTTCCTATTCCTATCAACCCCTCTCTAGGCTTATGGAATAGGGCTTCCCCAACCCTGGTGGAGACAGAGGTGCTGCAATGCAGCCAACACCCTGTACTATCTAGTTACCATTCTCTGTTTTAGGAAGAGCCAGATGGAGATCAGGGTGCCCTACTCTCGATTCATGTCATCACCAGGCTGACAGACTCAGTGAGAGCAGTTTTTGTGGCCTGGCTCCCAGCTGTAAATGACTGTTGTGGGTCCCTTCTGCTCACCACAAGGAATGGGAGCAACAGAGATGGAGACAGGCACAGAGATGGAGCAATCGATCTAGGTGCTAAGAGAACAGCTGCCCTCATGACTGGGCCTGGGCTCTTGCAAGCAGAGCTCCATCTGCTGCCTAGCCTATCCTCTTAGACACCTAGGAATCTTCCTGAATTTTGAAAGTTCCAACCCCAGGCTGTCAACCAGAATCCAGTCCAGGTTTTACAGTTCGCCCTTGCCATGGTCTGGTGCTCCATTCCAGGGAATAGACACAGAGGTGTGCTCTGCTCTGTGAGCTTCTATTGCTCACACTTAGGATGCTGGGCAGCTCAGTGGTAATTAACGATGGTGGGAGTTGTGCTTTGGAGGCAGCAGGGAGAGCTCTAGGCTAGAGGGCTGACCTTGACTGCAGGAAGGTTGGACTAGATCTAGCAGGAGTGCCTAACCTTTTGACGTTATTACATGGAGTAGTACACTAGAATTATAAAGTTCATAGAATACATCAAGTAATTTGAAGGTGTGTGGGACCACATTCATAGTTATCATGGGACCTTTGTGATCCACAGCTGCAATTGGACGTGCCTGGAAAAGCCCCAGCAACCACATGGCCACCCTAAACCACGGGCTCATCATCTGTAAAATGGCAAGGGACTGAAATCCCAGGACTTTTAGTCCCAGCTAGTGATCCCAGTGGGCTATGGGTTCAGAGCCCAGCTAGGCTGTGGTGGCAGTAGCCTCCGGCAGAGCTGTTTCTGAGCCAAGATTGACTTTTCTAGGTCAAGGAGAAGCCACACTTGGAGCCAAGGCCTCTGCAACCTCCCCCTCAGTTCCTCCTCTAACCAGGCCTGGCACAGGCCTGCTGGCTGTCCTGAGCTCTGTCTTTGCTGTCAGGCGGTCCTGCCAGCTTGGCACATATGGAAATGACCAGTGTGGTTCTGCTGCCAGGGAAAAGCCACCTAGGAACAGCTCTTGTCTCCCACTCCCCACAGTACCACTTGCCTGGAGAAGAGCTGAGGTCTTTCCTGCCAGGCTGTGCGGGATGGATGGGTGGAGGTGGGCCAAATGCAGGTCTTTAGTGCAGGGGCATGGAGGGTCAGGAAGAGCCGGAGAAGAGAGTCAAAGGCCAGGCTGTTGAGGGCACTTGGTAGGAGGGGTTCTAGGGTTATGGCGAGATCCATTGTGCCCTAGCGTGTGTGCAAGCCTACTGTCAGCATGCACCTTCTAGCTTGCCCATGTGCTTAGCTTCCTCCAGAGAAAGCTGGTGCTCACCCAGGCCTCATACTGTAATTCTTGCCCCAGACAACCTTCCAAGCTCAGTTCCAAAGACAACCCTGATGTCAATAACCTCAGACAGCCCTTAAGCCCAGCTCCTGGCCCAAGCAGCACCATCTGAAAGCCAAGTCACCACCCTCTTGTCCTGAGACATGGCAGCCCCCAGCACCCCCACTCTTCACACAGCAGCCAGAAAAAATGTGAGAGCCTGCAGCAGACCACGTGTCTCCTCTGCCTAGAGCCCTGCAGTGGCTCTCCCATTCCAGACAGAGTAAAACCTAAGCTCACTTCCCTTGTCACCTATCCCCGCCCCCTTTCCTCTTTGCTTCCTTGGACATACCCCTACCCTCAAGGCCTTTGCTCTCCAGGTTCACTTTGCCAGATTCTGTTGCTCATGGTCTCTGTCTGCCTCTCCCCCACCCCGCCGCCCCCGTCTCTCGGCTAGGCTTCAAAAACCACTGTGTTGGATTTTGTTTTGTTGTTTTTGGAACTGGGGGTCCCACTATGTTACCTGCGCTGGTCCTGAATTCTTGGGTTCAAGTAACCCAGCCAAGTAGCCGGGACAATAGGTGCCTGCCACCTGACTCGGAGGCAAATTCTTGAGCTCCCTGTCTTCTTTCTTTTCCTCAAAACAATTGCCAGTGAACTGAGGCTTTCCATTTTTTATTGTCCTGTCTGTCCCCCTCCCCTAGCATTCAAGCAAGGACTTTTCATTTTGTTCCCTGCCCACCACAGTGTGTAACTTGAGACAGGAACTTGGTTCGTCCAGCGGGAACGAGCTGAGTCACTGATGCTCCGCGGATGGAACATAGGAAGGAGTGTGGACAGCTCCGTCGCTCAACCCCATGGCTCCCGATGTAACCCCACAACCCAGAGTAGGGCATGGTGTTTTGAGTGTTCCTTCTGGGCACCTTGCAGACCCAAGGGTCTACCAGCAGCTCTGGGCCTTCCAGGCGTACTTTGGGCTAGCATTCAGTAGAACTGGGAAGCCCCCAATTAAAGGGTACTTCCAAATCCTGTTTTCCCTCACCATTGGATCTTCCTCGCACAGGGGGGAGGAGCATCTGGTAATCCCCTTTATCCCTAGTCTACCCTCACCAGCCAGGTGTCCCCTCACCAGCCAGGTGTCTCCTAACGAGCCAGGTGTCCCCTTCATGACTTATGCTCAGACCTATGGTTTGGGGACCCCTGAGCCAAAACCATCTGGAAAATTTGTTACCACACGGCTCTGAGGCCCTCCGAGTGAACAGTCGGGGGCTCTCCTGAAGCCTCGCTTGTCACAGCTGACATAGCTGGCTTCAGGCCATCAGCTTTCTGTCAGGCACTGCCTGGTCCTTCTTGAACATCCACCACACTCCCCTTCCCTCATTGCCCTTCTGCTCCTCAGGTAAGACTCGGACCAAGGACAAGTACCGCGTGGTCTACACAGACCACCAACGCCTAGAGCTGGAAAAGGAGTTTCATTACAGTCGGTACATCACTATCCGGCGCAAGTCCGAGTTGGCTGCTAACCTGGGGCTCACAGAGCGGCAGGTATGTGGGTCCCCCACCTCAGCTCAAGTAGCAAGGCCCAGAGTCGGGCTTTCCGGCTGCCATGCATGAACAGAGCCCACCAAAAGAAAATAGAGAGGTTGTCTCCAGACAACTGGACCACTGCCACACCCCCAACTAAACCCAACATTACTACATACACACAAACATACACATACGTGTGTGTATATACACACTCACATGCACGCACACACACATACACACACACACACACACACACACACACACACACACACACACACACAGGCTAAGTGGCTGGTAATCGATGCTATTCAGATCCAAAGGAAGGGCAGTTACAGAACACAGGGGCTCTGGAGATCGGGGGCCTTGGAAGGGGAGGGAGGAGGTTTCAGAGAAGGGCGTCTAGAGCATGGGAGAATGTGTTTTAGTCCCTGAGGTCTGGTGTCAGGAGCAGAGAGTGGATCATGAAGGCCCCCTCCCCCAACCCAGCTCCGTCCTAACACCTGCGGCATAAATTCTCTGCAACCCCACAGGTAAAGATCTGGTTCCAGAACCGCCGGGCCAAGGAGCGCAAAGTAAACAAGAAGAAACAGCAGCAGCAGCAGCAACAGCAGCAGCCCCTGCCTCCTACACAGCTGCCCCTGCCCCTGGATGGCACCCCCACACCATCAGGGCCACCCCTAGGAAGTCTATGCCCTACTAATGCTGGCCTTCTGGGCACCCCCTCCCCAGTGCCTGTCAAGGAGGAGTTTCTACCCTAGCCCCTTGCAGCCTGGGGTCTAGGGATCTAGGGACTTGAATGCTGGGCAACTGGCTTTGCAGGGGCCCAAGGAGCCTTTTCTGAGTTGCAGCCCTGCTGCTGCCCTTTGGGGTCATTGTGGACAAACTGCCTACCTAGGACAAGTACCTTGCCCTCTCCCTGCCTTCCGTTGGCTGGGCCATGTGGTGAGCCTGTTGGACAAGGACCTCGTCCAGCTCTTGTGTCCTACGCCACGGAGTGATGGGGAAGCCCAGTGAGAAATCTCAATCACCTGGAGATTTCCCAAGATTCACAGGGCTCAATGAGCTGTCAAGACAAGATTGAGGCCCCACCGTCTCCTCCAAGGGTTCAAGAGTGAGGTAGGAGGCTGGTGTCTGGACCAGACTGGCTCTGGAGAGGAGTCGGCGAAACACTATCTGCCCCACCTGTCTCCTCTTCCAGCCTCACCTTCACCTGCCCTAGAACCCCAAGCTTTGGCCCTCCCCAGCTGAGAGCTACAAAGCCATCAGGACTGGGCATGAGGTAGAGGCTGGGCAATTGGCCACTGCTCTTCAGACAGAACTCGCCCCCTTCTGAGCATCCAGGGAGGCCTGCAGATGGAGGGGAAGGCTCTCAGGGTAGACTCCGTGAGTCTACCTACCTGCTCATGCCCACCTTGCCACAAGCTGCCCATCACACCCAGGGAGCCCCAGACCATGGGGGACTCGCAGCTGTACAGGGGTTAAGTAGAGTGGAATCTCTTGGATGCAGCTTCAGGAATACGTTTTTCCCCTTTTAAACAATTTATAAAAATCATACATGGCATTAAAGGAATTTTTTAAAAAGTTTAATCACTGTTATTGTTTCTTGTGAGCGTGTGTCTCCTCTCCATTCTATGGTTCCTCCCACCCTCAATGAGGTCACCTTTAAAATACGGCAGATCAAACAGGACCCTGCCAAGGCAGGTCTGGAGCTGATGAGACGCTGTTCTTTGTGTGAGTGGCAGCTCCAGCACCCACCTGTCCACCCCTGATCCTTCGAGTGCTTCAGCTCAGCCTTCGCCTTCAGCATTGCCATTCACACGGTACCTTATGTGCCAAGCACGACTGTGCCTGGGGAGCATCCAGGTCTTGGCCCAGTGGGAGGAGCGTCCGGTGCATAGCGGTACTAATACAAAAAGATGAGGGTCAGTCAGAACTTGGTTCTGAACATGGCAGGAAACCGTGTGCCTGTGGAAATGGAGAGCAGAGCAGGCTCCCTGCACGTTGGGAGGCCTGGAAGGTTTCCTGGAAGAGGCAGGGCTTGAACTAGGATCTGTATGTGCTGGCCAGAACCAGAAGGGAAGAAGGAACAGAAGCAATGGGAACTTAAAGCATTTTCTAAGTTTCTGGGAGATGTCCTCCTTGCCTATTTTTTCCCCAGAAGTGGGCAGAAGTCGGCTACCTCGGACCTTCTCTGCCCAGAGGGCACTGGTGCCAGCTGCTTGCCCCTCTGTTTACTGTTCTGGGAGGTGGCTGGGTCATAAAAAGCGTGTGCAGCCTGCCTGCCTTTGCCCTTTGCCCCTGGCCTGGGATAACAGTGTACAGGTGTTCCCAGCCCCAACACACCAGCCTCCTCTCCTCCTGCCGTCCTCGGAGGAGACAGGTAGGGCCTCTCTGTAGCAGTTGACGTCTGAGCTTGTGGAACCAGATGGCACCAGATGAATGGAGTCGGGAGAGGCTGGGAGCTGGCAGTGAGTTTAGCTTTCTGATCTGCATGACCCCTAGGGTAGATCCTTCCCCTCTCTGGGCCTCCAGTTTCTGCTCTGATGTACTTGTTTTGGATATAAATGGAATTTATGCAGCAAATGCTTTTACCTGCTGAGCCCTTTCAGTGGCCAGATTGACCTGAAATTTGCCGTATAGTCCAGCCTGGCCTCGAACACATGGTGATCCTCCTACTTTAGCCTCTGGAATGCTGGGATTACAGGTTTGAGTTAATGTTCTGTCTGTTCCCCGGGCTTCTTGCCCAGGAAACCCACATCAGCACCTGTGGGCATCCCCTCATCCCACCCCCACACAAGGGAGCTCTGGAAACGTGGCCCTGGCAGGCCCTACTGTCTCCATGACTGAGCAGAGCCTCAGCTTTTGCAGTGAAGTGGGCTGGGATCCAGTTATAAGACCTGGAAGCTAACTAAGGTGCTTAGCCTCTCCGGGTCTCCCGGTCTGTCAAGGGGAACTACAGTAGCTATTCTTGGGACTGAGGAGCACAAGTCCACCCGTGCCTTGCACCCCATTTTAGATGCTTTCATATCTAGCTGCCGGTGCAACTACCACAACGCTGAGGACAGTTAGTGGCATGAGACGAAGCCCTGGCTCTAGAAGATCTCTGCTCAGCAAGTAATGGAGCTGCAGTCGTCTACCACACGGGAGCTCAGGAGGTTGAATGTGGGTCATCTTGTCCATTAGCTTTCTAACTCCACGTGAGAGGGAAGTTGCCTATATATCTCTCCAAACATACTACGATCTTCCTGTCACCTAAAAGCATTCCACTGGAGGGGCTGGGGATAGAGCTCAGTTGGTAGAGATGCATAAAGCCCTGGGTTCAGTCCCCATGACTGTGAAAAACTGGGCATGGTAGGTAGTACAAGCCTGTGATCCTGACACTTGAATGGCGGAGGCAGGAAGATCAAAATTCCAAGGTCATTCTTGGCTACATAGTAAGTTCAAGGCCAGCCTGGAGTACTGAGACCCATTTGGTGGGAGTGGGGGGTGGGGGGAAGAGTTCCAGGAGAGGTTGCACTGTATCAATAACTAAGGAAAGAGACCTCTTCAGGTTGCATCAGACCCTGCAACTACCCTAAAGATAGAGGTATCCACTTAGCTATCCTCTGGGGACAGCAGATGCTGTTTTGTACAGGGGAGCTGTATGTGTCCCTCTGCTGGCCGACAGTCCCAAGCTGCTGCTGCTGGGGATCTAGGCTCCAGTAGTAGAGCTGGCTTGGACTGGTCGTCTAAGGCACGGAGCTGGGCACTAGCAAATGAGAACAAGCCATGCCAGGATTATTTCGGGTATAGTTTCCTTGGATCCCTAGAACCCTAACTCCCCACCGAGAACTCTCATCCGGTGGAATAACTAAGAAGCCACTATCAGCAGCCCAGGAATGCTCTAGAGAGACTTCCGAGCCCAGTGCCTTGGAAGAGGTGGGCTCTGTCAGCGAACAGATTATGCATTCGTGAGAGCAGAAACTTGAAGGAGGTCTTCAATCTCTGAGATAAGCAGTGTGGCCCTGGGACCCGGAGGCCCAGGCTGGCAGCCTCACCAAAGTGGCCCTGGGGGTGATCCTGGCCTGAGGGGTTGCTCTAGAAGGGCGTTCTCCCTGCTGCACCAGATGGACCGGCAGTCTGGAGCCTTAGTTTTGTTTTTTTTCCCCACAGTCACCACCACTCCTCGTGTGACAAAACACATGCTCTACGGTGACAAAATCCGAACGCTTAAGCAAATTAAAAATGTTTATTTATATGCTTTTAAAAATATCTCCCTATATAATAAAGGAAGTACATTTTCATCTAACACTCTCCTTAAATCAGCACACATTCCCAATTCACTTCTGGCTTGTGGTGAAACCAGGAGACTTGCTGAGAGAAGGAAACATGTGGGGGAGGGGAGGGAAGAAGGGAGCATTTAAGGAGGGGTTAGCTTCCATGCCCATCACCCCCTCCCGACGGAGGACAGGGAATAGACAAGCTGCCAGGTCAGTAAACCCTTGGCTATTGCATCATTACAAAGCTGAGGCTTCGGGGAATAAATGACTAACGTAGGCGAAGTCTGCCAGAAAATCTTAGTGTTTCCACTTTTATTTTCTTCCCACCGAAGGCTGGTGACTGGGCTCAGTTTCCCCATCTGGAAAGTTTGGACTCAGCCCACCTGCACACCATACCCTCAGTGACTGTCACCAAAGCTCAGTGGTCATCACATAATATACTTGCTCAAGGAAGGCTACTGTTTCCATTTTACCCCCGACTCCCAAGCAGGTGTTGCTATGCAGGGGCCAGAAAGAGGCCATTTTCCTGGACCTAGAGTCAGCTGCTTCACCCTAGCCTCTGTTCTCAAGGTTTTCTGGGCCTTCCAAAGGCCAGACAGCTTCCACTGTCAAAGGGAAGGCAGGGGGAGAGGGAGGTGAAGGAAACAAAAGAATGGGACCTGTGTGAGCCTCCTTCCTCCGCCCCAGGCCTCTGCTCCTCCCCCAGGCTTATCCCGAAAGCCCAGACATCCTCTGAGATTTTGGGCACACGGTACCCTTCCTCTGAAAAAGTCTCTTCATGTATAAATGTAACCTATGCGCGTACCTGCTTTTCTGGAGGTGTTGGGAAGAATTCATCATTAGATACTGGACATGGGCATCCATCATAATACAGCAAGACTTGGGAAGTACACTGGCTACCTGGGGCTCCTAGGGGCAGAAGCAGCAGGGAGGAGCTCCTTCCTCCTGAGTCAGGGAAGCCTTGGCTTGCTAGCTGTATCTCAGAGGCTGAGGAGGAAGAGACAGCTCCCCACCCCCACCCCAGCTCAGAAACTCTGGAATCCAGTCCTCCTCTCAAACCCCAAAGGTCAGAGCAGACTCTACCCTGGCATCTCCCAAATGTGGACCCTGAATGTCTAAAGGGGGCTTCTTCAGAGGACATGAATTGTCCCACACCTGGCTCCCAATGGTGGCTCATCCCAGCAAACTAGTCCCCGGATTGCTCCATCCCTCCAATTATCACGTAGTAACCATCCTTGCTGAAGGCTCAAAGAATGGTCCTGCTGCTGCTCTCTGAGAGCTTAGCCAGGCATCTGCTTGTTGGTGGCCCGGGTTGACAGATTAAAATGGATAGCCCTGAGGCCATAGTGTTGATAGATAGGAACCTGCCTTACCATTACATCACAAGCCACCACAACATGGTAACACTTGCTGGTCCCTTCCCCTCCCCCAAACCTCCCAACTACATACACTTTCATCCCAAGAAAAGGAGTCATGCTATGTCTATGGGAAGTCTATGAGGACTGGCTCTGTCCCTGGTGTCACATGCTAACTGCACAGCCTTGAGTGAGTAACTACCTTCCCTGGCCTTTGGTTTCCTCATCCTTGAAATGGAAGGACTAAACAATGGCCTCTCTTTGGGTTAAGAAAACAAGATGCAGTCCAGGACTATTTTAAGGTATTGGATAAGCACTGATTGGGCAATTGGCTGGTGGCTGAGTGAGCAAGCTATACGTTAGTTGTGTGCCTACTGTGTGCAGCAGCTCCATTCTGGCTGCTTTCTGTTTGGTCTCGCTGAATTCCTTACACCCCAGTAAAGTGACATAAGGGAATGAGGTTGCTCTGCAGGAAACTTAAGGTCATCAATAAAGACGATGTAGTCCTGTGGTCCGGTGCTGGAACCCCATACAGGCATTTTAATGGACAGGAGCACTCTGCTGCCTCTCTCCTCACCCAAATAATGAAAGGGGGGGCCCAGAGATAGCAGTCACTTGCCCAAGGTCACACAGAAGACCGTAGCTGCGACCGATGGTTTCTGTCACGCACCCCCTCCCCACCGGCTCGGGCCGCTCCAATCCGCAGCTCTGCGTGCGGGGGCGCGCCCATCCCCCCCGCCGCCGTCTGTCCGTCATGGGATCTGTCTGGGTGTCTCCTCAGCCTAGGGCGCTGCGCAGGGAGAGGCAGGGCATTCGTAGCACCCCACGCCCGCAGCGGCCTCACGGCAGCGCCTGCGCCCTCCCCAGCCCGTGCGCGGGAGCCGTGGGGGCAAAGGCGTAGAGGTAGGACCAGTGCTCGGCGCCCGCTTGGCTGGCTCTCTGCGCTCTTGCAAGCTGCCCGCGCCCGCTCTCCAAGATGAAGAAGCTCCAGGAAGCTCACCTCCGCAAGGTAGGGCACGAGGGCGGAGCGCACCTGAGCGAGCCTGGGAGGATCGACGGGCCAAAGGGATGCCCCCCACTGCTCTGGGCTAGAGAACCTCCCAAACTGGATTACAGGGAGGGGCGGGGTCACGATCTCTCCTGGTGTCTCGGGATGTAGTGTTAGGGGTCCAGGTTCACTGTGCACTGGCCTGCAAACAGGTGTCTGCAGCCTCAGGAGGCGCGGACGGGTGGCAGGGGTCAAATACCCGTCTCCCGGTACTCCATCAGTTCTATCAGGGCCTGACTTAGGGTGGGGGCGTTAGAAGCTGAATGTCAACATTGAGCTGGACTCTCCTGGGGTTGGAATCTCGCCCTGGCTTCACCTGGGCACTTTATACCAAAAGGGCCTTTGCCAGCCTCCAGGGGACCCACTTCAGTCCTGAGGATTTGGGCCCTGCCGGCTGGGGCCCCTCTGATGTCCCTCTTGTTCCTTTTCATCGCACCCTCCCTCTCCTGTTGAGGAGCCCCCTCCCCCCGCAGAGACCCCAGACAGTCCGTGATCAGGTTGAAGGGAGTCAAGGGTGGGGTCAGGGAACCTAGGAATGGGAGGTGGGGTAGCGGCAGAGATGTCAGCCAGACCTCGGTCTCCCCACCTGGCCATGCAGTACCTCCCAGTTGTTTGTGGGGGAGGGGAAGTACTGAGGTAAGTTTTCCGGTGACAAGCTTTGAAGTCCCAGCCCTAGGCTAGGAAAGAGAACTCCTGAGCACTGTTTCTGAAGCTTCCGCTTGGTGGTGACTGGTCAAGTCCGGATCTCCAACCATCCATCTCCAGTATGGAGCTAAAAACCCCTCCCCCACTGGGCTGTGTGCGATTTGGAGACACTACGAACTGGAAGGGGCAGGCACACGTGAGAAGACTACATAGGGACTGACTGTTGCTATCACAACACACACACACACACACACACACACACACACACACACCTTCATTCAAGCTTCCAGACCTTATGCTCCTGGGAACCTGGGAACACTGGGATCTTTTCTATTGGCTGGCAGGAGTCACTTCTTGAAATTGTTTGTGGTCTCTTGAATCCTTGGTCTTGTCCCCATTTTCCCCAGGGACTCTCCACAAGAACCCCTGCCCTTCTCTGTCACAGCCACACGTGATAGAAACAGCCACATGGTAGGAAGCTCTTGCCGAGTACCCCAGAGAAGCGTCTCCGGCCTTTGCTCCTTCAGCCATCCATTAGACCCTATTAGCCCCCATTTTACAGGCAGAGCAACTGAGGCGCAGGAGTGCTTCATGACTTACCTGGAAGTAGAAGCTACCTAGAAAAAGCAGAGCAGAACTGGCACCACCCTCCCAACGTCTCAGAGAGAAGGGGGGGCCTCTGTGAGCAAGACCAGGCTGGGTCAGCAGAAGCACCGTGGGGCTGGATCTTGCCCTTGCTTGGATGCTCTGACCTTGGCTTGCCATTTGACCTTGGGCCCCTCCCTCTTCTCTCTGGAGTTCTGTTTCCTGCAGTGAAGTGGGAATCCCGATGCCTTTTGTCTTTGCAAGAAGGGAGAAGATATCCCCAGGCTTGGCAGGGTGCTCTCTCCTAATCCCCCTTTCTCTTGATGCCTGAAAGTGAGGAATCTATACCTATTGGTCCCTAAAAGAGAGGGCGCAGGTGCATGCATAGAAGTGTGTTCCCGCATGACCCAGAGTGGAGAGTGGGAGCTCCCAAACAGGTGGAAATGGAGAGAGCAAGCCAGGTAGGCTCTGGCCCTGCCCCATTTATTTGCCTGCTGTCTGCTGCTTCAGGACCAACCCATCCTCATTGTGCCAGCCTCCTGGGATTCACCTGATGGTGGGGCTAGGGCTCCATGTAGATTCCTGATTGGCTCATCTTTGGGGGGACCCCCATTCCCTGGCCCTGGAACAGGAGCAAGCTTCCTTCTGATTGGGGGAGGACCAGTTGGCAGCTTCCTGCTCTTAGAACTCTTGTCGCCATGGAAACAGATCGGACTGCTCTGTGAGTGTGGAAAGGGCAGCATCTCTGAGGGGATCAGAGGAGCCTCATTACTGGGACCTTCTGTCAGCCTGAAAGGGGCAGAGGGTCTCAGGGTGACAGGTCTACCTTGCAACCTAGTGATAAGGGTCACGTGTCACCAACTCCCTCTTAGAGTTCCTGTAGAAGCCTGAGGGTCCCCAAAGGCTGGTTCTCCTAACTAGAGAGGCAGCCTTAGGGGAAGAGAGTGGAGAGGAGGGAGGGGAGAGAAGGGGAGGGGAGAACACAGCCAAGCCTGGGAGGGGTACTCTCATCTCCCCCTGTCCTAGGCTATAGCAGAAAGCTGCTGCTCCAGCAATCATCTCAGTTTTAAAGTACCTTTTTCATTTTGTCTGTCACCATCACCCGCAGCCATGTCAGGCTGTCCCCGTCACCACTGCCTAACCACGGAGAAGATTGCCATCATGGTCACACGACTGTCACTCAGTCAGCCCAGCACTGTCGTTTCGGTGCAGCCTGGGAATCCACTGCCCGACCCCACGCTATAACAGACATCTCCAGCTGTGGGATACTTTGTTCACCCCTGTTCTCCTGTCAGGAATGGAAGCCAAGCCTGGTGCATGCGGACAGATGCTCTACCACAGAGCCACACCCCAGCCCTCCTTTCATCTTGGTCATAGTGACACACTCGTGTGGCCAGCACCCAAGGAAGCTTCCCCTGTCACTATCTGTTTGGGGTGGAAAGTCTTTGGGACGGAAACTCCTCTGGTCAGTGGCTTGGCTCGGAGTCCCTGGGGAGGCCCTCAGTCATTGTGAGCCTCTGGCTAAGACCTCTAACAGAGAGCCCCCTGACATTGTATAGGCTCACACCTCTGAAGGAGCATACTGGCTCCTTGAGACCCTTTTCTCAAACAGAAATTAGGAACAGTGCATGCTGGTCCCTGTTTGGAATGTCCCTGACCCATTCAATGAGCTGACCAGTCCTGAAAGTGAAGACATGTATTTTAGATTGTGTTAAGCCAGCTTTTGCCTGAAGAATTCTTCCACAGAATGCCTGTGTTAGAAGTGTCTCAAAGGATATGTTTCTGGAAACATAGATCTACCCAGTCTCCACCCTATCTTGAAGACTAGGGCCACACCGTGTACTAGCATAGACCATGAACCAGAATCAGTCTCCTGGTTCCCAGGAATTCCTACAAGTGTATCTGGATAGAAAGCTGAGGGAGGGCTTTTCTCCTGGGGTGCACACCATGGCTGGATATTTACTGATTGGCCTACTTGGTATTTCCATTCTCCCGGGTACTGGGGAATTTCAAAAGCAAGGTAGGCTGCCATCTTATGACCTGTTCCCATGGTCCCTGTTGGGAAGTCCTCTCTGAATTTGAGATGGTTCTAGTGCCTCTGAGTTTCCTCCAGGTAGTAAACCAGAGTTACTTGTAAGTAGGCCAATTTGCATTCTTTGTGGCCGAAAGGAGCTGACCTCCACCTCTCAGTCCCAACCACAGGGAGATTACCCAGTGGACTTCTCTTAACCACAATGAATCATGGAAGGAGACAGCCAAGACAACTGGCCTCATTCTCTTCTGCACTCATGATAGTTGGATGGTGACTTTCTGAAGCAAAGCATCAAAGGCTATGCGTGCTATGCGAAACCCACAGCCCCCACTCTGTTCTCTGAGCTGAGATTGAATTCTGATGCCTTCCTCTGAGAGGCCACATTCTCTGAAGTCCTTTGCTTCCTGTGCCAAGGATACCCTGGCTTCTTCCCTCTGTCCCCCTTGGAGCCTCTTGTCCTGAACACCTTTCAGACTGGCCACCTGCCCTTGGGTGAGCTCCACACTGTAGGCAAAGACTGGGCCATTAGCATTAGGAGTTCTGATGCCCCACCTGGTTCTCCCGGCCAAGCAATCAAAACCCTCAGGTTGGTCATGACCCCTCCTGGAGCCTCTGCTTTCTTCACGCTTGGAATGGAGTGTGGGTGAATAGTTGGCTCAGGTGTAGAATGTTTACTGCTGTGATCCCTAACATGTGGTGACAACACACAATGACTGCCACTAAGATCACCACTGGCAGTGATATGAAAGTGGGTCATCATTGGCCTATTTCTGCTAGCCAAGATGGAGTCAGGCAGCGCAGCTTCCTAAGGCCTGAACCAAATGCTAGTCCCTAAGGATCTGCTAGCAAGGCCCTCTTGCGTCCAGGTGAGATCACCGGATTATCTGAACCTGATGCGATATTTCCCACTCAACCTTGCTCAACCCACGGTCTCAGCTTGGGTTCCCAGTTCTATCTGGTCTCACCCTCCTCCCTCTCTGCCTTTTTTTTTTTTCTCTCTCTCTCTTTTACTGGCAAGCCCGTCACCCCAGACCTGCTGATGACTCCCAGTGACCAGGGCGATGTGGACCTGGACGTAGACTTCGCAGCAGACAGGGGCAACTGGACGGGCAAGCTGGACTTCCTGTTGTCTTGCATCGGCTACTGTGTGGGCTTGGGAAATGTCTGGCGCTTTCCCTACCGAGCCTACACCAATGGAGGCGGTAGGGGCCTGGGAACCTCTTGGGAGTAGCTGGGGAGACAAACCAAGGCTTGGGGACTATAGGATGGTCTTTGAAGTGACCTTAGGTTAGAGGGAGGAGGCATATTCTGCCTGTCCCTTTTTACCACCTAAGCCCCTCCTCCTGCTTTGCATTCCTAGCCTGATACCCACGTTTGCTCCCTAAAACCTAATGCCTTCCTAGACCCTATAGTGGGCAGACATTGTTGCCTACTCTGGTGGTGGAAAGGGTAGTACCCACTGTCACTATTCAAGTGCTTTGCAGAGTATCCTGTCCCCTCCCCCACCTCCCCCACCACCCTGCTCTACCCACAGTTCCCTCTCTAGAATCTTCCTTGTTCCCTCCTCTCCTGGTTCTTTCCATTCAGATTGGAAACGCAAGATCTATGCTATTTTTGCAAATAATTCCCTTCGTCCTTGATTCTCCATCAAGTTAAACATTCTAAGCCTCGTTAACAATATAGTTAGGGTGAAGTACACCAGTGCCAGGTCTTGGGACTTGGTGCCTGCCTCAGACCCTGGGAACAACCATTCTGGGTATGCACTGCAGACATGCTGGAGTCTGGAGAGGCCAAGTTCCCTGTCTAGGGTTACCTGGTGCAGATTCAACCTTCCAACGGTCGTCTTGGACGCTCTGGCTGGCACCTGAGATTTCATGTGTGTTTTCATGTGTGTCTCCAACTCCCTCCCCCAAACTTGTTAAAGAGGAAACCAGGTAACCCTAGGCCAAGCAAAACTTCGAGTCCACCACCAGCGTCCAGGACTCCAGGACTCTCTCCTCTCCCACTCCCTTCTTCCCTAATTTTCCCCTGTGTGTCAACCTTACTTCTTCCACAGACAGGCAGCCCTCCTCCATGAAGCTAGGGTGGGGAGCCCAGACATAGACACTTCTGGAACCACCCTTTTAGAAGGATCCCCTGAGATGAATCGATATAGAATTGCAAGGAAAGTGATCAGTATCACTTGGGCTATTTACCCACGGAGCTTCAGGAGGGAGGCCAGAGGGGAGGGCTAGCTCTATGGCTACAGCCCTACCAGAACCATCTGGTGGTAGGCAGCTGTCTGAAGGAGGTGGCTGTCTATGTGTGAAGAGAAGGGGGGGGCGGGGATACCAGACCCAGGAAACTGCAGGGCCCATGAAATCTCAGGTGCCAGCCAGATCATCTGAGGCAGCATTCATGAGCAAGGGACCATCGGAGCCAGACTCTGAAGGTGTGGAGCTGGTACTCTTCATGCAGTCACTCAGCAGGCGATTCTGGAGTGTCTGCTAGGTGCCCACCCATGTCCTGGGTTCTCTAGCTACAGATGTGAGTAAATACCCACCAGCTTCCCCAGCCTCAGTGACCCTCAGGAGAAGTACTCCATCCATCCACCACAGGTGGGTGGTAGGTGGCTGCTGTCAAGGGACAGCGGTGGGCCAGCCAGCATGGAGCCTTGGAGGAGCTGGTCCACCTGAATCCCAACCCCATCTGCTACCTCCCTGCAGGAGCCTTCCTCGTGCCCTACTTCCTCATGCTGGCCATCTGTGGAATCCCCCTCTTCTTTCTTGAGCTCTCCCTGGGCCAGTTCTCCAGCCTGGGACCCCTGGCTGTCTGGAAAATCAGCCCTCTCTTTAAAGGTGAGGCTCAGTGGTTCTTGGCTGGCGTAGAGCCACCGGGAGGCATGGGGAGTTGCCCTGTTCCCAGGCTCTCCCAGGGACATGATGCTCTCTCTGCCCTATCCAGGTGCAGGTGCGGCCATGCTGCTCATCGTAGGCCTGGTGGCCATCTACTACAACATGATCATCGCCTACGTCCTCTTCTACCTCTTCGCCTCCCTCACCAGCAACCTGCCCTGGGAGCACTGTGGCAACTGGTGGAACACGGAGCTCTGCCTGGAGCACAGGGGCCCCAAGGGTGGCAATGGGGTGCTGCCTCTTAACCTCAGCAGCACCGTCAGCCCCAGTGAGGAGTACTGGAGGTCAGCCTGACTGGGGTGGCCACTGAGGGTGGGCAGGAGGAGGAGGTTCTGGGCTGGCCTAGCCTGGGCTGTGTATGTGTGGTGGGGGGAGGGGACAAAGGATTCTGATCCTCGTCCTTTCCTGGCCAGCTACTTTTACAATGGGACAATTAGAGTAGACTAATTCAGAAGGTGGCTGGTGAAGATTAGAGGAAAGACTGCCCAGAAACTGCAGTCTAGCCTCAGGGGCGAAGGGGTTAGTGTCCACTTATTGACAAGAGTGATGTTCATTAGCAAGAGTGACATTTGAGAGTCTCAGTTTCTTCCACTGTCACAGGGAAGGTGATAACTGTACCTACTTCAAGGGACATTATCTATTTAGTCGCTCACATATCTATTCTCTGAATAAGCATTTACTGAGGCGCTAAGTCCGTTGGTAAAGTGCTTGACATAGAGCCAGGGACTTAACAAAGTTAGAACCATCTCAGATTGTGTAAGAGCAGAGGCGAGACAAAGGTCGCCTGGGAGGTTTAAACAAGGCAACGTGGATAAAACCGTCATTGCAGTGCGGAGAACTCATGAGCCCAGGAATGGCAGCTTTCAGAAAGACACGGTGGCTCATCAGCCCATCCTAGCTGAGAAAGCAAGGACCAGAGGCTTGCTCAGTATCTGTAATGATGACACTAAGGTTTCCTGGCTCAGTCCTGTTCCAAGATATTCTAGAATAGCCCAGACTCTTCCCTCCCCTGCAAAGGATTGCTCCCAAAGACTCCCAGTAGGTTTATGTTCTGAACTGGTCTCTCTCCTAGCTTGCATGGCCTGTACAGTCCACTCCCTTGTTCATTTCAAGGGCAGCCAGAGGGCCTGCATCTGCTAAAGTATGACCTAATAGTTTGAGTATGTCTTGCAAAACTCAAGACATAGTCGCTGTGACTGCTAAGGGTCTCTTGGGGGCAACGCTAAGGCTGATCACATTGGGTGAGGTGCAGACGGGGCAGACGGTACTGCCAAGAGGGCTAATTGGAGGCATTTTAATGAAGAGGCTTTGTAGAGGATTCAGGAATCCACATGGAGGGCCAGGGCACTGGAACTAGCACCGGGGAGAGCTGCTACCATGCAGAACCAAGGCACAGAGGAAGGGATTGTGGGCTTTGGAGCCTTGGATGTAGGACTACCCAAGTGAACCATAGAGCATAGCCATGCATGGCCAGGCTCCTGAATGGAGTGTGTGTGTGTGTGTGTGTGTGTGTGTGTGTGTGTATACACCTGTGTACATGTGTGCAAATATCAGATCCATCAAGCCTGTATCTGCTATTTGCTCCTGAAAGAAGTGTGTGTTAGGAGGGGGCATGTAGAAACAAGTTTCCTGGGCTCCAAGACAAATGGAGGGGTCTTGGAAAGCACCACATGAGGGAAAGGGTTACCTGGCCTAGAAGGTTGGGCATGGCTCCCTTCCCCCACCCCCTACCTGTGGTGTATAGTAGGATAACCAGAGGATTCTCGAATCATTATTTCCCACAGCCGCTATGTCCTGCACATTCAGGGCAGCCAGGGCATCGGCCGACCGGGGGAGATTCGCTGGAACCTCTGCCTCTGCCTGCTGCTGGCCTGGGTCATCGTGTTCCTCTGTATCCTGAAGGGGGTGAAGTCCTCGGGCAAGGTGAGGCTTGGGAGACTGGGTGCCAAGATGCAGTGGCTAGGGAGGAAGTGGGTGCTGGCCAAGGCTGAGAAGATGATAGAATTTTCCTGGAGATGGGGGAAGAGAGGACTTGGGAGGGCTATGTGCCTAGAGTGGGGGAGGAGGTTAGTAGTGACGCTGGGCCTCCTCCCTGCTTTCTTAGGTGAGGTACCTGCTTCAGGCAAGACCAATACGTTAGTGAAGCTGGCATCTTTGCCTAGAGCTTGCCACTTTGCAGAGACTCAGTGAGGGCTTGTGGAATGCTCATGGGCTGGATAAATAGATCGGACCTCTTGGAGTTGAAGGTCACCCATACCCAGGTGTTTCATTACCTGGAAAGCCCAGGAGGTTGGCATGGCTGGGTCTGGGGTTCATGGTTGTTTCCACAGTCTGTTCCTCTGACCTCTCAGCGAAGCCTTGCTCCACACTGGCTCCCCCTACTTGCTTCCCAGTCTGCAGATAGAGTAGCGCTTACCTTATTGGATAAGGTGGGCTGTGTACCCACCCCATACCCAGTCTCTGTGGCAGGAAAGGATTATCTGTTTTGCTGGACCTGTTCATGAGCCTACCCCCAAAGCTGAGCATTAAGTGAACCCCATGTAGGGGAAGCTGGACTACTTATGACCAAGTAAAGGCAAACCAGACGTAGGGAAACCAGCGTGCACCGCAGGTGATGGGCAGAGAAAAGGGCAATAGGCTGTTTAGGATTGAGAAATCTGGGTCACCTAAAAATGACCTTTTACTGAGCAAGAGGACATCATTATGCAATACAGGCTGGAGAGGGTTAGAGAGGAGGAACCACCATGGTCACCAGCAAGGCAGAGGATGGGGAGGCTTGCGGGAGATGGTAAGAGAAGAGGCTGATTGGATGTTCAGGGAGTGAAGGATGTCAGGTAGTTTGTAAGGGCACAGGAGGGGGAGACTCACTCCCAGTGGTGCTAGCCTGTGCCAGGGGAATCAGTAGAGATGGGACAAGGATGGCCTTGGGAAGCAGGGTAGCCACCCTGGGTTGGTGATGGTGGAGAGAAGGACGCGTATCCAAAACGGTGGCTGCTTCCTAGCTCAGGACCCCCGAAAGTTGAGAAGGTAGATTTCTGGCATTGAGGACACGAACAGGGAGAGATTGTGGACGGTCGTCTGCCATGCCAACCTGCTCTCTTCCAGGTGGTGTATTTCACGGCCACCTTTCCCTACCTCATCCTCCTCATGCTGCTGGTTCGAGGAGTGACCCTTCCCGGGGCCTGGAAGGGCATCCAGTTCTATCTCACCCCCCAGTTCCACCACCTGTTAACTTCTAAGGTGAGCGGGGAGCATGGAAGGAATGCTCTATGGGAGAGGGGGCAGGGGTGGGGACCCTCTGTGGGGGAGCCTCCAGCTGCAGCACTGTCCCGACCCTTCCTGTGTGTATTCTTAAAATCCTAGGACGCAGATATTATTTTCTCCATTTGACAAAGCCAAACCAGGAACAGACAAGAGTTAGTGATGAGTATAAGGTCTCATGGCAGGGGTTCCATTCGGATCAGTCTGTCCCGGAAGCCCAGGGGGGGACGTGAGGACCAGTGACAACCACATCATGGTCCTGACAGCTGACGCTATTGACCGTTTGACAGTACCTGACACTTCGTAAAATCACTTAACGATTTTAGTCTCATTGTGCTTCTCCATGAGGTAGGCACTGTTTCAGATCCTTCACCACAGATGAGGGACCTGGAATGCGTAGAGGTTAACAGGGCTCGCACAGGATGGAGTGAGAAGCTGGTAAAGACAAGTACCGGTTCAGACCCCTCTGACTCCAGGCAGGGGGGAAAGTGGCTACCTAGGCCTGTGCTCAACTCCAAGCTGCTGGCAACTCTGGGCTGGACCAGGCTTAGAGGCCATCTACTAGACCCTGGGCGGTAAACTGAGTCACGTGCCCACATCCTGCAGTGCAAGTGCCGGAGCTGGGTCAGCTCCTGGTCCTCACCTGTAACCCTGACTGTTCCCTATTCCTGAGCCTATCTCTCTCCCTCCTCCTCCTCCCCCTCCTCCTTCTCTCCTGGGCCCTCCCTGCCTTCCCTGTCCCTCTTTCCTTGGCACAGGTGTGGATTGAAGCTGCTCTTCAGATCTTTTACTCTCTAGGAGTGGGCTTTGGGGGTCTCCTCACCTTTGCTTCCTACAACACATTCCACCAGAACATCTACAGGTCAGTGCCAGCTGCTTCCAGTGCCAGGGGCCAAACTCAGGAGGATGGGTGCCCGGGAGGCTCCTTTGGCTGTGGCCAGCTCATCCTGGCTTGGGTTTGGACTCTTCTGACAGAGACACCTTCATTGTCACTCTGGGCAATGCCATCACCAGCATCCTGGCTGGCTTTGCTATCTTCTCGGTGCTGGGCTACATGTCTCAGGAGCTGGGTGTGCCCGTGGACCAAGTGGCCAAAGCAGGTAGGTGGAGGCAGCATGTGAGGGTTTGGTTGGGGTGAGAGGTACCTGGGTCACAGGGTGTGCTAGCAACACAGACTGGCAGGCAAGATGGGGGATAGCTAGCTATGATATTTTTCAGGGGGTGTTTTTGTTTTATTTTGGTGTGTATATGTGTGTGTGCATACACACACGTGCACGTGGATGCAGACAGGCATGCATGCACACACACACTTGTGTGGGACATCCATGTAAATGCATGGGTGTGCAAGTGAGCGTGCAACAACGATCTTTTCTGGAGACAACGGTGTGTCTGTATGAAGCTGTTTTGTCTTTCGGGTCTTGTTCATCACACCCGGGGTTGAGATGTATGTGTGAAAGTGAATGCAGAGGGCCAATAGTCTGAACCTGCTTGTTTTGTGTGAGCGGGTGAGTGTACGTATGTGTACTGGTGGGGCTCTGTACAGATGAGTACGTGCAGACCTGTGTCCTGACTACGTGCTACTTTTGGTTCCTGTGTGTATGCGTGCACGACCGCTAATTCATTTTCAATAGTCCCGTGTACCGAGCACATGCAGTATGCCACCCTAGGTCCTGGGAACTAAGAAAGTGGTGGATGTGCTCAGTTCGTGTCTGTCTCTGGACTTGGGTGTGGTGCGTGAGTGTGCTCCCACAGGGACCCAAGTGACCCTATGTATTTGAATGCGTATGGAGGCCTACTGTGTACCCCAGCCTGCTGACCCTGCATGCCCCGGGCCCAGGCCCTGGCCTGGCCTTTGTTGTCTACCCACAGGCCATGACCATGTTGCCTCTGTCACCTTTCTGGTCCTTCCTCTTCTTCTTCATGCTTCTGACACTTGGCCTGGATAGCCAGGTGAGTCTGTGCGGACACTGGTGTGTGTCTGTGTGTGTCTGTGTGTGTGTGTGTGCGCGCGTGTGTGTATCTGTGTGTGTGTGTGTGTGTGTGTGTGTGTGTGTGTGAGGCTCTGACCTCAATGCCCCCTGCAGTTTGCCTTTCTAGAAACCATAGTGACCGCAGTGACCGATGAGTTCCCATACTACCTGCGGCCCAAGAAGGCAGTGTTCTCAGGCCTCATTTGTGTGGCCATGTACCTGATGGGACTGATTCTCACCACTGATGTGAGTGACCTTCAGGGGGGCGCCAAGCTGGAGAGATGGGCAGGGGGTTGTTCTTTGCAGCAGTATCTTTGGCCAGCTGAGAAGTCACTGAATAGCTTCCGGTCCTACCAGGGCCTGTTTCCTGTGGCAGGCACCTTGGTCTCTGGTGGAGTTCTGGCTCCGGAGTCAATTTGAAAGACCTGGGTTCAAACCTCACTCCTCCACTTGCTGACTTAACTCCAGACAAATGACTTCCCCTCTCTGAACCCATTTTTCCTCATGCATACATGGGTCCTGTGAGGAGACCAGGCTGCTGGGAAGCAGGAAGGGACATTGCCTCGACAGCTCTGAACAGGCAGACCGTTGCATGGTTTGCTACTCCCTCAGCATTTGCCCTGGCCGCTTCCCACTCTCCTCCTGGCAGAAGGAGATGGGCTACAGCAAGCAGAGGGGGAGCCTGAGGGTGGAGGCCCAGCGCCGTGCTTTGTGTTCCAGGGGGGGATGTACTGGCTGGTCCTTCTGGATGACTACAGCGCCAGCTTCGGACTCATGGTGGTGGTGATCACCACCTGCCTCGCTGTCACCCGGGTATATGGTGAGAAGGACTCGGGGCGGGGAGGTGAGGGAGGGGGGAAAGGCAGGCTGACACTCCCAGGAGTGAGAAAACAGGGTGTGGGCCCTGTACTGCAGCCGGGCAGGGAGACAGGCATGGGGGAGGGGTCACTGGCTCCAAAGGAACCTATCATGGGGACACTCCTTCTCCTCTGTGCAGGCATCCAGCGGTTCTGCCGAGATATCCACATGATGCTAGGCTTCAAGCCAGGCCTCTACTTCAGGGCCTGTTGGCTGTTTCTCTCTCCAGCCACACTCTTGGTAACCAGGGGTGGGGGGGAAGGTGGTTGGCTGGGGCCCTAAGGCCAAGTGCAGGTCCCTCTGTGTGTTTAATCTAAGCTGGGCAATCTTGGCTCTGAGTGAGTCTTTGCTGGGGCTGTGGAGGAGGCATGAGGACCTAATGCACACATCCCCCCTCCAAACCCCAGTTTTCTGAGCTGTGCTAGACCTAGGCTTACAAATGGGTGGAGCTTTTCTCGTTCTCAGGGAGTCAGGAGGGGGCCTCAGTACCTTGCTTTGCTTGTCAAAGGGTGGGAGTACCTAGGAGAGAGGCTGTCTTGGGACTTAGGGTTGTTACAAACCTTCATATCAAGTCAGCTTGGAGCTGGCCTGGTCTGGTAAAAGACCCCAGAGATGGACTATCTTTAGTTCTGGTACAGCTAAGGCCCATGGGTAGATCCCAGCTAGGCTCTCTCAAGCTTTAAGGTGGTCCAGACCCAGGCCACGTCATGCTGGAGTCTCCACTCTGCAGGCCTTGCTAGTGTACAGCATCGTCAAGTACCAACCCTCAGAATACGGCAGCTATCGCTTCCCCGCCTGGGCCGAGCTCCTAGGAATCCTGATGGGTCTGCTCTCCTGCCTCATGATCCCAGCTGGTATGCTGGTAGCTGTGCTTCGAGAGGAGGGCTCGCTCTGGGAGGTGAGTCCACCTTCCCGGCCTGCCTACAGCCTTCTGGCTCTGTAGCCCGGCTCTCAATTAAAACAAACAAAAACAAAACAACATCAACCAAAATACATCCATATGGACAGATGTGCAGAACCTGGTAGGATCCTTATAGCCTGCAAGAGGCCCATGGTATCTAGATCAGGCTCTGAATCTCACAGCACATGCATCCATGGGAATAAGAAAGAACTAATCCAAAGACCACTGATGATAGCGTAGGGGTCAGGACTTGAACTTGGAGACCAGAGGCAGTGAATAACATTAAGATAGCCCAGAAAGTAGGTTATCCCCCTTGTCCTGTGTTCAGCATCCCTGCTGGGCCCATGAGTAGCATAGAATGATTGGATTAAAGAGAGCAATTGGTTAACAGGGCGATGTTGGTACACACTAATCCCTACGGTCTAGAGGCAGAGGCAGGTGAATTCAAGGCCAGCCTGGTCTACAGAGAGAGTTCCAGGACAGCCAAGGGTACAAAGAGAAACTCTTGTTTCCAAAAAACAACAACAACAACAACAACAACAACAACAAAAAACAACCCAAGACAGGGAGAACGTAATTGGCATAGGAGCAACAGGCCTTCAAAGAGACAGGTAGTAACCCACTGTGGGCCACCAGATATGCTGTGTGACCACAAGGACATCCTGGCCTCTCCCTGAGCTGCCCAGGGCACCCTTTGTACAAAGAGCCTTCTCTTGGGCCCTTATGAGTCTGGAGTCCTCCAGTGGCCAGAGACTCATGGTGAGTGAACGGAGCTCAAGCGAGTGTCATGGCTCAAGCAGGCCAGATAGAGCCTAGGGACCCTCCCTGAGTCGCACACCTAGCAGAGGGTGCTAGAGCCGGCTAGTCCCAGCCCATGAGAGCTTACTGTTGAGAATTTCGGAATACTGTGATCCATTGTCAAAGTAGTTCTAGCCAGAGATCGGCAATGGCAGGAAATGACCTGTAAAACAGTCCCCTGCCCCTTCTGCATCCTACTGCCACATGCCTGCCTCCACACAGCCACGCTCTCTCCCTGTCTCTGTCTCTCCCTGTCTCTCTCTCTCTGTCTCTCTCTCTTTGTTTCTCTCTCTCTCTCTCTTTCTCGCTCTCTCACAATGCCCACCTGGTACCCCCAGCCATATGGTAGCCTGGAATTCAGTCATTGCCTTGCTTCCAACCACTGTGTGACTCTGGGGCCAAGCTTTCCCCTTCCCTGAACCTCAGAGTCCTCCTAGGCCACCCAGAGATCTGCCAGTTGCTCCCTTGTTCAAGAACCAGGCATAAGCCGGGCCTGGTGGCGCACTCGGGAGGCAGAGGCAGGCGGATTTCTGAGTTCGAGGCCAGCCTGGTCTACCAAGTGAGTTCCAGGACAGCCAGAGCTATACAGAGAAACCCTGTCTCGAAAAACCAAAAAAAAAGAACCAGGCATATGCAGAGGACAGACAGCAGGACAGGGCAGCCTGGAGCTAAGGACGTCAGCACTTGGGGTTGTTGGATCAGGGCTGCCTTTCATCCATTGGGTCAGAGTCCTAGCAGCGCTTTAGGGCCTTACTTCCGGTTATCTCTCCTAAGGACAGGAATGCTAGCCTAAAGGTAGCTGTGAGGAGAAAAGGAGCCAGCCAGACTGTGGAACAGAAAAACAGGACGTTCAAAAAGTTCAAGATGGGGCCTGTCTAGGTTTAAATCCTAATGCCCTACTTCCAGCCTGTGTGACTTTGGCCAACTTAAGCGACCTCTCTGAGCTTTAACTTTCAGACATCTGTGGAAGTAAAGGGGATGGAAGGTAAATGACTCTTTTATAGGGTACTGCAAATAAAAAGGCCGACACCCAGCACAGAGCAGGGGTATGCTATGTGCTCAATTCTAGACCAGGGGTTCCCACAGAGGGTGGTTTTTCGCTGAGCAGCATCCAGCGACATTTTTAATCGTCATGGAGGGAAACTGAAGGACTATAGGCCAAGACCATGGTTGGCACCCTCCCATGTACAGGACAACCCCACAGCTTGTCCCTGACAGAAGGCCAGTAGTGCTTAGGCTCAGAGACTGTGGTCTGTTCTGTTTGTTTGTTTGTTTTGCATGTTTGGGCACATCTAAATCCTGGGTCTCAGGGACCTTGCATTGTAGTGTGGGAGCTAGGCAGTAATGACTCAGTAGTGCTAGCTAAGAGTCGCACCTCAAAAGAACAAACGCACGAGCTGAAGGCAGAACGCACCGGTAGAGGGGGCACCGGTAGAGGGGTAAGGATGCTGTTTTGCCAGGGCAGTCAGAGTTGGGGCTCTCCAATGGACAAGATGGACACGGTGATCAAGAGAGCATCACCAGCAACTGGCAGTAGGTCAAAAAGCCCCGAGGGAAGAGGGTGGCAAAGAGGCCCATGTGACTAGAGCGGAGATGAGGTCGGGGGAGTGGGAGGTCCAAGGTTGTGGAGTCTCTTAGTTTACTTTCTATTACTGTGTTTAAAACACCATGACCAAGCTTGGGGATGGCTCAGTAGTTAAGAACACTCAGTTTTACAGAGGACTCTAGTCTCTAGTTCCCACATCAGTTAACTTAGAGCTGTCTGTAGCTCCATCTCCAAGAGATTGGACACTTCCTTCTGGTCTCCTTAGACACCTCCACAGACACATACACACACACACACACACACACACACACACACACACACACACATACTTACACGTATTTAAAGTTAAAAATAAACTTAAAAAAAAAAAACCAAAAATCCAGACACACCATGAGGAAAAGCAAGATGGGGAGGAAAGGGTTTATTTGGTTTGTGCCAAGTTGACAAAACCCAGTCAGTTCAGGAAGGCAGGCAGGGCAGGTCACAGAGAGCAGGGCAGGTCACGGAGAACATGGCAAGCATTCAGGTTTCACTCTGAGGAAGAAGAGACACCACTGGCGAGTTTGTGAGGAGCTGGCTCTAACAACTGAATAAATAGGTGCCAAACGCTGTTGTCACTGGACCACATCACACACTGCACCCTTGGAGCCTGTACCCAGTGGGCTTCATCAGCTGCCAGGGGCCTCCTTTTTCTCAGGGCGCAGGGCTCTCGCTCCAGCAGGATGGGCAGAGGGCCCTGGGAATGTGGCTAAGGATGATCTGTGGACGTCTAGGCTTAGTCAGATCCTTAGTCAGCTCGCTCCTTCCCAGACGCTGGGCTCTGGGAAGTATCTAGGGAGGTCACCTCAGTCCACCTCTGTTTTGGCTGCCAGTTCTTTCCTAAAAGTCCCCAACAAGTCTGGATTCCATTTTCCGCAGAAGAGAGTTAGAAAAGAGCTGAATCTACCTTTAAACGCTTGTGTGTGTGTGTGTGTGTGTGTGTGTGTGTGTGCGCGCGCGCGCGCGCACGCGCATGTGTGTATTGTCTCACAACCTTAGCAACCATGTTATTCCCCAAACTAAATAGTCATGTCCTCTTTACGCGCCCCAGCGTGGAGTTGACAGATGGTCCCTGGAGGCCTCCAGTCCAGAAGTGGCGGAGCAGATTCTCACTGGGGCATAGGCAGGTCTTCGCAGGGTGCCTGGCCATGATAAACGCTCCGTGTCCACTACCATTGCCTTTCTGCAGCGACTTCAGCAAGCCAGTCGGCCTGCTATGGACTGGGGCCCATCACTGGAAGAGAACCGGACGGGCATGTATGTGGCCACCCTGGCTGGGAGCCAGTCACCAAAGCCACTGATGGTACACATGCGCAAATACGGGGGCATCACCAGCTTCGAGAACACAGCCATTGAGGTGGACCGTGAGATCGCAGAGGAGGAGGAGGAGTCCATGATGTGAGACCAGAGATCACCAAACTGGAGGGCTGGTCGGGGGGCCTCCTCTCAGTCCCTTCCGTGGCCTGCAGGGGATGGCTATGCCTGCTTGGGATTCTGACGGGCAATGGGAGATTGCTATGGCAACAACAGTCCCCAGCATAAGTCCCTCTTAGTGGCCTCTACATCTCCTGGAACCTCTATCTAGATGGACATACATACACTAGGTAACTCATTCAAAGCTGAAATGATCCAGCCCAGCCCTCAGTTTGCGAGGGGTGTGTTGAAGCCAGGGAGAGGAGATCTGGACCAAGGTCACATGCCCAAGAGGACTCGTTCCCCAGCCTCCAGCCAGCCAACTCCCTTTCTCTTGGGGGAGCAAGCACCGTGTTTGATATCATTGTTCAGACATTTTGACAAGATACATTTCCACACAAGCCAACTTTAGACCCCGAGTTCAGGGTAGTGAAACGCTGGAGAGTCTCAAGGTCCTGGATAGAGAGAGCCAGTGAGTGAATTGGGCAGAAAAGTCTCTATAGGTTCCTATGCTAAGGCCAGTTTTCCCAGAAGAGGTGGGAGCTTTGGGGGCTGAGAGATAACAAAAGATTGCAGAACAGGCAAAGAGGAAAGGCTTATGGGTCAGAGCGGCTCCTGAGCCAGGAGGAGGCTCAATCTGCCAGAGCAGAGACAAGGAGTAGCTGGAGATGGTGATGCTCCCAGGTTATGAGAGGGAATGAAGACTACTAGCAGGGAGGGGGAGCCAGAAAGGTAGGGTGGGGGGGACTTGCATGGCACTGTATAGCATTTTAGGTCTGTTTGGGGTGGATTAGGGACAGGTATAGAGGTGGGAGGACTGTGGAGGACAGGAGAGAGGCACTAACGGCTGGAGGTAGGTGCTTGGGTGGGAGTGGATAGAGTCCACCCTTCACCATTTGGATACCATCCGTTGAGCTGGCTGGAGTCCTGAAGAGCTCCCACCATGGGGATAGGAATGAGAGCCTTCTCCCCTGTCACTGTGGCTTCCAATAACAATGGCTACTGAGACCAGAGACGGTCCACACGTCGGGCATAGGTCCTGATGCTGCAGGGCACCTGACTGGGGGCAGCCTCTGCCCTGGGTCCCTGCGAGATGCTGTTCAGGTGTGGACACTGCATTCCCCAGGAGAGCAGGGCTCATTCATGCAGCATATGACCTAAGAGTGACCTCTCTCCTGGCCTCTCCCCAGCCCATTTGTGTTCTTCTGGTCAGTTGTCAATAAATACCAAATGACTCTTCGTCTTTACCTGACTCTGCTACAGAGGGCGCAGTGGGTGGCACGGAGTGCTTGCCAGCTCCCACTGGACAGAGGAGGGGCCCAGGGCTGGCCCCCTGTTTCTTGTGATCCTGGCTTCTGGTGCTCGTGTTGTAATGTCTCTGGAGAAACACTGGACCCCTAGGAAGTGCTCAGCCTCCCGATATACATAAAGACAAACGGAGCCCCAGAGGAGAGATACTTGCCCAAAGTGGGGAGGGTAGCAGGTCTTGGCAGCCTTCTCCACCACCCCAAAGTATCCCTGCAAGTGAGACTGGAGCTTGGGTTTTCTAAGCAGAGGAATCTCCCGGTGTTCTCACCGGCTTCCTGCAGGGCCTCAACACATGAAAGAGCCCTAAGCCTTTCTAATGCAGACCCAGGTGTCTGCAAGGCTTTGATGGGGAAGAAAGGAAGGTGGCTGATATTTGGGTATTAATACTCTGCCCTTACAAAGGGCCAGACACGCCCACCCCTTTGTTGGTACTCCAGGTGGGAAAAGGGTGATGCAGAACCCCTTTCCCAAGGCAGGCTCCTCTTCCCATACCGGGTACAGCCCTCAGCTTCTGGCAGGGCCCCTGGCCTGCAGCTTCCTGCCATACCCAATATGGGGAGTTGATTCACTCTGCTCACTCGGAGCCATGGTTCTGAGGATCTTGCCTTGGGCGCCTAGTCATGGCTGCAGCAGGTGACCAAGGAAAGACCGGAGGACCTTGGAGCCTAGACTTCACTTCTTCCACGTTGCCATGGGAGAAGGGTCGCCCCAGTTTTGTGGCCTCTACGTCAGCTCTCGAGGTTTCCCTTGAACCCCTGACTCCTCCACCTCTGCATCTCTCCTCTCCAGTCCAGGCCCTGGATTTGCAAGTTCTCATGTTACCTGTGCTCAGTCTCTGGGCCAGCCAGCTCACCTTTTCCATTTCTGAGCTCTCCAGCTGCCCTTCCTGCCGGGCCACAGTCCCCCTTTGCTTGTGCCATCTCCCAAGCACCCAGGGCAAGTCCTTTACTGATTTCTGATCTCTCTGAGTCACAGCAGACTTGGGTAGACACCAGCCAGGTGGGAAAGCTAACTGGGAACCAGAGGTCCCATCTGGAAGGTTCCATGACAGCACAGGACAGAAACCAAGGGGAACACCGGCTAAATCCATAATTGGACCCCAGTCTGCAGTCTAGAAGGTACTGGTTAGCTGACACCACCAGGGTCCATAAAACCAGTTAGGGAGGCGAGGAGAGTAATGATATTGATAGATATGGGGAAATACTGAGCCAGAGATCCGTAGTGGGCGTTGGCAGGACAAGAGCGGAACAGGGGTGTTGAAACTTAGAAAACAAAGCATGTCTATCAGCCAGTGCTCTGTCTCAGAAGGTAGTCTGGTTGCTGCATGCCCTAGGTTCCTAAGAGTAGCTGGTCGTATGGATTTTGGGTGCAGGCTGTCAGCCCTGCAGACTCGGGGCTGAGCATCTCAGAGGACTGCGCTTGCCCAAGTCTCTCAGGAGCATGCTGGAACAAGGCCAGGCCGGATCTTTCCATTCCTACTGGGTCATCTGCTTGTAGCCTCAGCTGACCTCTGCACCCGTGTGTGTACCCCTGAACTTGGAAAGTTATTGGGGAACACAAAGAGGCAGCATGTCTGTCCAGCAGGGATGTGGGAGAGGATGCCATAGGGCCTTGTACTTCTGTCCCAGAATTTGTTTGAGCAAATGTCCTCCCGGGTCCTGGGAAAGGTTGAGACGAAGCCCCTACAGTCGCTTCTAGTTTATGCTCTCTGGATGGCAACCTGGTTGAGGAGTGGCAAAGTTCTCTTCCTCAGACTAGTTAAAAATAGCCATATTCCTAACACCAGCAGGGATGTGTGTGTGTGTGTGTGTGTGTGTGTGTGTGTGTGTGTGTGTG
>NC_034604.1:54735041-54791179 GCF_900095145.1 Mus pahari | reverse complement strand
GTGTGTGTGTGTGTGTGTGTGTGTATGTGTGTGTGTGATATACTGGTTACCTTAGCAGGTCCTCAATAGGCCCCACCCACTCCTACTGCCATCTACCAGGCCAGCAAATTCGTCTGTGCCCACGCAGACCCGGCTATCCTCTGCTTAGACTGCGCTTTCCACCCTGATCCTGCACCATCTGAATCCTAGCCAACCCCCTCCGTGAGCTTCCCTCAACTCCCAGCTGCATGTGACTCCCGAGTCTGACTCAGCCCCACATCTGGTGAGTCCAGACAGCCAAGCCTTTATGTCCAGGGCACTCATGTCCTTCTGAGACAACCTATTCCACTTCTATGCCACCGAGACTCTTGTCTTGCACTCCTTGGACCTCAGAGCACTTTAGGATGTGGCAGGATGCTATGCAGAAGGCTCCGGCTGCTCAGCCGCAGGCTTGGCCTGTTCTCGGCTCTGCCTGAGCCATGCGATCTCAGTTTTGCTGAGTTTCATTTTGCTTCTCCCAGTTTTAGGCTCTCGCCCTGTAATGGGGTAGCCACAGTTCTCCAGCAGCAACCTCTTTGAGGGCTGGGGGATGCTATGAGACTCCAGCACAGGCCAGGGCATACATCTGTTGATTGAAGGCCCTGCCCCAGTCCTTTAGGACCAACCCTGGACATCCTCGGTCTTTCTCAGTTGTGCACAGTGGAACAGCAAACTGAGCACAGGTCTCTGGTGGCTCCAGGGCCAACCGTCACGAGTTGAGAGAGCTGGAGGCTCCTGGGAATACCATGGGCTCCTGCGTTCTTCGCTTACGGGATTGTGGTGTCTCAGACACTCATTTTTTTGCTGATGGCTCACGGAAAGTTTGGATTTGTTAGCTTCAAGCCTCTCCATCCAGGGCTTGAGCTCTCAATGACACTGGTCTTACCCTGGAAAGGCATCCAGGGATGTCTGCCCACGGCATGCCCTTGGCCTGCATCCCGCCCACCCCCCTCCCCCGCCCCAGTCTCCGCCTGACTTCCTATAAGCCAACTTCTCTCCAAGGGTCTGGGCAGCAGTCCGCCCGCCTCCTCTGCCCTGCTCCACAGGGAGGCCTCCTCCCAGCACCCTTCATCCAGGCTTGGTTCCTGTTGGCGGAAAGAAAACCTTTTTTTCCCATTAATGGCCACAGCATCTATGAGAGCTGCGATCTCTGGGGAATTGCCCTAAGCAGGAGCCAAGGCAGAGAGAACCACATGGCCACGGTCAAATCCTAGCCCCACAATCCATAGAATCTACTTCTTCCTGCTTGCAAACCCAAATCCCCTCCACTATAAAATGGAGAGAGCTACTTCCCTTTTGCAAGAGATTAAGTGAGATGCTGTCAGGTCCCTAGACCATACTTTGAAGAAGAAACAAACAAACAAACAAACAAAAAACCAATCATGAAAGAGCCTCACACAAGACTGAGTATGTAGAGACCTGTCAGGTAAGATTATGCAGACAAGAGACAGTCTCAGCTTCCACCTCCAGTCAGCCCAGAGAGGAGGAGGTCAGGGGTCACAGGTCTGGAACCCGAGACAAACTGACATCAGGCCCAGGACTTACCAGCACTGTGACGACAATCCTCAGAGGCCAAGGCATTAGTGTTCTCATCTGAAAAGTGAGTTGAAGAGGCATGGTGGACTCCCCACCACCAGGCCTGATGGGGGAGATGTTAACTGTAGGAACTGGCTGCCCCACCCACTCCCATAGGCCTTCTCCTGAATACTGTGGACCTGGGGAGGACATCCTTCTCCAGAGAAGGGCTTGCTCGGTGGGAAGGAAGTACCCTCCTTCCCTTCAGGCTGGATGCTTAGGAGCCCCGATGGTTTTCCCAAGTGAACTGAACAGAGTAACCCAGCCAGGTCAGCACCAGGCAGACTGTGGTTCCATAGGTAGAGTGCTTGCTCTGCTCTCATAAGGCCCTGAACTCAAAACCGTAACACAGCCTAAAATGTTGCGGTGGCGCATGCTTGTCATCCTAGCACCCAGGAAGTTAGAGGCCAGAAGATCTGAAGTTTGTGGTCATTGGGTATGATGAACCAAGTTGGGCCACATGAGGTCATCCCTCAAAAGGAAAAAAAAATATATATATATATATATATATATGTATACACACACACACACACACATCTGAATCTAAGCTTTGCCTTGCTCTCTGTTCCACTGACTACCATCAGGGTCCTAAAGAGGTTTGGAGCTCAGGAACCTGAGGCAGGGAGGGTCCTATTATCAAAACCCTTCTTCTGAGTCAGGGGGTCAGAGGAGATGAAGTGGGAACTTGGGTAGGTCTTCCCATAACGTCATCTTGGGGCACCCAGCCCAGCTTTGGAGCCTGGGTGGGGAATTGGTGTAGATCCCGTAACTTAGGTGCTTATAAAAAAACCATAGCTGCCCGAGCTCTGCCAGCCTAATATAACCTACTCCCTGAGAGTGGGACCTGGTGCTTATGTCTATCCAGTGGGTTCTGTGAGTGAATCTACAGCAGCCAACCCTAGCTCCACATGTTTAGAACCAGAGGTTCGAGGTCATTCTTATAATGAGGAAACAAAGGTCCAGAGAGAGGCTATGACTCACGGAGATCATTCTAGGAGAGGACAACAGTCTTTATCCTTCTTCTTCTGAGTGATAGAACTGGCTCTCTCTAGTTCCCTCCACCTGGGCCTGGGAAGTGAGGTATCTGGACTAGACTTCCCTGAGGCCTCGGGGATTTTGGTAGTCTGGGAATGGGAGGAAGAAGAGGAAGGGGAGGGGCCATTTGCATAGGACTGACACCTGTCCCACCTCTCCCTGAGTGAGCATCCCCAGAAGCTACTGGGGTGTTTTCTGAAGGATTTACAGCCTAGACCTGAGACGTTCATTCCCACTGCTGAGAACCCACCTGTCTCCCCCAGAACGGCACAAGCGTGCAGTAGATTCAGCGCTCCGTTAGTTAGCCCTCTCATATTTCTGGTCTCCACAACCTCATCCTAAGCCTGCATCCCACACTGGAAACCTTCTAGGTTGTCAGCTGCAGCCACGTTTCTAGACTTTTTTCCCACCTGTTAAGTATCTCCGTGCAGCCTCCCAAGTCCCCGTCACACGCCTCCTCTTTCCTCCAGGTTCAGGTCTAACCTCCTCCACCCACCCGGTTCTGGGTTCTTGGCTCTTGTGGTCTGACATAGTGTCAGGAATTCCCGGAAGACAGAAAATATTTCTAGCTCATTTTTAAGTCTTGAGACCTCAGTCTGGTTCCAGCATAGCCCAGAAAAGTCAGCATGTGCTGTAGTTCACAGCCCAACTTAAGGCGCCTGCGCATACCCCGCCCCCTGCCCGCTCCCTCCCCACCTCCCCGCCCTCACAGCCCATAGGGCAGCTTCCTTTACCCTTTAGTCACACAGTCACCATATTCATGTGTGGCCCATCACAGGACTGTACTGAGGATTGAGAGCCTTCAAGAAAAGGAGATGGGGCATGTGTGAACTTGGTCAGCACCCAGTAAGTGACGGCCATTGCTGTTGCAGATTGGCAGAATGATGCGTCTGCTTGTATCATGTCTGCCTCTTTATTCCTGGAAACATGCTTGCCAGGGTTGGCTTCATGCAAGAGTGGCAATGCCTGCCCCGTATGTCCTGCGTGGGGACTTGCTGCCTTACTTGCCTGTGAGGAGCACGTGGTAGGGTAGGAGGAGGGCATTGTGGGAGCCTGGGACCTTAACCAAGTGTGGGGAAACTGCAGAAGCAAGCAGTAAAGATGCAGCTAAGGGCTGGTGAGATGGCTCAGTGGGTAAGAGCACCCGACTGCTCTTCAGAAGGTCCGGAGTTCAAATCCCAGCAACCACACCACATGGTGGCTCACAACCATCCGTAACAAGATCTGATTCCCTCTTCTGGAGTGTCTGAAGACAGCTACAGTGTACTTAAATATAATAAATAAATAAATATTAAAAAAAAAAGAAAGAAAAGGGAATATATTTAAAAAAAAAAAAAAAAAAAAAGATGCAGCTAAAACGGGACCGAGACTCAAAAGGTGAGGAGCAGCCAACACCCTCACACCCTCACTCACCATTTGCTAACGTCCAGAACTGGAAAAGCACAGAACTGGGGTCCCTAGAAAACCTAAAAGTCGGAAGATTGGGTGAGCCTTGGCTCAGGGTTCCAAAGCAGCCCTCTGAGTCCTGCTATCTTCCTTGCTCCCCCAAAACTGTTGTAACTAGGGCAAGCAGCGGTGTGAAGACACACACTGTGAACTGCCTCGCAGCATGTTCTTGTGAGATCAAAAAGAATTCAAACGCCCTCTTGAGATCAACCGGACCCCGCACGGACTCTGCTAGCACGCATACCTGCAGCCCACTCGTGTTCTGCCACCTGCTGGTAAGAATCTGCAATGGCAGCCTAAACAAGCTCTCTAGCCCCTCTGCACTGCTCAGGTGCCTGGGGCTAGGGATGCACAGCTGAAACGATAGTTTTGTGCTCTCATGCTCTACTGAACCTTGGCCTGTACTCACGCTGTGAAGATTCCTAGCTGTGTGCAAGGGGAACTTTCCTCTTAGACCCTCCATTTGACTACCCCATATGCCATCAATAAGGACAGTTCTGGAAAGCAGTCAGTAAGGGACTCTGGGGTACCAGCATGAGAACCACACTTTAAGAGGAACTGTGGATGTCAACGGACAATCCCCCTGGCCCCATGAAATCCAGGCCTTTTGGGAAGGAGGAATCCTGGCTTAGTACAGCTGATTCATCTGGTTTGCCTGAGATCGTCCTATTTCTTTGGTTTGGTTATCTGGAGACAGGGTTTCTCTGCGTAGCCCTGGCTGTCCTAGAACTCGACCTGTACACCAGGCTGGCCTCAAACTCAGTGATCCATCTGCCTCTGCCTCCCAAGAACTGGGCTGAAAGGCGTGCGCCATCCTTGCTGCTTGTGGACGTTGTACATCGTGGTGCGCACTAGGCTCCGCACCACGATGTACAACGTCCACAAGCAGGTGGTCCAGACAATCTCACGACTGGCTCAGCCTTAAGCATGTGAACCTAGTTATTCCAATCCATAGGACCAGGACTTTTATTTTGCAACAGGGGAGATTTGAAACCAACAAACAAACAAACTAAAAAACAAACCAAAGCAAAAAGCCAGCTCCTGGGGCTCTGTGCCTCAACCAATTCAGGAAGACGCGGACTCACGTAAATTTGTAGCTATTTATTCCACTGAAAACGCCAAGAATAAACCAGACATCTCTTCTCCCCCCCCCCCCCCCCCCCCCCAGTAGCAGAAAGTTTGAGCAGTGGTCATTCAAGTTCACAGCCACAGATTAAAAAAGAAAGAGAGAGAGAGAGAGAGAGAGAGAGAGAGAGAGAGAGAGAGAGAATGAGAATTAGAACAAAACCCTAAACAAATAGTAACAAAGAAGCCAGCACGGGGCCTGGCAAACGCATTCCCCCCAAGGCTCTCCCTTTGAAGGGGGTAGGGAAGCCACGGGGCAGGATTTGAGCTATGGCGCACAGGGCTGGAGATGCTTTTCCTATAAATATGATTTGACTCTTTGTTTTTCTTTCTTTTCATCTGGAGGGTATTTGGAAGGAGCATGGAGCTTGTCAGATGAGGGTGGGCTCTGGGCAGTTTTTCCGCCAGTTCCCCTGCCTGCCACCTTGGGGCCATTGTAGTGTCCCAAGGTCTTCATTAGTTGGCTGCCCACCCACAGGAGCGGCCTCTGCAGAGGGGGCCGTCTCAGACTGGGGCAGGGACCTGCCTCCACTTCTCCCACACGTGAACAAGCACATAGTGGACAGGGGGCATGTTAGCCAACGGAAGGCAGGGCATAGACGTCTTCTGGTTGGGGAAACGACAAAGGACTCACCCACAGCTACACAGCCTACCTGGTCAGAACCTGGGATGAAAGCCCCCAGACACGTCTTCCCCCTGCAGTCCATTGCTGGTCATCAACAGACTGGCGCCACATAGTAAAATGAGGGGCACACAGGGGAAAGGGCAGGGGTTGGCCAGGCCTGGTGCATAAGAGGGCCAGCCAGTGACAAACCCAGCAAGCTCTCAGAGGTGGTGTGTGCTTGTGACATCTTTTACTCTGATCCTCCATCAGTCTGGGTAGGAACATTGATGGAGAAACTGATTCTTGAAGAAGGGATTGTAGATCCTGCATGGAGATTGCAGTGTCCCCTGGTAAAGGCCACACCCTCCTTTACCTTTATCTGGGGAGCGGCTGGGGACAATGGGTTTGCTGAGCTTTATGAAGACGCCTGGTTCTGGGGCAGGACAAGGGCCCATTCTTAGGCCTGGGTAGCAGTGTCTCTACCAAGGGCAGAGGCTACAGTGGAGCGGCTTAGACAAGAGAGCCACTCTTCTACCCTGTACTTGTCCCTGGGCAGCAGGATTTGAGGGAAGAGCCCAGGATATAGCTCACATGTAGGGGAAAGGGGAATACCAGAAAGTTCTGGATTAAACATCCCTTCCACTTCTGCTCCCATCGACCCTCAGAAAAGCCGAGAGGACAAAGCTGTCTCCAAACCCCTGGACGCATGGCTCTTCCTTCCCTAGAAACTTCCAGAGGGAACAGGGTCTCATGCTGGCAAAACATAGCCACGGAGAGACCAAAAGCACGGAGAGGCAGCAACGTAAGTCCAAGTTGGACACTGAGAATATTACCTTGAATGTTCTTGTTATTATTTTTTTATCCAAAAAAAAAGTGTCGTTTGATTTTGCTGAGTGTTTTTCTCCTTTTTTGTTTTTTTTTTGTTTTGTTTTTGTTTTTCAACATACTTACTGCATATAAAGTCATGCAAAGAAAACAGTGCAGACAGGAGTTCCCCCGTGAATGAGATACAGCATTCCATATAAGAGCCAAACCCAGGAAGAGGGAGAGAAGAAGAGAAAGAGAAAGGATGGGAGAGGGAAGAGGAAGGAAGTGGCGTGAGTGCTTGGGCGTGTGTGTGTGTGTGTGTGTGTGTGTGTGTGTGTGTGTGTGTCGGGGGTGGGGGGAGGAAAGGAAGGCCGGGTAAGCAGGCAAGCGCAATAGAGCGCACACCAGCCCAAGTTCAGCATGAAGTAGGAGAATAAGTTTCTGGCACTCTTGCTTGGCCACGTTGAGAGAGGTGATGGGAATACTGTGCCAAAGAGGTGGTGAGTGGGGGGCTGGGCTGGGGAAAGATTTCCTGGGAAGTAGGGTAGTGAGATCTCCAGTTCCAGAGATGCCAATTCTAGGTCATCCCACCCTGATGGCCTCCCCTGACCTGACTCACTGTGTCCTAGCCATGCTGGCTCTGGAGGAGATTTTGTCAGCTGACTTTGGGGACCAGAATGGAAGGAAGCCATGCTCCCTGGGCAGGCGAGGCCACCTCAGAAAGCACCCCCATAAAAAAGGACTCCTCCCCCCCCCAAAAAAAACAACTCTGGAACAGGGTAAAAACTCCCCCCTCACTCCTCTTCCCACCCACTTCCCAACCCGCCCAACTCTTCTTTACAGTAAACTTGAGAGGTCTAGTTATCACATAAATGTCCGTTAACGCAAAATCCATTTACGAAATACACGGAAGTTTGGCTGTAAAAAGGCATGCGTCCAAGTAGAAGGGATACCTAAATGTTGCTTGCTTTTGCCCCTGAAACACCTTCAGATCTCCTCTCAGACAGACGAGGCTGGAATTCTCCAAGGACGGTGAAGGGCAGGGTGGGTGGGTCAACACTGGAGGCAAACTTCACAGGAGGACTGAGGAGTGGGGCACCTGGACGGTAGAGCCCCCCCCCCCCAGTGGCGGATGGTCTGGTCAAAGGCAAGGTCAGCACAGAGGGGAGCAGATGAGAGCAGCAGTTCCTGGCTCACTGGCGTTGGCTTCTCTCTCCCTCTCCCTCATAAGGGGTTGGCTTGGAGACTGAGGGCCTTGACTGATGAAGACGAGAGGGGGGGCCCCTCGACACAGCTTGCCTGCCTCTTCCTCACTTCCTGCCAAATGCACAGCTGAGGCCTCATCTATAGCCAAAGCTGGGCCAGGCCAACAACAGTGGGCAGGGGGTGGGGGTTCCTGGGGCCAGCACCCTGGGTACTCAAGCCGGAAGAAAGTCCCCACTGGCAGGACGAGCATGGCAATGGAGCTGGGGAAGAGCTGGCTGTTCGCTGTGATGTCGTGACGACTTCTGTGAACAAGCAGGTTTTCGTGACGCGAGTACAGAGGTGGCAACGGTAGGGTGATATGACAGGGAGAATTCCAGCAAAATCCAAAGGAGAACCAGCAGCCACATTCCACGGACAAAGAGTGGATCTCTGCGAAGCAAGGACGCAGGGACCCTGGCCTGGTCCTTCAACTGTAAGACACAGTAAACCCATAACCTTAGACACGGTCAATTCTGCCTTCCACCCAGTTCTCCCACATCTGTAGTCTTCTCACCCTTCTGGAGCAATTTGGAGACTGAAGGCAGCAGCCTGCCCCTCCACCCCCACCCCGCCCCCCACCCCCACTCCCCCGGGGCATGCCCCTCTACTAAGTCAATACCCTTGATGCACCCCAGAGATTCAGGAAGAAAGAATCCTTACTGCGGCAGGACGGAGGGTGCCCCAGATCTGTGGAAGTGGACGATCTGCCATTTGCCGTCCCTGCGGTGCCAGACACGGGTCTCCTCTGACTGGGCCGTGCGGGGGATGCCTCCTGCATCCAGGTACTGAGTGATGCGGATGTAGGCGATGCAGGCTGACTCGTCACCCATCAGGTGGATGTGAGGGTTCAGGATGGTGGTGTGCACGGGCTTGCTGTTCCGGGACCACACTAGAGGCAGGAACGGGAGGGGCTGAGGAGAGGCAACCCCGGGAGGGGGTCGGTAGGGCGGGGCGGGGCGGTGAGGGTAGGGGATGGGGAGAGGAACTCCTGCCTCATTCCATTGCTCTCTCAGCTTCCAGCTTCCCCTTCAAGGGAGACTTGTGTCTGCCTGACTTATTTGCAGCAGGGGAATCTCTGGGACAGGGATCGGCTACCGGAGAGTCAAGGCAGAACACAGCCTAGATAACAGGATACGACATCCCAGATAAGGTATGGTGGTCTTCGGGCATGCCGAACTGTTCAAACATGGGGGAGTTTTAGAATCAGTGTCTTGTCCATCCAAAAACATGATTCCAGACAATTTTCTTGATTCCAGACTTTTCCTTGAACACAGATCCCTATTGGGACCAGGCCGGCAGTTAAATGACAGAGGCCAAGCTGAGTATAAGATGCTAAATGGCAAGTAGGGGTAATGGTGCACGCCTTTAACCTCAGTGCTTAGGAGGAAGAGGCAGGTGGGCCTCTGTGAGTTTGAGGCCAGCCTGGTTTACAGATCAAGTTCCAGGGTAGCCAGGGCTACACAGAGGAACCCTATCTATCTCGAAGAACCAAACAAAAGATGCTAAATGGCAACTGAGTCTCTACCTCTGGGTCAGGGAGTAGGGAGTGAGGGGGCTATGGTGAAGAGAACACATGTCCCACCTACAAGGCACCCTGCCCAGAGCTCCTCTGGGTTTCCATGTGTTTCACACTGTAATGCTCAAGAGAATCTGGACATCTCTTTCAGGTTTTCATATGAAAAGCCTTCACTTTTAACTACTGTAAATATTATTCAAAGGTAGCACAGTTTGCAAACCAGAAATGTCTGTAAACTAGACACCTCCCACCCTGTGTTTGCTCTTATTTCAGGTTACTGAATTATATAAATGGGGAGTTTGAGGGGAATGGAATTGCAAAGTCTTCGAACCTTCGGTTTTGGGGGGTTACACTGGTCATCATGAAGTGAGGTCATAGAGCTCTGTAGGGCTAGAGAGACACACGGGAAGATCTTGTTGCCATGACAACTAACCGAAGTGCCTGGGACTGGTTCCCACCTCCAGTTTTCAACATTACCATAGTATTCTAGAAACGTTCACATTGTTCATCAAGATGTAAAACGAAAGCACAGAAGGACAGTGACCCAGGGGCAGACAGATGTCATCAGGCTCCCACCCTGGCGAGAACACTTCCTCTAGTGTAGCCCAGATAATGGGTCCCAACCACATGGGCAGCTATGGCCTCCAACCTCACCCCGGTTTGAGACCCTGTGACACCAGTCTTTCTTCCCTACCCACACATTTATTTATATGTCCTGGAAAAGGTAAGCTATCTGCCCCCCCCAGACCGAAGAAGCACCTAATGGCAGCCACCCTCTGGTATTGTAATCATTGTGTGCCCAGGCCCTCAACTAGATAAACAGAGTAACAGGCTCAGAATTCTGAGCTCTAAGACACAGAGAATGTAGACCCTTACGGTAACCCTAGAGGTTAAAGGTCACCAAGCTTCCCCTTTCCAAAGTGCATGAAGCCTCCTTAAATGTCCCCGAATGTGGTGCATGAGGCTGACAGGAACGTGTCCATGAATCTTTATGGAAATTAAACCCAAGGCTACCATCTCACTTGGTCCAAGTTATTGATCTCTGAAAGAAATGCAGAAGTGTCAAGCTCAGAATGTGCGGATTAGGACAATCCAGGTCCCAATCCATTCCAGAAGGGACAAACAATTTAGCAGTGGTCGTCGTCGTGGGGGCTAAGCTTTGTCATTGTTGCTCATGGCTGGGATCCCAGGGACCGTGACATAACACGGTTATGTTATGGTTACTTGACCAGATTAGCATCTTCCAGGACAAGGTGGGAGACAAGGCCAGGTGCTGGGCAGGAAAGAGCAGACAATAGGAGGTAGCTCTGGAGGAGAGAGAGGTTGTACTGGGGCAGGCCCCTATGGGTCCCCCTGAGAAGTAACTAAAAGGTTAAGCTTAGAGTCTAGCAGCCAGTGCCGAGACAACACTCGCAGGAAGCAGGCCAGAAACAGGAGCCTCTTTCTGAATTTGAACCCGTTGGTGGTCTCTGTCTGGGTGGAGACTAGAGGGTAGCAGCAGAGAAACAGCGCCCCCAGAGGACAGAGGCATAATGACAACCATGATGATCCCATCTGTGGGGAGCCGCCAGTAGGGTAAGAGGACCCAAGATCCAGCTCCCTCTCTTAAGAACAGTGTCTCCACACTCAGCGAAGAGGATCAGGTCTGATTCTTTAAGAAAATACAGCTTCTGGGACTGGAGAGATGGCTCAGCGGTTAAGAGCCCTGACTGCTCTTCCAGAGGTCCTGAGTTCAAATCCCAGCAACCACAACCATCTGTAATGGGATCTGATGCCCTCTTCTGGTGTGTGTCTGAAGACAGTGACAGTGTACTCACATACATATAATAAGTAAATGTTTAAAAATTAAAAAAGAAAAGAAAAAGAAAAAGTAACCTATCCTTTAACTGCTTTTTTTTTTTTTTTTTTTTTTTTTGAGGGAATGCTTGAAATCTCTGTAAATTAAAATACAGTCAATCAGAAGGGTGCAAGCCTGGAGAGTGGATGCAAGTCCAGAGGCTGGGGAATTGCTGCTATGGTGACAGAATGGTCCCATCAGCATAGGAAGGGCACCAGAATGAGACAGAGCTAGGTCTGCAACGTGCTTTGTGGCTTCTCTTGGACAAATCATGTCCTCTCTCTTGGCCATAGTGGCAAATGTCTTCTGAGTGTCAGGGCTGGGCTTTACCTGGAGTCCTTGCAGGACCACCTGTGTGTTTTGATTTTTAAACCATACGGGAGTGCCGTCTGTGCTTATTTTACGAGACAATTTTTCCTGGTTGGCTTTGTAATATGTTTTGTTTTATTTTATTTTATTTATTTATTTATTTATTTTTAAGATTTTATTTTTGGGTATCTGAGTGCTGGTCGGGGGGTGGGGCAGTGTGCACACCTCAACGCAATGGCCTGTGGAAGCCGGAAGAGGTTTCTGGACCTTTTGGAGCTGGCATCACAGGCAGTTATGACATGACAAGAGCAGTGGAGACTGAACCCGGGCCTTCCATGGGAGTACACACTCCCAATCTCTGAGCCATCTCTCAAGCCCTAATGTGATTCTTTTAGAGAAAACTTTCTAGCACAATCACTGGCGGATGATTAGCACACCCAGTGTCATGGATCCAGTACATAATAAACAGGGGACCGTAAGCCCAGTGAAGAGAAAATAGGTTGTTCTTGCCCCAAACTCATCTGAGCCCTCGCAACCCTTTGAAAAAGAGGGAAATTGGGATGTGCCAAAGAGGTGTGAATTGAGCCTCTCTCTGCCTGGGCACTCGATGAGAACTAACCAGGAAGGGTTTTCTTGTTGTTTGAGCTAATACTATGTATGGTGCCTAAAAATACCAGCAATCGTGTGTGTGATATGTACCTGCCATTTAGGGGGAGACTGGATATACCGCCTCTGGGGTCCTTCCTCCATATCCTAACCTTGGCTTGGTCCCTCTTTGACCCCTGGCCTGGGTAAGACATAGACAAGCAGAAAGCTCATTGGCTCAGGCCCAGCCTCAGCACCCTGCCCACCCTGGTTGCGAAGCTGCTGAGATCTCTCCTGCAGAGGAGAAGACCAGGAAGGACAGACATGCAGGACAGAGACCTAGACAAACAGATAGGGCACAGCAGTGTGAAATCCCTGGCTCGCCCTACCTATACGGTCACTTGCAGCATAACCCAGGAGCCATCATGGTACCAACTGGGCATCTGGGATGACTCCAAGCATCCAGATGGCTGTAGCTTGCAGTGTTAGAGAAGGTTCCCTGAGTATAAATGGGAATAAAGACCCTTCACATAACTCCCTCCTGGATAAAGGGCAGGAGAGGAGTAGGGAGTCTTTTTATTTGTCCTTGGTTTTAGGAGACCCACCCCTGATTCACCCCATCCTCAGCCACATGAAGAGGAGCTGGCGGTATTTATTTATATGTCCTGGAAAAGGTAAGCTATCTGCTGGATGGAGAGGAAGCCAGGAAGGTACCAACCCTTGTCCACACTGGATCTTCCTTCTTCACTGGCTCCTGAGCCTCCCCCGAGGCCCGGCCCGTCACCCTGCTGTGCCGTCCAGCAGGACATGAAGGACAGCAGACAACAGACAGGCACCCCAGAGAGAAGGGATTGCTCACGGTTTTCAAAATAGAATCGATGAAAGTCCAGGCCCTCCACCAGGTTCCCCAGGGCCTCCGGTTCGAAGGCTGTCATTCCAGGGTCGCACATCTTCCTGGGGGGAAGGAAGCCAGAGGAAAGAAGGACCTGAGAAGGTGGCTTCTCATTGGCCCCTTAGAGGGTGAATGGAAATGACCACACCCTCCTCAAGGGATCAAGAAAGGAGGAGTTTACGCAGAGCACGAGGTAGGCACTGGCCACCTCCAGGAAACCCGCGTCCAGGCCCTGGCTCTGCCACTCACTGATGACCAGGTCGCCATCATTGCTTGCCTCTAGAGCCCTTGCAGAGGATAAGGCATCACTCTATACAGCTTGCTCTTATTCTCCACACTGCATCCCATCTCCAGCAGTGACCCAAAGGGGCTTTCCCTAATTTGTCTCTTGGAGTATAGGAGTGAAGTCACTTTACACGAAAGTGACCTCAGCTCCCCAAACCACATGGAAGAAGGTGTGTTTTTTTTTACTAACTTGAGCAAAAGTGTCCTCAGTCTGGAACACCCTGACTGTTGCTTCTGCTTTAAACGAGGAAAAAGGCCTTAAGGAAGATGAGTTCCGTGAGGCCGGAGAGCTGGCTTAGCAGTCACAAGCACTGGCTGCTCTCCCAGAGGACCTAGGTTTGTGGTGGCTCACAACCATCTGCAACGCCAGGCCCTCTTCTGGCCTCCACGAGCACCAGGCACACAGGTAGTAGACAGACAAACATGCAGGCAAGACACCCATCCACATAAAATAATGAATCTTTGGGAAGGTGACATCCGAGAGGAAGCAGAGAATGTGGCAGGCGAGGGCCTCAACGAAAGGCAGCTTGTGTTTTTCAGATAACTGCCCTTCTTCTTCCAGGTGTCAAACTTCTGAGGTGACATCGAGGCAGGGGAAGAACACAGATAGAGCTCCCACTTACATACTTGGAGGATATTTTGTGGTACAACATAAACCTCTGTGACCATTGCGAAGACAAGGACAGGAAGTGTCCCTACACAGGCTAAGCTGGTTCACACTAGAACTGGAAATCTCCTAACAGGACATCAGGCCCAGCCTTGCTTGAGCTAGGTAAAGCCTTTGAGGGTACCTCAAGTGTACTCCTGCTGCAGAACTTCCTTAAGGGGTTGTCAGGGGTCTCTGTAAGGGACCGGAAGGCTACCTTCTTTAAGTGAATCAAGCAAACGTAGAAACTGATGTTCAGGAGATTAAGGGGCTAATTCTTTGGCATACCAGGCTAAATTCGAGGGCACCACATGCATCTGTACACCTGTGCATCTTAGGTTTATACACATGCCTCTCAAACACTTTATTCCTCCAGAGACAGCCAGTGGTTTTCCAATAACCGAACTCAGTTCCTGTGCTTAGAATGTACATGGCAGCTTCAGTCAGCCTGAGACCATGTCGGTCAGGCTGTTCCCACCTCACATTAATCCCACAGGCAAGGGTCACACTATCTTGATTGGACGTTTTTGCCCACCAAAAAGCACGTGTGGGACTGCCAGGTCCGCACCCCGATCAGCCCTGGTCAAAATGCATAGGCCTACTACATCCCTAACAGAGCATCCATTCTCTCTGGGCCAGACCAGCCAAGTTGTGATGACCACTAGGGGGCGCTGAAGCCCAGCGTATGCACGCAGCCATCCCTCCAGGGGCTGGAGCAGGTTTGTGAGCAGTGGATAATTCGGTTTGAGATCGTGCCTTATTCCCCAGAGGGTTTAAGGCTCCACTTTGCTCATTCTTGATCACGAAAGGTGTACACTCTCTGGGTCCCTGTCTGTTCCCGCTCAGCTGAGGTCAAAGACCTGTGGAGAACCAGGGCAAAGACTCAGACCCACTGAGCAGGATGGAGAAGGACCGGCCTCCATTCCCTCGGTCCCCGTGCTACACCCTTATTACTTGGGGACAAACAAACCAGCTTTACTTGGAGCTCCTCCTGGAATCAGGTTGGCAGGAAGAGTGACCGGAAGTGACGTGTGCTGCTCGGGGCGAGTGCAGAACTTAAAAGACCGGGGCTCCACCTCATTTGCATGCAGAGAGCTAGTAGGCTCAGAAACCCAAAGTTAAGCGCCCCTGAACCCAATCCAGGCAGAACATGCAGAATGAGCCTGGCTAACTCACGTGTAGGACTCAAAGTCTCCATTGCTTATGGCTTCGATCAGCTGCTCTGTCACTTTGATAATTTCCTGTTTGCGCACTGTAAGGTAGGAGGGGACACAAATAACGACAGTGATAGTCATGAAGAACCAAGTCCTGGCTTCCGAGTCCCCGGCACGTGCCAGGCTGGCTCTGCGCGGCCCTGATACCATGTACAGATGAGCTCACCCATCTTTTCCTTGTTCCTGAGAGACAAAGATCATTAGCCCCGTTTCACACAAGACACCGACCGAGGCTCAGTGTGAGATGGGAGGTAGGGAATGGGGTTCCCGGAGCTACAAAAGGTAAAAACGGTGGACATTCAGAATCTGGGTCTTGTTTGAACGCAGGTTTTGACTCCAAAATAGGTGTTTCTGCCATTCGCCTTGATTTGCCATGTGAATCAAAGCAGTGTTACATGTTGCCTGATTTAGTGGCTGTCACCAACCAGGGCTTCCCCACTGGCAAACAAGGGACCACAAAGGAAAGTAAGTTATCTCTTACTGTCTGGGTAGTTTTTGATGTATCTGGGTAACTAAGATTCAGGCAGAGTTGTCTAAAACTATCTAGGGTCAACTGCTTTCTCCCGTCTGCCACAGAAAGGAAACACAAGAAGCTGGGATATTTTTGTTTTTTGTTTTTTGCTTTTTGTTTTGTTTTGTTTTGTTTTGGTAGAGAGTTGTCAGTCCCCTTATTAGATGTGTGGTGGTCTGAATCTTAGCATCCTCAACCCTGGAATGAGATTCACTCAGACCTAGACAATAGCACAAAGAACTCAGGCTTGAATTACAGACAGATCATCATCCAAATTCCAGTCTGGGCCCTCTGGAGCTATGGTGCTGAGGGCCACAAGACAGCCTGCTTGCCAGAAAAGTGCCCTCCTCCAGAGCTGATCTGAGGGTGGGACAATGGGAGCATGAAGCAGTGTCCCCAAGTCTCGTGAGGAGCTGTGCCCTTGCCGGCAGCCCCCACTTAAGCTAGTCTTAAGAGCTCCACCCAGACAACCCAGATGCCTGGTCCTCAGTAGTGAAGGCATCTCCAGCAGGTATCCTGGACCCCAGTGGAGCAGAACAAAAAAAGCTGCTTTTAAGTTAGTCCAGGGCAGGCTCTCTTTCCCTCTCCCTTTCAGATGCAACTCTCTTCCAAACCCAGGAAAGTGGGCTCAACGGGTCTCAACATCTCCCAGCCTAGGAACCAGGTGGGGAGACTCTGACTTGGCTGCCTCAGACGCTCATCTCAGGCCCAGAGGCGATGGAATCCGAGGGTATCCAGGCTGGAAGAACTGCAGCAGGCCAGAAACCCTAAGTCCTTTCTGAATGACTGAGGAAACGGAGGCCCATCGAGGGTCACAATTTGCCCAAGGACGTAGAACATATATGGTATAGTCTGGCTCACGGCCCAGAGGACCCTGGAGCTTTGACCCATATGTTCACACCCCACATTCTCATGAGACTAACCCCACACAGCTGCTTGGAATTCACTACCTACCTCTAAACCTCAATGTCAGCTAATAGAAGTGAGGCCCTGAAACCTGGAACTGGTATGGCCCTGCAGGCTCCAGTATAGACCAAGTAAGTGAAAGTGAACAGCTGTGGCCAGGGACTTGGCCTGTGGAGTGTCAGAGCTTCACCCCACATCACAACTGCGCTCTACCCACGGTCTATACCTGGCGTAGCCCTTGGCATGGGGTGTGTGCTTGGCAGAGGGAATAATGAGCCAGTAATGAGCTGAAATGTGCTCTCACAGTGTTCTCTGCCGGCCTGCCCTGACTCTGGTTGGCCTCTCCTGTGCTGGGAATGTCTATAAAAGATGCTGATTGCATTTATCATGGGGGTAGTTCTCCTTTTTTCTGGGGCCCACTAGGGTAGATGTTGCACCCAATTCCCACATGTGGAGTGAATGAATAAATGAGCGGATAGCCTCAAACCAGACTCTGGGCTGTCATCTTTGCCATCTCTGAAATTGCCCAAGTAACCTGTTCCTAGGGGACCTTCAGAACCTGGGCTCCTGGTCAGCCTTTGCAAAAGCAGAGAGACTAGTCATGGGACAAATGGGATTTGCTAGCAAGGGCTACAGACTACAGCCCACACCCCTGTGGGATCAAAGGGGACCACGCAGAACAAAGTGCTCCTGACAGGCTGTGGAAGCTGAGCCATGCATTGCCTTTGCCTGTGTTCTGGGGTCCTCCAGCATCTTTCCCCAATCGGCTCCTTAGTCTCCTGCTGCTATCAAGAGGGATGTGGTGGTCCAGGTCCTGTATTTTGAAGCCAGGCTCCCTTGGCTTGGATTCTTATTCTGTTACCTCATAGCTGCAAAGAACTACCCTGGGTCTCAGTTTCCCCAGAGTGGAGATATCAGAAGTGCCTGCTGTTCTGGATGGTTCTGTGTGTCAACTTGACACAAGCTGGAGTTATCACAGAGAAAGGAGCCTCCCTTGAGGAAATGCCTCAATGAGTTCCAGCTGTAAGACATCTTCTCAATTAGCAGTCAAGGGAAGGGGAAGGGCCCCTTGTGGGTGGTGCCATCCCTGGGCTGGTTGTCTTGGGTTCTATAAGAGAGCAAGCTGAGCACACCAGGGGAAGCAAGCCAGTAAAGAACATCCCTCCGTGGCCTCTGCATCAGCCCCTGCTTCCTAAACCTGCTTGAGTTCCAGTCCTGACTTCCTTTGGTGATGAACAGCAGTGTGGAAGTGTAAGCGGAATAAACCCTTTCCTCCCCAACTTGCTTCCTGGTCATGATATTTGTGCAGGAATAGAAACCCTGACTAAGACACCTACATTTTAGGGTTATTCTGAATATCGGTAGAAAGGTCGATCACATGCAGCCCTCCCCGAGAGCTTGTGTTCCAAGCACCCAATATCAGCTCATCGCATGAGGGATCATATCCGAAGTCAGGCATTCAGAGCAAGACCCGGCGGCGCTCACTGAGAGACAGCTGCCGTATCTACCACCAGCACACTGGGAAGCAGAAGCCTGTCCAAGCCCTGCCTCAAGGTTCCAGCCAAGCGAGGCACATGCTTCCTGGAGCTGTGGGTCACAGGACACAGTCCTTCAGGAGTTATGGCTGCAGCAGCCACCTCTCTGTCAGACAAACCTGACTAGGAATGCATCCTGGGCTTGGGGCCTTCCCTGCTGAAGTCTGCTTATGAAAGCTCTTCTTTCTTCTTCCTAGGACCCCCAAACGAGCACCTGCTCTCCAGTTTCCACTCTCCCCTGACCAGGCTTCTCTTCTCAGGAACGGGGTTTCCAGAGCCACTGCAGGTTTGCACCTGTCTTCAAAACCTCCCTAAGCTGTCTGGACGTGTCTGCGTGTGACACACAGTCCCCGGTGGTAGACTATTAGGTCTGGAGTCACACTGTGAACCTCCATGAACTCGGTGCTAGGTGGGGGCTAACTTGGCTTTGCTTTCAGACACCAGGACATCATCTTTTCCAAAAGTCAAAGTTACAAGAAGCAGGAGTCTCCCTAGCCTTGTCTCGGGGATGGAAGACCTGGCTGGGGCCTGGTGTTTGGTAGACCAGAAGGCCACTCTGATAGAAGCTTCCCAGGACTCCAGCAGCTCCTGTTGCTGTGCAAACAGCCTTTTAGCTATTCACTGTACACCTCTAGCTGGTCTCCTCACCCAGAGCATTGGGAACATTCCCCTACAGATAGGTAAACTGAGGCCTCAGAGATGAAGAAAATCTCTTGGCTGGAAAATCTCTTGGCATATGCCTTTAATCAAAGCATTTGGGAGGCAGAGGCAGGTGGCTCTCTTTGAGTTTGAGGCCAGCCTGTTCCACAGGGGGGAGTTCCAGGACAGCAAGGGCTACATGGAGAAATCCTATCTATAACAAAAAGACCGGACTACATATTGAGGCCCAGCTGGGGCCTGCACTCCTGACTAGTACTTCCTAGTGTCTACCCAGCTTCTGGGGAAGCTCCTCAGCTTGGGGAGAGAACAGGCTGTGCACAGAGGCAAGGGCACGGGGAGGAAGCCAGGAGAGCCTTAACCGTAACACTGGATCAGAGTCCACCAAGCTGATTAAGATCCTCAATTGGCAAGAAGGCAACAGGTTAGTGCTGGGAAATAGTGTGGCACCCTGGGGACATCCACTGAGCTGGGGGAAGTCTAAGGGCTCTTATCTGCACTCACAGAGAGGCGCTTCCGGCACACTGAGCCTTTGGTGCAGGAAAGGAAGCTGAGGTGGGGAACAAGGTCCCAGATCTTCAGCTAGTGACCACGACCGTTAATCTCGACTGTCACACGGACAGGATTTAGAGTCACCACAGAAGCACACCCTTGAATGTGTCTCTGAAGGTATTCCCACAAAGGTCCACCCCAAGAGGGACTGGTCACCCTGAACGTGGGTGGCATCATCCCGTGGCACTGGGGCCCTGGACTGGCTGACAGGGAAAGAGTGAGCAGAGCACCAGACTCTGTGCTTCGCCTGGTGTGTCCTGCCGAGCTGCCTAATGCTCCCACAGCCACGACTGCCTACTGTAATGGACGGCACTCTCAAACAATGGGCCAAAAACAAACCCTTCCTTAAAATTGCTTTTGACCGTCTTTTTTTTTTTTTACCACAGTAATAGGGAAAAATAAGTAATACCATAACCCATACGGGCCTTTCCTCCTGCTGTAAAAGGAAGAAGTAGATTAAAATCTGAGACAAATTGTCCCCCAGGTTCTTTAAAGTGGAGAAGGCTGTCGGCAAATGTAGGGCTTCAGGGCACAACCCAAAGTTACCATCCAGGTGGAATATATCATTGACAGCTCCCGTTTTACACTACCAGTGCATACACATTTTATATTCTACTCCAAATATTCTCTCTGTTTAACATATAAATATTTGTCTTAAAATAGTCTTCGAATCCAATTGACACTCCAGGAAAATGTCATGGGGCTTCCTGTCACTCAACCACGAACTCCGGTTTGAACAAAAAAAAATAAAATAAAGTAAGAGAAATGAAGATTTCTTGAAGCAATCACCACGCGGCAAATGCTGTGTGTGCACTGTGTATGCAACTGTCATATCATCTGCGCCGAAATCGCAGGAGTTGCTACGGTTATCATAGCCTGTTTATTATTAAGGAAACAGAGACTCAGAGAGGTTGATCAAGTTGTCAAAAGTCACGCAGCCAATGGAGTATAGAGCCAAGACACCTCCAGTGTGTCTATCGGTCGGCCCTAAAGCCAGGAATAGAATCTAGTGGCCTCGGAATCCCGGAGCCCATCTCTTCCCACTGGGGCTGAGAGTCTCACATATGGTGAATATCCAAGAGCATCATACTTTAATCCTTGGAGACCTTGTAGCATAGGGTCATGCTGGGCACATGATAAGGACAGACCCAGGAGGCTGAGTGTTAAGCAATGCCAGCAGGCAGGAGAACAAATTTGCAAGGTGGTCAACGGAGCTGTGACAGAGCACCGATTTACTAGTGCTAGACTGCTTCTTCAACCAAGCTGAGAATGACCAGAAAGGGACAGACACAAACTCACACTCTCTCCCAGGTCCCTATGGGATCAGGAAGCAATCACACAGTGTGAAAACTACCTGCAAGTCTGCACTGTAGCCTCCGCTGCCCCCCCCTTCCCCAGGACATTGTACAGTACTTATCATATAAACACAACCATTTGTCTGTTTGTTTGTTTCAGTTTAGAGATTAAGCCCAGATCTCCTGCACATCGGCCAAATGCTTTACCACCAAACTAAAATGCTAGCCACACTGTATATTTTTTCTTCACAGCAAAATATTAAAACTCAACAAAACAAACAAACAAACGTACAAAATACCCACCAACTGCCACAACTAGTAGAGTTGAGTTTCCTCCAGGCCAGTGAGTCTTTTCCATATTGCAACAACCCACCCCACCCCCCAAGGCATCTCTGGCTTCTTCCCCACTGTGCAGACAGCTGAGTGCTCTAGTTTCCCTGACTTGGGAAATGTGAGAGGCAGGGTGCTGCTACAGGAGGGACCATGGGACTTTGTTAAGCAGTAAAGATCCCTGTTTCCTGGACAGAATCGGAACATCGGCTCGTTCCCGGAACACCTTCCCGAGGCCTCCAGTGAGAGCGCTATCTGCTCGCCAGGGCATAGATGCAGACGCCTGGGTTCAGATCCCAACCCCACCTCGAGCCAGTTTGCCCAGACTCTCTGCCCTGTATTCTTGTCTGGAGAAGAGGATTTGCCGAAGGGTGAACTGTGAGATTGTAGGCCAGTGGTTCTCAACCTGTGTGTCGTGACCCCTCAGGATCGCATAGTAGACATTTATGTTACAATTCATAACACTGGTGAAATCACTGTTATGAGGTAGCAATGCAATTATTTTATGGTTGGGGGGGTGGGCGTCACCGGAACTGTATTAAAGAATCAAGGCATTAGGAAGGTGGAGAACCATTGCTCTAGGTCCAATCTTTCCACACTGGGAAATAACGATACAATCTGCAATGTTCATAAGCAAGAACGACGCAATCTGGTCCCAAAGTGTTTTTTAAAATTGCAAAACAATAAAACCCCTCATGTCTGAGGGCTGGAGGGCTGGCTCAGCGGTTAAGAGCACTGGCAGAGAACCCCGGCTCGGTTCTCAGCACCACGCGGTTGCTTACACCTGTCTGTAACTCCATTTCCAGAGAATCCAGCGCTTGCTTTTGGCCTCCGAGGAAACCAGTTGTGCTCTTAAGATGCTTACAGATGTCAGCAAAAATAGTCATACGCATAAAATTAAAATTCAGGGACGCTTTTTAAAGATGTCACGTTGTAAGTGACCTTGTGGTTTTCTGTTGTTCATGACTGCCCTTGGCTGTGAGTGGCCTGCAGACATCAGGTTGGACACTCCTGTGTATCGGCCCAGATGGAACCCCGGGCTTAGTAAGTATCCATGAGCCGTTCTTGCTATTTCCTTTCTCCAGACCCCTGTCCACATGGAACTCCTTGCTCCCTTATCTGCCTGATAGGTTTTATGTGAGCTCAGGCTTCAGCCGGCCTCGGCTCCTGTTCCTTCTGCCTTGGCGCTTCAAGCACTGAGACTGCAGATGTGCCACCCCGGCTGGCTGACCTGAAAACTATTAGGCCGTGAACTACAAAGCCTCTGCTCCTTTAGTTTCGCCTCTGCTTTCGAGTTCACGGGTGTGCTCCTGCTGGCTGAACTTTCTGGATTTTTGTTCTCTATCCTGTTATTCTTACTGATTCATGTTTTTTTTTAAATGATGCCATTAAGAGACAAAAACAGCAACCAACACCTAAAATGACTTATCTCAAATAAAAAATATGTTATGTTATATACTGTGCATCTAATGCTTAAATATATGTTAATTTCCTCTGATTAGACATTGAAGTGAAATGAACCCATAAGCTAACGTTAAGAGAGTTCCTTCTGTCTACCCACAGTGCCAGTGTCTGGGGAAGCCGCACCCACACTATGTCCTCATTATCATGAGCCAAGTTCAGCCACAGCCTGGTAGGTGGGAACAACATGGAAGGGTCTGCTCAGCAGGCCAAGCCTCCCTACCTTTGGTGTCTTCGTCCTCGATGGTGGTGTTGGTACTCTCAGAAGATTCCTGCCAAAGAGAAGAGGGAGGCGGTGAGGAGGGTCTGGCGGCAGGGGGGGCTGGGTTAGGTTAGCGACCTGGCTGCCTGGTGACTCGCTGGGCTCAGTGGCCTCCCGGGCTCTGAGGTCCAGAGGCTTCATTCAAACCCCTGCAGCCTGAGGGGACCCAGCTAGGCAGGGCCGGTGTAAAGCGGTACCTGCAAGGAGATCCCTGGCCTCTCTGAGGGGCTGGGAGGGTTGAGAGGGGTTTTGGGGGTCCTTTCTGCTCAGGGGGCAAAGAAGGGGTAGAGAAGAGCAGAAAGACACCGAGGAAGCCACAGAATGGGAGAGAAATACACACTGGCAGGAAAAAGAAGAAAGAGAGAGGCAGGCCCAGTGTGAGAGAGGGCAGGCTTTTCAGAGGGGAGAAAACTCGCACAACGGAGACAGCCATGAAACCAGAAGAAGAGGGACATGGGCCACCGTGTCACCCCTGACACACTCTAGACAGAGGCATGGCTCTGGTTCCTCTGCTGGAGTGGCCCTGCACAAGCTCAAAGAGCCTCCACGATGCTTGCTGCTTTGGTCAAACCAAGCCCCACCCTTAGCAGCAAACGGCACAAGCCAAACCCTGAGATGAGCTCCCGAGCAGAGTGGGGGTGGGAGAAGCAAGAAGCCAAGGACTGGACTTGGTTCAAATCCACCTTTGGACTGGAGGAAGGCCTCGAATCTGCTGTCGGCCTGCTGGTCTGGGCCATGGAATTGGAGGTGTCAACAGAAACACGCAAACAACACACACACACACAACACACATATTGTCACACAATGCACACGTACCACGCATGCCCTGAGCACGCTCTCCCCCGCCCTGGGTTCCTGTGCGGCCTGCAGGAGAGAGGCAGGAGCGAGGGAGCGAGGGTCTGAGGCCCAGCATTTACCCGTGTTTGGGAGACGGCAGACACTCACCATTAACTGAACGCTGGAACTGGACTTTCTTTTCTGGAAAAACAAGGAGAAGAGATGGGACAGGAAAAGACACAGCGTGAAAACGGCAGGGAGCTCAGGAAGGAGGGCGGCCTCGGGGCCATCCCCTGTAGTCCTTTCTGATCAGCAATGTCTAGCCTGGTATTTTCTGGGTCCTCAAAGGCCTGTACCTAGCTCTACCGATCTAAGCTCGGAGTTCAAGGCCAAGCTTGCCTTCCACTAGGGCTGTCTGCCCTGCCTCCCTCTAATAGGAAAGTTTGTCTTGGATCTTAGATGCTGGCCATCGGTCCTTTTAGGGGACGGTGGCATGCTCACACCTAGAGATGAGCCCCCACTCCCCATGGTTTTCTACTAAATAAACCCCGCTCCTAGGCACACTGCCACTTGGGAAGCTTGTCTTTTTGTTTCTTGTTCCTTGTGAAACCCAAGGCCATGGGTATGCCGGACAAGCGCTCTGTTACCGAGTGCTGTGCAGAAGAGCAGGTCCCCTCTGAAGACTTGGATGAAGTCTTTCTTGGTGGAACCTGGTCATGTCCACTTTCAAGAATATTCTCAGGTGACCCTGCGGGCACCATGGCCATCCCTTTATGTTCATGACTTCTCAGCAACTGTGCCATTCAGCCCCTTTACGCTGACAGAGAAACTGAGGCACAGCCAGAACCTGAGCCTGGTGGCCCTGCCAGCTGACCTGGTCTAGTAAGGACTGTCCCAGTGCGTTAACTACAGGGTCCGGGGAAGAAGTGGGGGCAGGGGGCTGCTTCTCCCTCACTCGGTTCTCAGAGCCAAGCATCTTTGAAGATTTGTTCGTAGGTCGAATACAGGTCCTTAGTGACACTTAACATCCAGAGAAGGCAGGTGGGAGCCCTGAGAGGGGCGGCAGCCTTCCCAGGCTCTCTTCGAGCCATGCTGAAGGGAAACACAGGCACTGAGGGCAAAACTCCTTCTTCTGCCCAGAGCTTCAAACAGACTCTCCTCAAAGACACGGGCTGTCCTAGACGCCCTTCCTTCTGAGAGCCAGAAGCCCCTTGCCTACTACCCCGTGAAGAGAGTCTCTCTTTAAAAGGTCTCTCCAGTGTAGGCCTGCGCTGCAATAAGCGCTTGGTATGCCTTGAGAGACTCAGGTGAGATTTGGGGCTACCTGCTTTTACATTCCAGTAAACATCTATATGCTAAGTGTGCCCTTTAACCAGGGCCTCCACACACTGGGAAATACCTTGCCAGAGCTTTCTATCTCTTGAATGCCCTCCTGCCCAAGTGGCTAGGTAGTGTGGCTTCATTGCAAAGCACAGCATATACTTCTTTCTTCCTCTTTTTCCTCTTCTCTTCTCTCCTCCTCTCCTCTCCTCTCCTCTCCTCTCTTCTCCTCTCCTCTCCTCTATGCTGGCCTCCCTCCATGGCTACATCTTGGCCAGACAGTGTGTAGGGAAGGGGGGCAGGCTGATGCAGCTCAGCCATCCGCAGAAACCCAAGGACACCCTCACAGGTCGAAAGGTTCCAGGCGAGACATGGAGAGGGAACACAGGGCAGAGACTGACTGCATCAGATTCGGACGCACAGTGACAGGATGGGACATGGGGGAGAGGGGGACAATGGCACGGATGGGACACCAACAGGGCAGTGAGTGGGGTGAGGGGTGGGAGCAATGGGCTATTCCTATGGAAACCAAGCCTAGAAGAGGCCAGGGCTGGACACTGCTCCGTGGGGACAGAGACTCTAGAGTGACAAATGTGGGTGATGGTTATCCCGCCTGACCAGCACTTGAGAGTTGCGGGGAAAGTGGGCAAGAAGCAGAGTTGCTCCTCCTAGAACCTTAGAGCTGGCTCTGAGGTCAGCAAGGGTTGCAGAAAGGAATTACAGTCCATCTTGGCCCTGAAAAGCCTGGAAAGGCTCAAGAATTATGAGAGCGAGCTCTGGTCGGTCAGGCCCCACGGCACTTCCCGCGGTGACAGAACAGGCTGCAACAGCCTCTCCAGTCGAGCTCCACATGGAGCGATTTTTGTCTCTCCACACACATCTGTAGAGATTGTGTGGAGAGAGCATGGATTCCCCCTCAAGCCGGGGTGTGTCTGTATGATGCAGCTCCCAGAGGTATCTCTGGTGAGACCACCTCACCAGACTGTATAAACAACTCTGTGCTCTCCTGGTAGAGATAGCAGGACCAGGGCCAACCCCTGGGAAGACACATCAGTGAGGTTCCCACTCAACCCCATGGCTTTCGGACGTGAGGATTTGAATGTAGAACTGTTATCTCCCCAACCCTGCTACCTTCTCTGCTCCATGGAGGAACAAGGTATAGCCGGCCAAGTTCACCAAGTTCCCCAAGTCCTAAGCCAGCCCCCAATTAGTCTTCCCTCCTCCATAGCGAGGAAAGGAAGAGGTGGCTAGGCCAGGGAACAGCCTTTGAGTTTCTCTTCAGCCACATCTAGGCCACCCTAAGAAGTCACTTAGGGTGTGCCCTACCTTGAAAGAAGCAGGTATATTTTGTCCAACTGTGCTTACTAGCAATCACCCTGGTAACTAGCAGAGAGTACCATGCTATAAGCAATTCTTAACCTTGGCCAGGGCTCCCTTCTGCCTCTGTCCAAGGGCAGCTAGATCTGGAGGTTCACCCTCAACATGAGCCTCTCCTGATCCCAAGCCTGGTGGCCCTTCAACGGTTTGCCAGACCCACTGTGAGCTCCCCAACAGCTTGCCAGGGCCAATCCAGACCAGGACACCCCAACTCAGCAGCTACATGTCGTGGGTGGAGAGGGTCCCAGCCTCTTTAAACCTACAGTCCCCCATCTGGTACATCCCTCTAGCACCTGTTTCAAGTTGGGGGTAAAAGCTGACTCAAGGACACTCAGACGGCAGAGCAGGGTCCACCAAGAGATGTCTGTTAATTCTGGAACAAATGTGCTAACTTTTCATCTGAGGTTTCCAAGAGCATGCTTTGTTTTCGAGAGAGAACAAAGTCTGACACGCAAAACAGCAAAGATATTCCCGATCCGATGGCTTCCCGCGCACGTGAGCACTGTTCACACTCTCAACACGTGTTAGCCTAGCTGGTCCTCACGGCCATCCAAGGAGGAGGGAGAGAAGGAAGCCCAACCCTGGGACTTAAACCAGCCATGCCCCAGGTGTCAGTAACCCACCCAGTTCTTTGACCTAGCGCTATGACTCCAGCGTGGAGTTGGGGTTGAAATACTTGCAGGAAACCCTGGAGCTTGAAAACTGGGTCTCCTCCTTTCTAGATCTCTCAACTCCAAGAACCTTCCTAGAATATTTTGGGTCCAAAGGGTTCATTTTGAAAAGAATTGATTTTGTCTAATAACCAAATAATTATGTATAGGCTTAATGGCAGAGACACATTCTAAGAAATGCATCATGAGGTGGTTATGTTATGACACTATGTAGGTGTCTTTATGCCTATGTAAACTATGTCATTATGTCACTCTATGGCACCTTATAGATTATGTCACTATTTAGGCACCTTAGATCACTATATAGGTACCTTAGACCACATGATATCTCGAGTGCTCCTAGGCTCCAAATCCACACAGCATGTCACTATACCAAATAAAGGGCCTGGCATAGTGGTGCACACCTGTGAATCTAGCCCTCTGGAGGCTAGGCCAGGAAGATGGGGAATTTGAAGCTGACTTGGGCTGCATGGTTAGATTCTATCTTTTAAAAAGGCAAGGAAAGGAAAAAGTTGGGGGAGGGCACAGTACAACTGCCGGGCAATAGGAACTTCCCAGCTCCAATGTAGTCCTTGAAGATCACCATTACATATAAGGTCTGCCGCTGGCCAAGCGTCATTACACAGCGTGTAGTCACGGCCCTCAAGCACACACAATGAGGCAGGAGAATGGTCAGATTGGGGAGAAAGGTTGCTTTGGGGGGGGGGTGTATGTTTTCAGAGCTGAAATCTCAGAAATTATCACCAAGTCCACATCCCACCTGAGGCACCTAAGAGAACCTAAGGTGGGGAAGGGGGATGGGCAGAGGGGAAGCCCAATTCCGGCCTGAGATTCCCCAGCCCAGATTTGTCCCCCATGCAGTCCCAGGCAGCCCATAGCCATTCTAAATGAAGCTGTGCGGCCACCAGCACACACTGAATGGCCTCCCAGGCCATTCAGGACCGCACACCTTCTAATGTCCTGGGTGGGTGGGTACAGAGTCCAGAATAAGGCAGTCTCCAGTTGTGAGACCCTCCACGAGGCAGTCAGGTAGCAGAGGAGGAAAGGGCTGCACAGAGCAGAGGGACTAGGCCCCAGAGAGCAGAGGGAGGAGAGAAAAAAAAAAAAACAACAAACAGGAAAGAGGGGCCAGAAAGTATGGAGAGAGGCAGCTTGGGCATCAGGGGTGGGCACAGGGAGACAGGCATTGGTGGAGCCCTCTGGATTCCAACGCCTGGTGAAATAAGTACCTGTCCATTTCCCGTGGGCCTTATAGGCTACATTAGTATATGCACAGGCCAGGGTTCATCCAGTCCCTCACACTTGGGCAGGGGGAGGCCACCTCAGTGACCATGTCTGTCCCCTTCTGTACCTTTGCACAGTTTTCCAGCCCCCTAGAGCCCCAGATCTGCCCTCCTCAAGATCTGGGCCATCCAGAGCACCTGTCACCCCCCCGAGTCTGCTCCCAGCAAACTTGGTGAGAGGTGGGCACCAGAGCACAGACCGGGTGATCTGGCGAGGGCTTGGCCCTGGATCTGACGTATCACCACCGGTGAGGCCAGGGCTTCTCTGAGGCCTGACGGCAGATCTCTGCCAAGAAAGAGGCAGGCCCGCTGGCTCCTGGGGACTTACCTTCACACCATCGTTCTTCTTGTTTCCTCCGCTCTTCCCTCCTGTGGAGGAGAGAAAGTAGAGGGTTAGCAGTGCCAGGCAAGGCACCAGGGCCCACAGCGTGAGGAAGAGCAGCATCTGCGGGCAGCAGAGTAAGTGGACTGTCGGAACAGAGCCGGCTTGGCAACCAGCGAGAGACTTCCTCCTCCTTCCACGTGTCCTCTTCCACTGTCTACTCCCTGGTCAACAACCCACAGGGTGGGCCTGGGATTTCCCCTCAGCTCAGCAGTCTCAGGGATGGCCCTGTGACTTTTAGGGGCCTGGAGATGTGTCCAGTGTGCCCCGCCGGGACAGAAGGATTGCTGTTTCAGTCTGGGGATTCCCTCTGGATCCCTGTCACCAATGCTGGTGGTGGCCAACTCAGAAGCCTGCAGCCCGATTGAGAGCTGGAAGCTCCCTGCCTTGGCCCCCACCTGCCCTGGGCCTCTCTAATTTTAGCCCCATGCTGCTGCTGAGGTCATGTGTCAGCCCTGCCTACTCACTCTGGACAGCTGCGGACTACATTTTGCTGGTGACAAGAAGCAGATGTCCCCCTGCAGGGGCCCACCCCTGCCAGAGGACTCACTCCCTGCCTTTCTTCTCAAGCAGTGTGGACCTAACTAAGCTCAACCTCTGGAATCCCACTGTGGGGCCGGCTGAGTCCCAGTGGTAGACAAAACCCCAGCCACAGTTCTCTCGGAAGCTTGCACCATGCATTTCCCTCACCTCCCTCATTTCCTGGCTGGAGCCCTGGCAGCGGGCATGAGCCAGAAGGTAGCATGAATGCCCAGCCCTGCCCTGCCGTGGTATCTGGACACTTCAGACTTTTAAACCATGCCTTAAATGAGACACGGCTCTATAAAGTACTCAGCACAGCACTCGGGGTATATACAGTCAGTGCTCAATTACAGCTATGATTAGTCCTTCTCCTGGAAGGCCTAAGAGGGTGAACTGGGGGTGGGGGATGGGGACACCGATGGCCCAGGGGCACTGAGGGATGAGCTCCCAGATCCCGCAGCTCTCCCAGTCCTTGTATAAGTTCCCCTGTAACCTGTCAAAACTCCCAAGGGGTAGAGGTCATTTCTGTGTGCCAAGCCTGAAAGGACTGGTGGCTGTCTCTCCAGGCTGTGCAAGTAGATCCAGAGCAAACTGAAGGAGAGGGTGTTCACCTTGGAGACTCTCGGTTCCAGTCCAGTGTTTGTGTCCAGTGTAGCCAGACTCTGGTTTTCTGTTCAGAACGGGCCCAGACTGGCCCTGATTCACTGTGTGACCTTGTTGTGATCTTCCTGCCTCCATTTCCTGAGTCCTGGGATTACAGCCATGTGCCACCACACACACACACACACACACACACACACACATACACACACTGCTGTTGGGTTTGGGTTTTGTTGTTTGATTGTTTTTTTGTTGTTTTGTTTTGTTTCTCAAGACAAGATCTCCTGGCTGTCCTGGAACTCATTTTGTAGACCAGGCTAGCCTTGATTTTTATTTGTTACTGGAGACAAGCTTCATGCATTTTGGGCAAGCACACTCTACTATCTAAGCTACATCCCTATCTCCCAGACTGATTTTCAAAATATCACAAAAATTCTGGAGTGGGGGATGGGGGTCAGTAAAATCTCCTGATTTTTTTTTTTTTAAGTTGGTGTATATGTCTTTGTATGCACACGTGGAGGGTAATGTTGGATGTCTTGATCATGCTTTGTGTTTTTTATTTTATTTTTTGCACGGGGTGTCATTATGTAGCTCTAGCTAGAACTTGCTATGTAGAGCAGGCTGGTCTCCAACTCACAGAGATCCACCTGCTTCTCTGCCTCCTGAGTGCTGGGATTAATTAAAGGCATATGCTACCAGCTTCTCCTTATGTTCTAAGACAGGGTTTCTCACTAAGCCCGGGCTTTACCGATCTGCTAGGCCACTGCTCAGCTAGCCCGGCCTCCCAGTTGTTGGGATTTCGGGCAGGTACAGACACAGTTAGCTTTCCACGTGGGGACTGGGGATCTGAACCCAGTTCCACACGCTTGCCCAGAAAGCTGTCCCCACAGAGTCATCTCCCCAGCTCCCAAATCTCCTGATTTGTAATGGTTAGAAATCTATTCCCCAATTTTTTCTTTCATCTCTCCTTTCTCTCTCTCTCTCTTCTTCCTTTTTGGATTGGAAACCAAAGACATGTCCAAAAATCCTTTTTTAAAAAAGATTTATTTAGTTATTTATGTCTACTTGTGTGAATTTATGTGTACCACGTGTATACAGGACTCCATGAAGGCCAGAAGAGACCATTAGATCCCCTGGAATTGGTGGCAGTTGTGAGCCTCCATTTAAGTTCTGAGAGTTAATCCCGAATCATGTATAAGAGTGATAAATGCTTCTAACTGCTGAAGTTAGCATCCCCCCCCAAAACAAACAAACAAACAAAGAATCACTTCTTACACCACCCTGACTTACAGCGCCATGGGCCCTCAATCTGTGGGCCTTGTGACTGGCTTCCCAGGGTGCTATAATTGTAAAAACCACAAAACAAACCAAGCAACCCTCTGTCTGTGCGCCTTTCAGTGAAAGGAATGGCCAGAACCATGTCTCAGGAGAGTTCAGTGTGGATGAAGCCCACATCTAAAGCTGGCCTTTCCCTTTCCAGCTGGTCATCAGATAGGTTGGACCCTCTTGGGGGACCCAGGCCTACACCCCGCTCAGAAGTGACCCCTGGCTTCAGTGGGCCTGTGTCTGTCTGTGCAGCTGTCTCAGCTGGCCTACCCCGGGGGCCAAGACCCCTTTCGTGAGCCCTGCCTTGTCCACCGTCTGCTCCACTGCCCAGGCCTCCCTCGGGAGAGGCCTTAAGCGGCACTGACCTGCCACTAACCCATGTGCCAAGAGGAGTTGCTAAGCTCTGACAATAATCCCTTTCCCTCCTGTTTGGAGCTACGTGCCCAAGTACTTGGGTTCTCCCTGCCTGGGAGTTTCCTGCCCTGGTTCTGCTGGGTATCCCAGCTGATATATAAGCTACAGCTGTGAGTTGATCAGACCTGTGCTGAAGGCAGGTTCTGCCTCTCTTGAGGTCTGGAACCAGGGAGCAGACAGAGCGCAGGTTCCTATGTTCCTATGCTTCTGTTCTCTCCACATGGAACAGAAAAACAGGGTAGGCCTCCCTGCCTTGTCATGACTCAACTCGAGCTAAGGGTCTGGAGGATACGTCTCTAACGTAAGTGCTCCCTGGGCCTGGCTCCTTCTTGCTGGCCTAGACTCCAATAGCTGTCTTCCCCTCTAGCTGGCCTGGCCAAGAACCCCAGTGCTGCTGTAGACTGGGGAGCCAAACTGAACTTCTAACTAGGTGTTGGTTTGCTGGCTCTTGACTTCTCTTCTTTCCTTCCTTAGTGTTAAACCTAGGTCCCGGTGTCCTCTGCGGCTCTGTCTTTGGGGACACCCAGCTACCCGACAGTGTCATGGCATCCGGCAGACCCATGCAGAATGCACTGGGGACTCTAGCCCCACCACCTACCGGAGAAGTTCCTGGTGGCCAGCATAGTGGTGAGGATGGCTCCCTGCAACAGACAAGAGGGGCCGAGAAGAGGCACAGGTGAGGGGGGTGTAGGCAGGAACAGAAGGACATGGTGAGAAGGCAGTATGTCCTTCAGAGACAAGCCAAAGGCTGCCCCTGCCCCTCCACTAGCCTCTAGCCCACCCTCTAGCCCAGAGCCCATCCGCTCTCCCTCGAGAAAGGTAGCTTTGGCAGGCACGGCTCGAGACAGACATCCCTAGGTCCCACGGCCTGACTAACACTGATGGACCCAAGAACACTCCGATAGAGACTCTTAACTTCTTGAGACAGAAGTTTCTGCTTGGGTTGAGAAAGCAGACAACACTTGGGCTGCTAGGCTTGGAGGAGCTGGCTCTAGTCCTTCCTCCATGTCCCCTGGACCAGGCCAGGAGGATATTAACTTAGAGAAGCCCTCTCTGTTGGTGAAGGACTGGAAACCATGGCCCAACTGGTCCTTGTGTTGTCTCATTAAGACCTGACTCGGACCGTCTCCAAATCCGACATTCCCTCACATTGAGAATCGCCGATCCCCACAGTTCAAAACTTCCTCTGGGACACTTCCCACTGGGGTGAGAATGAGATGCACATCCCCTGACATTGAGCCAGACACCACCGCTTTGGCCTACACAACATTCTAAGCTTCCCTTCTAGATCTGGAAGCAGTGGGTAAGGGGGTTCTGCGTGAGCCGGGGCCTCCACCTCGGCCCTCATTGTCCTCATCAGGCGCATTATCAGCCATCTATCATTATAGAGCCTTTCTGAATGGAGAACCTGCTTAGGACCCACCTCAAAACCACAGTGACCTTCTGAGGCCCTCCAACCTATCTCTGGTGCACTCATCCACTCTTCCTCCATGCCGGGCAACCGGGGTCTTTCTCTCAACAGCAGCTTCAAGTCTGGTCACATGTTGCCCCCTTCCTCCTGCCAAAGCTCTCTTAAGTCATTTGTGGTCCCCTAGAAAGTAGCGCTCACACTCGCAGACACCTGTACCGGCCATCCTTCTGTCTGGGACATCTCCCATTGTCACTCTACACCTGCTTATCAAGAGTCAACTCGAACGCCACTGTCTCCAGGGAGGCCACTTGAGATTCTTCCCAGAATTCTCCAGGCCAGGGAAGGCCATTACCCTGGTATGTTATCCACCATCAGGCACGGTACTCACCATGCCTCTGTAGAGTCCTGCTTCTCTGCCCTCTCAGCCAGAGTGTGGACAGGGTAGGATGGGGTCAGATAGGCTACTCACTCCCCCAAACCCCTTGGTGGCCAGCATGCAAGAACATCCAGTAAACATACATGAAACCAATGAAGAAAAGAGCCCAGCGTTGCCAGGAATAAGGACAGGTTACCTTCAGTTTTCTCCTGGCATTGAACTTCTTCAGGCAGTCCACGGTCTCCTGTCTGTGCATGCAGGAGGCCACGGTGGAGCGGTGCTGCAAAGAGAAGAATTTGTGTGAGGGGAAACGCCTGAGGAGCAACGGACCAACCCAATATCATTTGAGCAGAAGCTCGACAATACCTTAAGAAGGATGACCCTTCATTCTGCTACGTGGTGTAGCAAGGTTAGGATTGGAACATTGGCAAGTCAATGTCGGTGACACTCCCAACAAATGCCAACCCAGAATAACCCTCATTTCTATATTGTCCTTGAGACCCACAGTGAGCCAGAGATTCTCAGCGAGGGCCCCCTCAACCCCACATGGAACAAGACCTGGAGGGGCTAGGCCTCTTGGGTGGGTGTGGCTGATAAAGGCTCACCGAGATCCATGGGTGCTTGAGAGCTTCAGCAGCCGTGATGCGTTTGGACGGGTTGATGGTCAGCATCTTATTGATCAGATCCTTGGCTTCCGGGGTGACGGTATCCCATTCTGGTGATGGGAACTGGAAAGGGCAGAGGGGCCAGGTTTGCCTAGCCTGCCCCAGGCCACCCCTGCGATCCTCCAGCCCCTGACTGGCAGGGGAGCAGGCAGGGGCTCTCATGCCCAAACACTCAGATATCCACGAAGCACTTAGAAACATGGGTACCAGAGCCAGATGGCTATACTCGAGTCTCACACGCTATGCCTCTGTCCTCAACCTCCCTACGTGTATACTGAAGGGTAAGACCAGTATCTATGTCATAGGATGAGGTGATAGCTGCTTCAGTGAAAATTACATGTCAGACATTCAGAAGAATGACACAAAAGGGCTCAGTGGTTTAATATATGGAAGAGAAGAAAAAAAAAAAAAGCACATCTCAGAGTCAGGTGTGGTGGGACACAGTGGTCACCTCACACTTGGGAGGTGAGGGCAGGACAATCAGGAGGCCTTGGCTATACAGTGACTCTCAGATCAGCCTGGTTTCATGAGACATCTTTGGAATATTAACTAATTATGAATAAGTAAGTAGACAAATAAAATGCTTGGGGCCTGTCCCTTGTCTCTACCTTCTAGTGCCCCATGGGACAAACTTTATGACTTTCAGACCCTAATCATTAGGCACCATGTGATCATAGCCTGGCTCTGACGGTCGGTCTTGGAGCATCCCTGGACTCCATCCTCTGCAGTGGTTGGGAGTGGTGGTGTGTCCTCAGATCTCTGGCCTCTTAGGCCACTGGCTCTCACCAGAAGGGGAGCATCAGCCGGAGAGGGGAGCAACACTCACATCATAGGCACCAGCTTTGATCTGCTGGTACAGGCGGTGCTGGTCCTCGTCCCAGAACGGGGGATACCCAACCAGCAAGATATACAGGATGACGCCTAGGGAGAGGAGCGGGAGAGGAGAGATGAAGCAAGGGAGTAGTGGGAAGAGGAGAGAGAGCTAAAGGTCTGGACGGCTGAGAGATGAGCAGGCGTTCCCGATGGACTTACCACAGGCCCACAGGTCCACGGGCTTCCCGTACGGGTCCTTCCTCAGCACTTCTGGGGAGAGGTATCCAGGTGTCCCTGCGAACCCTGCTCCCCAGACACACAGACAGGCAGACACACACACAGAGGTTGGCACGTGAGTAGCCTGGAGCAAGACCCTGCAGGAGAGGGGACGAGGATAGCCCTGGAGCTGGAGAACACAGCCCTGCCCCAAAAGCTGGGGTTGTACTGTGCCAACCCAGGGGCCATGGTAAGCTGGTGAGGCCTACGTACCAGACTGGGAGCAGCAGACAGGTATACAGCACGCCTACACTCTACTCCTCACTCCATCCAGAGCCTCAGGTAGACCACAGTAACCAATCACAGAGCTCCTGGGTTCCAGCTTTCACCGTACCCATTACCTATCACTGCTGGTGGCCTTGAAGAGCTGGTCTACTGCCCACACCCCATACCCTGCTCAAGGCTGCTCATGAGATGTCAGAGCCTTGGTCCTAACTCTGGTTAGCACTTGTGTGTGTGTGTGTGTGTGTGTGTGTGTGTGTGTGTGTGTGTGTGTGTGTGTGTGTGCTTTCCAGGTCTTAGTTTCCTGATCTGCCAAACAAAGAATTAGATGGTCTTACCTTTAATATTTCTCAATATTGAGAGGATTGTTGGAAAAATGAACACCAAGATTATCTTAACTAGATACCTTAACTAGTCATCCCAGGAGCAGTTACTAGTTGCTGCAGATGTGTGCTAAGCATTGGACTGGGCACATGGATCACATGCCTGCTATTAGTTACCCTCTTGGATTCCCTGGGGAACATGCTACCATCCTCTTCTGAGAGGCGAGGAAAATGAGACGTGGTTAAAACCGCACACCTTGTAAGTAGCGGAGTCAGGATCTGAACCCAGAACTCTGCTTCTTGTTTATTTTTGTTTTGCTTTAAGGTAGGTGTCATGTTTGTAGTCCGGGCTAGCCTTAAACTCCCCAGTTATTCTGCTTCTACCTTCCAAGTGCTGGGATTAGAGGCAGGTGCCACCACACCCAGTTTAAGAGTTCTGGGTCTCAACCACTGGCTACTATTGTCCACTAAGAAGTACCCAGAGGAAAAAAAAACATGCCCATTATTACCAATCCCAAGGCATGCTGGGATATCTGCACTCAAGCACCAGGGCTCTCCACTTGTCAATTTCTCCTGACCTTTCCCAAGGTGTTTAGCCTGTCCCTCCTCTGTGATACCCAGTATCCAGGGGTAAAGGGAAGTCTATTGAGTTCCCACCAATGTATAAGTGCATGTTCTCACAAACAAGAAAATGGTTAATAATGACCCCGTTCCCATACCTAGTCCTGAGGGAGAAAGGTCAGGACTGCCGAATGGCCCAGAGGCAGGCTGGGTGTAGTCTGTGTTCCCTGGGTCCTACATGGCCAAACAGTCATCTCCTCTTAGGCAGAGGGTTCCCAGGGGCACATATGTCACCCAAAGTCTGCCCCTCCCCTCCCTGACACCCCACGCCCCACTCACCAAACCATGCCTGCTGCTCCCCCTCCACCTCTATGGCCAGGCCAAAGTCTGCCAGTTTCACAGCAGCACCCTTGAGCTTCGAAGCCAGCAACAGATTCTCAGGCTTCCCGGGACCAGGAAAGGAGAGAGAGAGAGAGAGAGAGAGAGAGAGAGAGAGAGAGAGAGAGAGAGAGAGAGAGACCAAGTGATAGTCAGTAGGTTCAGAACCTCACCCCCCTCTGCCAGGGCACACATGAAGAATGACTGAATGGTCCAGGGTCTCACCCCCTCCCACACCTCCAGACCCAGGGTCCTGAGTGCCTGTGCCCAAGATGGGGGACTGTGGCAAGACCCACATCATTTGCAACAGACGGATTCTTTCTCCCCGCAGCCTCTCCCGGGGTTGAGAGTTGTGGCCGAGGGGAGCTGAAACAGAGTAGGATGGTACAGCCTAGCGGGCTGCAGCATCTTTTAGTATCAGCACAGTGCTGCAGCCCACCATCAGCCTCCCACCAGTCACCCCCAGTGACCTCAAGGCAGGTACCTTGCTTCCTACAGTGACCTTCTTCCACCTCTGGAAACAGTCGTGCCTTTGTATCCCTTGTGTTCCCTCTACGGCTTGCTCACCTCCCAAGTATCTCTGTCCTGTTTTTGGTCTCATGTCAAGCCCTCCAAAGAGCTCTCTCTCTCTCTCTCTCTCTCCTCTCTCTCTCTCTCTCTCTCTCTCTCTCTCTCTCTCACACACACACACACACACACACACACACACCCCGTAGGCTCTCCAGTCCACCCTAGCACCTGTTGCTAACCATGTGTTTGTCGTGTGTACAAGACGGAGAAAGTGGGGCTTCTGTGTATGTGTATGTATACATGACTAGTCACAGCTGTAAAATGAGAAGAGCCAGGATGAAGGCAAAGGCTGATTCCATCTTAAAGATGCCAGGGCTTGGATGTGGGGCCATGATTGACATGGGGGGGGGGCTTGGTTAACTCTGGACTGTGAATGGTCAGTTAACATCTCTGGGAGTCCTGCTGGGGAAGGGTTGAAAGCCAGAGTAGACAGCAGCTGCCTCTAAAGAGACAGGAAGTTTGAGCCCTGGGGCCTCAGGCTCATAAAGCAGGACCCAAAGCCCTGCTCTTCACACCCCTAGACACTGTGCTGAAAGGTGTGCATCTCTTGACTGATGGGACTTGGATGTGGGACCATGGTTGACACAGTGCGTGCGTGGGTGCGTGTGTGTGTGCGTGTGTATGTGTATGTGTGTGTGTGTATGTGTGTGTGTATGTGTGTGTGTGCATGTGTGTGTGTGTATGTGTATGTGTGTGTGTATGTGTGTGTGTATGTGTGTGTATGTGTGTGTGTGTGTGTATGTGTGTGTGTGTGTGTATGTGTGTGTATGTGGTGTGTGTGTGTGTGTGTGTGTGTGTGCATGTGTGTCTTCTGGAGCATCAAGCCCACTGTCTGTCTTGGGCCCCCCACATTCTTCCACTTGCTGAGCTTTCTATCACCTTGAGCCTGGACAAGGGGGAGCTAAGGGTACGGATTCCACCACTTAACAACAGCCTCAGTTTTTAATTCCAGGGCTGCCACTGTGGTGATGGAACCTGGCCAAATGATTTCCCATCTCTGGTGGTTGGTTTCCTCTGGGAGAAAAGGGACAGATGCCTGTTGCGAAGTGTGGTGCCTAGGTGTGTAAACAGCTTCGTGAGCACCAGGCCCCAGTGCTCAAACTTCCTGCTGGGGGCTGGGCTGAAGCACTCTAGAGAAACAGCCGCTGTCTACTCTGGCTCCCTTTCTCCAGCAGGACTTTCGGGGCCCCTACCATACCTTTCACAGTCCAAAACTAGCCTTGGGCCAAAGGAATATGGCCCCTTTCACCTAGCTTGGTGAGGCCTCCTTTGTCCTCAGGGGCTGTGTTCCCAACAAGTCCTGGGTCTCAGTAGTGCCCTGCCCTGATTTGATGAATGTACCACTAATTAGAGATTCCAGAGTGGCCTAAATTTGGGCCACTTCTCAGTTCTCATGCCTCCTCTTCCTGAGCGTGGTCTGTTAGCACAACGAGAGCGGACCCTTGCATAAGCCACCCTGCCCTCGGACTGTGAGACCTTGTTCCTGGGCCCACTTTCTTGTCGCCGAGGTACCGAGAACTCACCTAGGGCACAGGTGAGACCTCAAGGAGGGCCTAAGGTAGTAAGAAAGAGGTAGGGAGCCCTTTCGGGACACTGTCCCCCGAAGGGTGGGAACTGGCTGGGTGCTCGCCCTGGAAACTCTCCAGGCTCAGGAGGCCTGGAGTCAATCCTGGGGGGAATGGGGGCTTGCAGCCCCGGGAAGCTGGAGGAACATTTCTCAGAGGCTCTGGAGCTCCCCTAAACCCTTTTGCATTCCAAACTGGGAGTTGTAAGCAGTGTCCATAATGGTTATAAGCAAAGGGGTCAGGGAAAGTCCTGCCAGGGCTACCCCATACGATGCCAGTGCAGTTGCTGGTGGCCAAGGTCCCTGGATGCCTGGCATGCTTGCCCTAGAGGGGCTGCTGCTGAAGCTGACTGGATTTAAGTAGCTTTCTGGACCTAGACAGTGGGGTCACACACAGGCTCAGGGGTGAAAGCCAACCAGCGATCCTTGTCCTTGCTCAGACTCCACTGAAATGTATATCCTTGGCAAACCTGTCATATTTTGTCAGTCCGCTTCCTGTTCTGTGAGATGGGGGTTCTGTGAGTCACCATGCCAAGGCCGGGAGGCTAGCACAGGACACCCACAGGTCCGTGCTTACTGCCATGTAGCCCTTTCCTTCAGATGAGCAAAAGGTGGCCCAGAGCCCCCAGCCCTGTTTTCCTTCTCCTCTGCCTGACAGAGACCCAGGAGTAAGAGTATCAGGGTGTCTCTATCCCAGGAAATTTGTGGTTTCATTTGATAGCTTCATCAATCTGAGGCAGAGGTTGCCATGACAATCCCTTCTGTAGGGAAGCTGAGTCTCTTGCAAGATAGTCCCACCGAGGGGTTGAAAGTGTCCCAGTGGTTAAGAACCCTAGCTGCTCTTCCAGAGGACCAGGGTTTGAATCCTAGTGCCCACACAAAAGGTGTGCAAAGTGTCTGTAACCCCAGGTCAAGAGGGGTCTGATGCCCTTTTCTGGCCTCCACAGGCACCAGGCATGTGCATGGTGCACATAGGCACACACACACACACACACACACACAAGCATTCTGGCAAAACACTCATACACAAAAAGTAAGTAAATCTTAGGAAAAAAAAAAAAAGCCAAGTAGCTGGAAGGTGGCCACCTGAGCTAGGAGTTATGCTTCCTTTCCAACCCACAGGCGGCCTCAGTCTAAATCACCTCACCTTCCTGGTACAAACAGCATGGGGCTAGACCCCCTGGTAGCCCTACCTCCCTGAGAGCTAGAAAACACAGCCACCCACCTCAAGGTGGAGACTTGAAAGAAATTCTGGGAATGCAGAAGCAGAGGGCAGAGGCTGAGTAACAGAGGCCCCTCCCAGGGCCCCAGAGGGAAGGAATCTGGGTGGTGCCCATTTTATGTGGGGGAGGGGCTGGAAGAGAGGGCAGAGGCAGGGGACCTGGGAAAACTGCTCCTCCCAGGGTTACTCACCTTCAGGTCACGATGCACCACCCCCATCTGGTGACAGTGTAGCACAGCCTCCAAGATCTGCTGGATACAGTGGCTGGAGAGAAAGGGGGAGGGGTCAGGCCACCTGGGAAGCTGAATGCGGGCAAGGGCACCTCTGTCAGGTGGGCAAGGGCACCTCTGTCAGGTTGCAGCCAGTACTCACCTGGCATCAGCTTCACTGTAATACTCCCGGGCCACAATGTCTTCAAACAGCTCCCCACCAGTGACCCTGGGGAGACAGGCAGGGCATCGTCACCCTCCCACTGAGACTCCAGGTGCCACCTGGCCTGAAGGAACTTTCTGGAAATTATCTGAGAAGGGCAGAGCCGGGGACCTTAGAACCTCATTTCCCTCCCCCCCCCCCAAAGGAATAACTGGATCACAAAGACCCCTGTGGATACCCTGTTCCTGTCTTCTGACACAGCTAGCTTTCCCTTACCCCTCTTTGCCCCCTCACAGGGCCCAGACTGGTGGGGACAGTAACTCAGAATCAATCAGTGAGTCCATAAGGCTCCTGGAAGCTTGTGGGCTGTTTGGTTTCTCGCTTAGCTTATTTTTACACTTTTCTATTTATGTTTAAATATTTTTCTTATTTTTTTTTTTTAATTGAGGGGAAGCTATGGAGATTTCCCATGTGCCCCTGTCCCCTCTTCTGAACATCACTGTGTTTTACAGACCAGACAAGCATCTCACTGATTCTTACTGCCCACCCAGGGACAACTGAAGCCTGTCATTTCCTTCCTGCTTTGACAAGCCAGATTTCAAAATGAAACTGGATACCCCCACCATGAATGGCAAGGCAGCAGCATCACTGGCCACAAATAGAGAAGCAAAAAATAAACTGATTGGTACTGGCTGGATGTGCCTGGTGTTTTAAACAGAAAGACTAGCTTATGCAGCCTGGGGAGTGGCCCACTGCACTGCCTAAGAGCACTCAGAACCCCTCAGAACAGAGAGTCCATAAAGGTCATCCCTGCCCAGGTACCCAGGTCTCCCATGGCATATCAGGATGTTCACAGAAAGACTCACAGATCGAAGATAAGGTAGTGGTGCCCCTCCTCGGAGATGCTGTCATGGAGTCGGACTGTGGGCAGGGTTAGAAGCAGCTGGTTACGCGGGAATTCACTGCTCTCCACCCCCACTATTCCTGTCAAACTCCTGGAGCTACCATCTCAACCCTCAGTCCAGGAGCACAAACTTTGAAGGCAAACAAAAGCAAGGGATTCACTACACCAAGACCTCCAGCATTACTGAAGGAAACGAAGTATAAAATCTGAAGATCTCTGTGTGTCAGCTTGGTTCTCTCCCTCTTCCAAGCCTCAGTTCTGTTACTGGGCAAGCCAGAGCAGTAAAAAGAGACAGAGAGAAAGAGAGAGAGAGAGAGAGAGAGACAGAGACAGAGACAGAGAGACAGACAGAGAGAAAACAACAGACTGTGATTCCAGTCTCTGCAGCAAGAGCAGCTGTGACTGTGGGTGGGCAAGTCGCTGTGCCTTTCTGACCCTCTTTTCTCCTTATTTAGACTTTGCAACCTTGTTTCAAGAGTCCCATGAAGTGCACAGCCTTAACCACTCAGTGCAGGCCCTGGATTGACATCTCCGCTCTGCTTCCAGACTGAGAGACAATAGCTGTTTCCTGGGGCTGGAGTGAGAGAAGACAGCAGTTGGTTCCTGAACTCTGATGGCTGCAAATTTGTCATCTCTTCACACCTCATTTCCCAGGAACAGAGGCAAGGCTCCCAGGAGCCCAGAGCTCCCTAAATTGCTCAGCTTTTAAAAGAAAGGCCTGTGGCCCAGGAATGGTTCTTGGAAGCTAGGTCCTGTCAGCCAAGGGTCGGTTCTCACAGGCTAGAGTGCTCATCCTTCTCTGTGTCATAGATACAGTGTAGGGGAGAGCTGGCCAGGACAATGGGGATTCTTCTGCACAATGCAAGTCACACAGCTGTTGGGATGATTTGGCAGTTATCCCCCACTGGTTTGGAATCTTCTCCAAATTATGTCGTTTAGTGAAAAAGCAAAGTGTAAAGCTTTGGTGTGTTTCCGAAGGAGACGTCTGAGCTCGGGCATGATGCGAGTCTTTCTGGGGAGATGTGGAGAATCGGGCAACAGGGAACCTGTAAAGTGGGGGTGGGGTGGGCAGGCTTCCTTCTTATTGGAAACCCTAGCATCACTGGGGTGTGAGCCAGTGCCCTTGAGTGCCTCCTGGCTCTCAGACTTTGCCTATAAGCTTGGTGGGGTGAGAGGCAATTCCTGAATGGATGCCCTAGGAGGCAGGAGATAACCAGCAGAGGTGGAAAATGGGTAGAGTGAGGGGTGGTTCACACAGACTTAAATGAATGTTACATTTTTGGGGTTTGGTTTTCCCCCTTTTTACAGTACAGGAGATTAAATAAAGCAAAGAAAGAAAGAAAGAAAGAAAGAAAGAAAGAAAGAAAGAAAGAAAGAAAGAAAGAAGAGAAAACAATGTGTTCTACCACTGAGCTGCATCCCCAAGACCTTTGTCATCATTGCTGTTTCTGTGTGTTTTTAGAATGGGTCTCCTTGGCTCAGGCCAGCCTCAAATTCACAATCCTCCTGGCTCCCAAGTGCTGGCATCACAAGGACATGCCTGAAATGTTAAAATGAAGTGTGAAGGCACTATCTTTTTTAAAGTTGTGGTTTTTGTTTTTATATATGTGTCCCTGTATGCATGCACACGTGCGTATAGGTGCCCAGCAGAGGCCAGAGACATCAGGTTCCCTGGAACCAGAGTTTCAGGCGGTGGTGAGACAGACACCTGATGTGGGTGTTGAGAATCTAAATCAGGTCCTCTGCAAGAGCAGTAAATGCTCTTGATCCCTGCGCTCACGGAGGCATTCTTAAACGATGATAAAAGCTGTTATTGCTTTGGGTGTGAAGTGTCTCCCAAGAAGGCTCATGTGTTAAAGGCTTGATCCCCAGCGAGCAGTGCTGGTGTGTGTGTGTGTGTGTGTGTGTGTGTGTGTGTGTGTGTGATTGGATCATGAGGATATTAACCCCACTGAATTGATTTGTGCTTCCATTGAGGAGTTCATAGCTGAATGGCCTATCGGGAGGTAAAGCATGAGACCTGAACATCCTCAAGCTCTCTTCCCCTTCTCAAACTATTCATTAAACTCTCAGGTTTTGAGTAGTCCCAGCGCAATCTGGCACAGGCATGGGACTTCTAGAGTCTGTCTATCACAAGCAGTACCCAAGCAGGAACCAAGAGGCAAAAGGTCTACAGGCACAGCTGGACCAGCCTGTGCTGAGACCCCCTCCTCTACCCCCGAGACAGGGCAGTGGACACAGGCAGAGAGCAGCTCATCTCCCTTGCCTGGACTTGCCAAGCGGACTGAGATCATGTGACGTTTCTCCAGGTGTGAAGCCCTCTGGGCTTCTGTACCCCGTCTATACCACGTTAGGCTTCTCTGACAAGATTTCATCAGCTTGGGGTGAGCTGTTGGGCAAGGTAAGGGTCTTTCCAGCCCTCCAGCAGAAGCTCATGGCTCCTCTGAGAGCCTTTCGGCTGCCTGCTCAGCTCTGCTCTCCATGAGGAGCCAGGTTTACTCAAGCCCATTCCCATCCTCACTTCTCCCGACAGCCTCGGAGCCTGGAAGAGACTTGAACATGTGGTAGAGCTTCCAGTGAGTTTGACATCATCATCTCCATGGAGACCGTAGGAAGGCTGATAGCTGTCATCTCTGGGCTTTTGCATCTCATCCTGTCAGGGTGTCCCCCTGGGTGGATGGCGCAGAGCAGTGAGCCGTGTGGGGGTCACAGGCAAAATTTGTCTTGAGTGGAGAGCCTGCTGCAGGAATGGGCAGACTCGGGTGTGGGGTGGCTGAGCAGAGTCAAGTTCATTCACTCCGGCATTGCCCTGTTCTCTATTGAATTACCACACCCAGCGAGACAGGAATAACTTGCCCCCCAAAAAATCTGAGTTTCAGAATGGTAAGGCAATGTGTCTAGGGTCAGTCACATTGTAGCAGTGGCGGCATTTAAGCTGCTGGTTGTTACCACCTGGCCTATGTATTCCCATTACAGCCAGGAATGGGGAGGTAGAGAGGCATAGACAGGAACTCTGAGCTAAGACAGATCCGTTGCAATGTGTAAACCCATCTAGATACATATATGTGTATGCACAGCACACACACAGATACCACATACAGACACCATGTATACAGATAACCACACACAGAGACAGAGACATACATGTACAGAGACACATACAGATACATCATGAACATATAACAGGTCACACATAGAGAGACACATACAGAAATATACACACATAGACGCTACACATACACACACACATATACATACACACATACACACACACACACACACATACACAACATACACATGCATACCACTCTACTCCTCCTGACAGCCTTTTTTGAGAACATGGGGTTTCTGTCAGAGTTCACTGAAACCTTCCATCAGCAGTAAGGTATGAGGTCCCAGGTGAGCAGAACAGGGTCCAGCTAGGGTCCTCCTCTAGCTGTGGCCTGTGACCTCTTCTCTGCTCTGGCTGCTGCGCAGGGGAGGGGAGGGGAGGAGAGGGGAGGAGGGAGGGACCTCTGGTATAAATAGCAGATGGAGCTTTCTCCCTGGGGAAAGTTAACCCTTCCAGCCCAACTCTGCTGCAGGGAGCCTGTCTCCCCTCTGCTGGAGAAGGCACAGCTGTTGGAGCTTGCTCTGGCAACCAGCAGCCTTAACTTCCCCTCTGTGAGAGCCACGACACCTCAGCTCATCTCAGGCCCATGGAAGCAGAGGCCATCATGAGACACAAGATGCCCAGGTGGCTAGACAAGGACAGGCACTGGTGAACAAAGTAACTAGGAGAGAGCAGCGGTCCTACTAAGGTCTCACAGCCTGGATCTGCAGGCCAGATGCACAGGAAGGAACAGCGAGACAATAAAGTGTATTTCAGGCCCTTCCCTGTGGTCCTACCACCCTGAGCCAAGCATCTCTGGAAGATCTCCTCAGTCTAACTCTGGGGCATCAGCCAAGCTCCTGGGGGTGGGGGAGGGGGATACGAGGCAGGCAGGAGCAGGACTCCGAAGCTGGACAGGGCCACAGACCCGGGCTGACACTGCTTGTGGTGGGTCAGGACGTGGGCCTTGTCGGTCCAGGCCGAGCTTTCCCATGGCCTATTTTCATCTTTCTTTTTCGGCTTCGAGAGCATTCCCGAAACAGCTTTTCCGAAGGAGGCGCTGGCAGCGTGGGTGGGAAGAAGGGTCCTTTCTTCACCTTCCCCCAAAGCAAGCTGGTCCTAAGCAAGACACCCCCTTTCCCAGCTCCCTCTGCAACCTCCATCCCCAGAGAAGAGAGTGGCTGCTCCCCCACGGCCCCATACTGTGCTAGGACCCCCCTCACATTCCCCGGGGCTCACCGATATTGGGGTGCTTCAACAAGCGGCAGATGCGGGCCTCGCGCTCCAGCTTCTGGTGATCTGAAATACAGATTCCCCTGTAAATCCCAGAGAAGATGTGACCTTCACTCTGCCTCTATTGTGCTCACCTCCCAGGGTGGCCCTGGGTACTACAAAAGGTGGCCTACATACTAAGGTTTCTGAGTTCTCGGAAAGGGCAAGTGGGGAGTGAGGACCCAAATGAGTCTCCCTCGCCAGGCCTCAGTATTCAGGGCTCTCCAAGGAGATTCTCCTCCAATCCCTTCTTGTATGACTTAACCATCCCAAGGTCTGGAGTCCTGGTACGACTCCCCGTAATTTCTCCAGGCCAGCCCCTCAGCCCCTTGATCCAGGCAGATGAACTGCAGAGCTTTGCCCTTCCCGGTTCCCACCTGGGAGCTGCCAGTTCATTTGGCAGGCACACCCTATCTATCGCCTGCCATTCGGCGATCCCACCACACCCCTCAGTGCCTTTGCTTTCTAGAAGCGTGCCCTGACTTCAAGCCTGTAGGGACCCTCCTTTGGGTCTTAGAGGGCCAGGCAACATTTTTGTGTCTCCCGGAACCTACATCTTTGGGTAGGGACTCTGTTGTACCACCCATAGCTGTTTGAATGCCTGGGACATGTTAGTTACCTAAGAAATCACTGGGTGGATGGATGGATGGATGGATGGACGGACGGATGGACTTGACAAATTTCCTAAGGTAGTGACTGCTTTCTTTGAAGGAGCTGTACCCCAGCAGCCCCTCCATTTTCACAGGACACTGGAATCAAGGACCAACAACTGCAAAGACCTTACATGGTAAACTTGGTGTGTCCCTCCTCACCTCCCTTGGGGCTGGCCCAGAGCCTGTATGCCTACCAGGACCTCTGTCTGAGACCCTCTGTCTCCTACTCACCTGCAAGAATTTGTGTAAGCTCTGCCGCCAGTGGCCTCTGCCTCAGGATGCCAGGAATAATCATAACCACAAGCCCAGTCAGTGTCTGCCATGGTGGCCTGTGACACCACTGTCAGCATGGCACAGATAGGGTCACGTGACCTAAACCAGTGGCAGCCTTGGGGGCTACAGTGGCCTTGCGCGGTCTCTCCACAGGATGGCTCTTTGGAGCAGGTAGCTACTATGGAGGGTGGTGATGATAGAGAAAGCCCTTATTTCTCCTGCTTCCTCCACTAGAGCAATTGCTGGCTGCCCTCTGCAGACTACAGAAGCCAAGATCAATGCTGAAATGTGGCTTTGTCATCAGCAAAGCAATTAAGTCCAATTCTGATTCAATAGGCTTAGCTCCCCAGCTGAAAAACCTGCTGCAGGCTTCAGGGGTTGGGGGTGGGGTGCAAGGCCAGATTAGCTCCAGATACCCTTCTCCCCACACCCTCTCTGCCTCCTTCACCATCCTCAGGCACAGGATGCTGGTTCCTAGACAGAGGAAGGTCCCTGATCCACATGCACTTCGCCTTCACCCAGGGAACCGGAGAGCTTCAGAGTCAAAGTTCTGCCTGTGAGAGAGAATGAGACCTTCTGGCCCAGGCAACACACTCAGAGGGATGGGATGCAAGTCTAAACCCAGAACTGTGCTGTTTCCTGCATATGAGATGACCCAGGAACACAGTCCCATTGATAGACAAACTATATGCAGGTGGGACAGAACATTGGTCACTAAACCTTAAACTCTGCCTGGTTACCGGACCTCTCTGCTAGAATGGCCCGAATATGACACCAGCCGCAGGGCAGGTTCGGCACAGCTACCCTGCCTGTGTCGTGACTTTCCCCGTTAGCCACACCCAAATGCTGCCTGTGAACGGAACACTGTGCAGGATTTCGAAGCCCTGTTTGTGAAGGTTGCATTTTCTAACGCACTGAGGAGCTCGGGTGCTGTGGCGTCCTAGCTGGGTTGCTCGAGACAGTTCTTGCTCTGGTGTGTGAAGGAAAAAGAAAGTGAGGCCGGGTGATGAAGGCCTGATCCCTTCTTCAAGGTCATCAGTCAAAACAGCTGAACCCTTTTCAGAACTTAGAGCTCTGAGGACCTCACTCCTTGACTGACTAACTCTCCATCCTAGCTATTTGTCTCTGGTGGCCAAGGTCTTTTTTTTTTTTTTAAGGTATAAATAAGGGCCTGCCATTCTTGGATATCTGACTAACAGCTTTCCTAATGTGTTTACGATAAACAAGCCAAGGCTTTAGCTAGCATCTTAGCCATGAAGACCATTCACACTCATTCTTTCTGACCTTGACTGTTCCAAGCTTCTTATCTTGGAGTCTTTGGCTTGCTGTGTCCCCTCCTTGGGAGTACCCCTCCTTGGGGACCTCCTTATGCTGCTTTCTTGCTCCTCAGACAGATCCAAGCTCAATGTCACTTCCTCAGAGAGTTTCCCAGCTGCCTTTTCTAAGAATGTCCCCCTGAAGATCACATCTCTATTACCAGATCTTTTTAGGCAGCGTCTCTCAATGCTGCAGCCCTGGCTGCTCTAGAACTCACTGTATAGACCAAGCTGGCCTTGAACTCACAGACATCACCCTGCCTCTACCTCCCCAGTGCTAGAATTATATTATGTGTGTTTACCATACCCATCTGATTTTCTTGGTAACACTCCTCACTTCTTTGCCATATCCGGTTTATAGGTATGTTTCATGAGCTGCTTGGTCTCATTTCCAATAAAACAGGCTGCTGGGAACACAGCCTTGTCCATTGGTTACTGCCACATTCTAGGGAGCTGATGAGAGGCTTATCCAAGCTCCTAGCACGAACAAGTGGCAGAGATTCTTGTCAGTTCCTGCTAATAATTGCAGCACTGGTAATCAATTTGTGCGTGACTCAGTCACAGCCCACAGTGATGAGACATCCAGGCAACTTCAGAGCCTCCACACCCTGCCTGGAGCTAGAGAACATGGCCCCTAAGACCCATGCTGACAATTTGGGGGCCTTCATCCCGCTCTGGTTGGGTCATCCTTGGGGTATTGAGGCTAAATTGGAGAATAGTTTAGTTCCAGGAGCCAGATAATCCCAGCAGGGACAGGCAGAGACAGAGCCTTCCAAGCACACAGACTGTCTCAGAGAGGATGAGCTCCTGCAAGCAGGTGTACACAGGCTGTAGCCTGCGAGCAGGGGGACACAGAGGAATGATGAATGAGGGAGGGCACTGGTGGCAAGAAAGTCCCCTCCCGGGACATCCTGGGATATAAGAGAAATAATCCAAAGACCAGGGTTTTTTAACATGTGAGTCACAGCCCCTTTGTGGGTCAAGTGACCTTTACACGGAGGTCATATATCAGATATCCTACATGTCGGGAGAGCGTGGGGAAGTCAGACTTATGAGACTCAAAGCCTCCTGAGGGCACTCCTATAGGGGTCTCAGCGAACCTCAGAGATGGCTCATGAGCCTGGAGCCTGAGAAGTTCGCTGCCTGACCACTGCAGCAACCACATTTGTGTGCCCAGAGTCCCTAGTAGGTTCACAGAGCAGCTGGTGGGGTCCAACTCAGAGCACATGGCTGCCATCTATTATGCTAGGAGGTTGGCTGTCCTAGAACCTCAGGAGACGATTCAACTCCAGGGTGGAGCTCAGAAGGTTACATTTTAAGACTGGAAGTGGGGCCTAACAGGGATGTGAAGTTGCAAAAACTTTTACGTTTCATTTTATTTGCTTATGGTTTCTTTGAATGACACTAGGAGGGTTCTTTTGTTCTTAAGAACTAATTTTAAAATGCATATAAAAATATCTCCCCGAGTCGGGAACTACTTGCTAGAGGAGGCCACAGCTTGCTGAAAGGGGTGGATAGAAGCCCTGGGTAGGTCTGCTCCTGCAGAGAGCTGCAGGATGTCATCCCAGAGAGGCAGCAGGAGAAGTTTAGAGAATATTGCCAAATGTGACAGCTGTAAAAGCCCCCTGTGGAGGCGAGTGACATGAGAAGACTGCTCAAGGAATCTCTGTTCCCCTCCCTGCTGGGAAAGAGGACTGGCAGGAGACAGCAGGCATCCAGAAAGTTCCTTGATTCCAGTCCCCTGCTCCTAATCTCCTAGGCAGGGTTACTTTCCTTCCAGAAGGTCTTGGGTAGTGGCTGTCTGACACAGCCAGATTTTGTTCAGGGGTGATTAATCATCTTCCCAACAGGAATGATGGCCTCTGTCTCTCAGGATATGTGCCCTGAGACTATGATAAGTCGGTCCAACAACTCCAGCATCCAGCATGACGCTCCCTTCTTATCTTCCTGTCACTATTCTAGCCCGGGGGTTCTTAACATGTGGGTTGCAGCCCCTTCTCACAGGGGTTGCATATCAGATATTCTACCTATCAGATATTTGCATTACAACTCATAACATTACAAAGTAACACAAATATAATTTTACGACTAGGGGGTCAGCACAACAGGAGGATCTGTATTAAAGGGTCCCAGCATCAGGAAGGTTGAGAACCATTGCTCTGACCTTATGTTTAGCATCTCAAGAATTGAGATAGAACCAGGCACACAACAGAAGGCTGCTCCAGCCAGTCTTGCCAACAGGGGGCAGCACTCTAGTAGGACTTCCTGCCTACCTAGCTCCTTGCCTCTGGCTCTGACTCTAGTCCATCCACAGGTTTGGCCTTTTTATACTAGTTATGCCAGCTGGGGACTCTCAGAACCTCTCCTCAGTGCAGGATGCAGAAAAATAAACAGACGGAGCGCTGTGGGCCAGACAACAGAGTGGGACACAAAAGGCGGTAATCACAGGCCAGTTTAGGTCTTGCTGGGAGGCCCACAGAGAACAGTATGAACACCCTATCCAGCATTCACAGGCCCTTCGTCAGCTCAGCACCTGTTGGTCCCTCATCCAAACACACTTGCGGTCTTCAAAACAGTGAAACACTGTATCTCTTTCCCATGATTCTGCAACTACCTTACTGAACAGAATTCTCACACCAGCCAGTCTTCAAGACGTCTATCTGGGGTGAATGTCAGCTTGCCAATATACTGACGACTTGGTCACCCACTACTGCCCTAAACAGGTAGGGATGACCAGGAGTCTTTTGGGCAGACTGACCAAACTCCAGTGCCCCTGAGCATCTTATTAAGAGACCAGTTTAACTATTTTAAGTCTGAATGGGGACCATCGCCCAGAGAGGCTGCCACTACTGGCCGGGATCAATTATAAGATTTAGGAGCCAATGTTCCTAAAGCCTCTGCAAGCTAGACTTAGACTTTTTCAAAACCAGGCCATACCTCAGAGCACCTATTCAAAACCGGGAGTGATAGGAGCAGAGCCACAGACAGTTCACAGGCAACAAGCGACTCGCCTGGTGAGGGCGCTGTCCTGGGTGCTAAGCACAGAGCGCTGGATGAGTCCTGTCTGCTCTGTTGGGGCTCACAGAAACCATGAACCGGGGATTAAAACACATGGCCACAATGGTGAACAGAATGATGTGGGCCACATGGAAAGGAAAAAAAAAAAAAAAAAAACAGCAGGAAGAGAAAAATGGAGACTGAAGAGAGAATAAAGAAACAAAACGGCTTTGAGGATATGACCAAGTGGAGACCTGGGAAGAGAAAAATGGCTGCCCCCATAAAAAGAAGCAGGCTAAACACTTGGGCAGAGAGACAGCAAAAGAGAGGCTGCAAGGCAAGCCTTGAAGGGCATGGCAGAGGGAAGAGAGAGTACTACTGAGGGCTTGAGCTATCTGGGAGATGCTGTAACATTGAGTCTGGAGTGCCCAAGGAAGGAAAGTGGAAGGGTCTATTCTCATCACACCCTCAGAAGGAAGAGTGTCTTAGCCTGCCAATACTGTCTCCCAGGGGTCAAGCTTGGGGTTCAAGTCTAGGGCAAGACCTATGGCAGAGTAGGAAAGCTGGCAGTGGGCAGGCGGCGCGGGGACCTACCTCTGGCTGAGAGTTTCTTGGTGTTAATAATCTTGGCAGCATACTCCTGACCAGCCAGCACCTTCACACACCTGCGCACCACAGAGAAGGCTCCCCTGGAAGACAGAGAACAGCGTGATGCCGTGAGGGACCCGAGAGCTGTCTCCCCCGGTTACCAAGAGCTCCTACAGAAGTACCATGCAAGGAAGGGAGCTGTCCATTGCTGTCACCTGTGTCACCGGGCTCCTGCGGAGCACAGGTCAGGAAGATCCAGTGAGGGGCCCAAATCCTTGGCCTCATGCAAGATGAGCCTTCTGGCTCTATAAAAGTTAGGTCACCAAGTTATAAAACGTTAGGAGCCTGGAGTGAGAACCACAGAATCTAGGTCTCTGAGAATCTTTAGGGCTTTGTTCTTTGAACAAGTAATACATCACATAGCTCCAAGTTCAAAGGAGGTAAATATGTAGGCGCTGAGAAGTCCTGCCTCCAGTCCTAGGTCCCAACCTGTGAGGGGTCCTTCCTGAGGCCTGGAGCCTCTCCTTACAGCTCCTCCCCTCACACACAGCACCAGGTAGGTATACTGTTCTGTTACCTCCTCTCTATAGTTAACTTTTTCTTTCCCCTTGAGACAGGGTCTGACTATGAAGTCCCTGCCAGCCTGGAACTTATTACATTGAACTCAGATCTACCTGCCTCTGTCTTCCAAGTGCTGGAATTAAAGGCATGCACCATCATACCCAATGCAGTTGATATATTTTGAAGGCCATCATCCTTCATTAAAAAAAAAAAAAACAAAAACTCTTCATCACAAAACATATAATTATATGACTGTCTTATAGCCTCGTGTCCTAGCCAGTTTCCCGATTGAGGTCCCCTACTGAAAGGCATGTTGGTTCAATCTCTAGCTATTAAAAACAATACCCCAATGGCCTTGAATGTGTGCATTAGGATTATATTAATTCTAGCTCTCTGGAGACAGACAAGTAGATCTCTCTGTGAGTTCAAGGCCAGCCTGTTACACCTAGTATGTCCCAGGCTAGCCAGGGCTACATAGTAACACTGTCTCAAAAAACAAAAACAAATAACAACCCCTCCCCCTTAAGAAAGTACTGCATTTCCTGTGTGTGTCTGAGTCTCTGGGATAAGCTCCATTTACCAATGTTTTTTGGTCAAGGAGGGCAGGTGATATTTGGAAACTTTGATTTATAATGAAGTTTTATGAACTTCTTTTCTTCTCTCTCTCCCTTTTTTTTTTTTTTTTTTTTTTTTGGTTTTTTCTAAACAGGGTTTCTGGAACTCACTCTGTAGACCAGGCTGGCCTCGAACTCAGAAATCCACCTGCCTCTGCCTCCCAAGTGCTGGGATTAAAGGCGTGTGCCACCACTGCCCAGACTTTTCTCTCTTTTTAAAACGATTTATTTCTTTTATGTATATAAGTACACTGTATCTGTCTTCAGACACACCAGAAGAGGGCATCAGATCTCATTACAGATGGTTGTGACCCACCATGTGGTTGCTGGGAATTGAACTCAGGACCTCTGGAAGAGCAGTCAGTGCTCTTAACCACTGGGCCATCTCTCCAACCCAAGTTATTTTCTTAATAGTTTATGTTATGGGTTGAATCTGAAACATCCCCACAGATGTGTGTCTTGAAACCTTGTTCCCCAGCTGCTGGCTCTGTTTGGGGAGGCTGTGGAACTTTAGGAAGTGAGGTACGGTTAGCAGAAGCAGGTCTCTGGGGCCTTCAAAGGTCACACTGTCGTGATATGAACAGACAATCACATATCGCTATGTCCGTGAATTAAGCAGCTCTGTTGTGTCTGGCTAGCCACAAAGCACCAAAACCCTCTGAAACTATGAGCCAAAATTGGTCTTCATATATATGTTTGTGTGTGTGTGTGTGTGTGTGTGTGTGTGTGTGTGTGCCCTTGTCAAAGTGGTGTATTGCCAAGCATTTTAGTATTGCTAGGAAGAAGGGTAGGAAAAGGTGATTTGGCAGAGACTCAATTGTGTGTGTGTGTGTGTGTGTGTGTGTGTGTGTGTGTATGAGTGTGTATGAGTGTGCAGATGCATATACGTATATAAGCACGTGGAGGCCAGAGCAGGATGTCAGAAGTCTTCCTCTCTCAAACTATGCCTTATTTCCTTGAGACCCAGTTTCTCACCAAACTGGAAGTTGGCCATTTCCACTAAGCTGGCTGCCCATCGAATTCTCAGGATCCGCCTGCTTCTTTCCCCCCAGTGCTGGGGCATAGGCAGATGCAGCAATGTCTGGCTCTTTATGTGGTGCTGGATATGGGAACTTGGGTCCTCATTCTTACAGAATAAGCACTGTCTTACCCAACAAGTCACACCCCCTAGTCCAGTCTCTACACTTGGTTTTAGGAGTGAAGTTGAACATCTTTTAAACATGCTTTAAGCAGCTCCTGGAATTTTATCCTTGACTAGAAGAGACCTGGGCATGAGGGCTGTGCGTCTCAGAGCTCACAAGCAGAGCATCACTGTTGTCACATGGAATGGGACATTGTTCAGTTTTTTTAAGGAAAAGGAGAAGTCTGGATGTTGGCAAGAGATTTCCTGATTTTTAACTGTTGGCTCCTGATTTCAAAATAATTTGAGCACAGAACCAAAGAAAACTTGTTTGAGGCTGGATCTGAACTTGAGCCGCCATTTTGCACTTCTCCACGAAAGCCAATTTGTCAACTCTGCATGTCATCACAGAAGAGGCTTCTGAGGGGTACTGTGTCCCAGTCTTTACTGTCCTCTTACTAATGACCAGCAGAGAGATCCCAGGAAGAATTCCCAGATACTAGTGTGCTGTTATTGTACGAATCATCCAGACACATAGTTCAGAGGCCTCCTGTGTGGAGTGGAGCTCAAGACACTGAGCGCCAGGATACAGCTCTGCGTAGAGTGCTCCAAATTCACACTGAAGATTACAAGCAACATTGTACCTAGGCCACAAATATTTGCACATCTGGATTTTTAACGCCCACATTGAGTACCTCTCCAGCTTCCTGCTGCTAACCATGCTCAGTTCCCAAAAGCCTCCAAACTTCCACCCCCCCCACACACACATACACCGAAAATGATGGGCAGGCCTATGCCACAAGATGGTTGGGTGACTCTTGTGAACCCTGATATCTGGAAAGCCGGGCCAGAGTCTCTCTCTTCTTGCCATTAACACATGAAGCAGGAGCAATTACTGGTGAAAGAAAGCTTTCAGTCTGGCATAGACCTTAGGTGGACAATGCTCTAGCTGGCTCAACACAGGGCAGTGAGAAATAAGTGGCCGGGAAATGACAGAGAAGGATGAAACAGACAGGAATGGCCTGAATCACATGTACACTGAAGGCCTCACACAATAGCTTATTCTAGGGCTGTCTGTCCCATCTGCTCTTCACTGATAAGAAAGTAGAGAGACCCCAGTCACCTTCTTGAAACACTGCCTCAACTATAAGGTTCTCCATGAAGCCCCTAGTGGCTTCTTTTATGCCAACTAGTCCTCCTGCCGTCTGCAGCCCTCATTATATATCTTGCAAGTCAGTTATGATGCCATCCAGAGTTAGGGAAGGTCTGCAGGTTAAGGGCTCCATTCCACAGCACTATGCCCTCACGCCAGGTGCCAGCTGTAGGAAGTAGATCCCTCAAGTTGCCCATCCTCCTGTACAACTTTGCTAACAATCAGGAGTTTTTACTGCTGTCCTCAAATTGGAGACTTTTCTATGATAGCTTCCAGAAACTCAGAAAAACACGTTTGCTAGTGTGTTATATAATATAAGACATGGTGAAGAATACAGATGAGCAGCTGGATAGAGAGGAATAGAGGCCAGAGCCTGGGAGATTGGAGCACAGGGGCTCTATCTCACTGGAGCGGCCCAGCCTGCTGCTCCTGGATGTGTTCCCTCTCACAGGAGGTGTCCAGGCCCCATGCGTGGAGAACCTTTGTGGAGACTTCATCGTATAACTGTGATCGATCACTAACTTGATTTTGAGTCCTCTCGTCTCTCCAGAGAATGAAGGACAAGGCAGAGGGGTTGCAAGCCTTCCAATCAGCACGTCGTGTTTCTGAAGCCAACCCCCACACAGAAACCCATGATGAGTCACCTCATAAGAATCAAGGTATTTCACCTGGAAATCCCAGGGGAGATAAGGGTTTTGTGTCGGGAACTGGGGTCAAAGACTAAGTATGAGAATAAAAAATGTTCCATTTACCCCTATCATTCAGGAAATTGCAAGAATTTTAGCAGCACTGCACCAAAAACTAAAAAGACTAAACGTATACTATATGTTTAGTCTAATGATGCTAGCCCATCCCTGGCCTGGCCCTCATGGGGGCTTTGTATATTTTTTCTTGTCTTTCCCACCCAACTCATGAGTGACTATACCTAGCCCCTGGTACCTAGTACTTGGTACCTAGCACTTAGTACTCACATCCAGCATCTGGAACCTAGCATCTAGCACTTGGTACCCAGTATCAAGAACCACTAGCCAGCAGCTCCATAAAACTGAACCTGCAAGATCAGGCAGTGATTTTAAGCAACAGTGGAAGCCACAGAAATGAGGCAGGGGGAGGATCTCCATCAGGAGAACTGGGGACAGAAATAGACATTTGAAGACAAGAAGACAGCTGGCATTTCAGAGGCATCCATCTTACCTATGCAGAGGAATGGGCCAGAAAGCCATTGTCAGACTCCTGCCCAGGCATAGACCTTGATCCCCACAAGGCCCTAGAGGGAAGTGTTTCGGTGGCTTCATCTGAGCAGGGCTCTGAGCTGCCTAGACCTGGTAGGGCCTTGCCTTGTTCACCAGGTACAGTACCTGGCCCATGGTGGGGGCATAGCTAGACTGCCCGCCACTAGTGTGGGTCAGGTAGGTGCAATCAACTGCTACACACAGACAGACAGACAGACAGACAGAGGAGGGAGAGGGAGAGAGAGAGAGAGAGAGAGAGGAGAGAGAGGAGAGAGAGGAGAGAGAGAGAGA
>NC_034604.1:54718298-54734801 GCF_900095145.1 Mus pahari | reverse complement strand
AGAGAGAGAGAGAGAGAGAGAGAGAGAGATTTAACTCCCTTTCCTCTGCAGGCAGTCTTCCTATTACATATTCTACCTCCTGGAATCAGCATCGATCGGGCCACCGAATGGGCTTTGTGCAGCCACCTTCACAGATCCCACAGAGCTGGGGCCTAGGAGCACAGCTTCCCTAGGCGCTGACGGTTGCTACTCAGGGATGCTGAGCCCTCAAAGGACATCCTGGGATTGTTGCCCAAGGGCAGAGACATCCTGTCCTGGTTGGCCCCCAAAGACTGTGACTCTGAACTTAGCCTCCCCTTAAGAGGGCAGTGGCTACACCCACTCCCAGTGCTCTGGGAGACTAGGGGAGGTCACTGTGGAGCACTTGGCCCAGGTCTAGGATTGCAGAACGAAGGACAGAGTAGAGGGTGAAAGGGGCCCGTTGAGGCAGCAGAGGCCTGAGTGAGGGATTTCCCCCTAGTCCTTCAGCTTTGCAGTTCTACAACTGAGGAAGGCTCTCTTCCTGTCACATTAGGGTCCGGACAAACAGGGTAGCCGAGAGTCAGGGAGCCAAACTGAGAGTGAGGCAACCCGCCTGCAGCTCTCCCTTCTGCTTCTTGCATTCTTTGTTTAGAAAAGGCTTGCTGGCTCATTTCTGTCCTGCACGAGCAAGCAGCTGCAGCCCAGAAGCTTTGGCAAATGGGGGAGCTAGCCCCACCGTTCCCAGGGCTCTGAGTTGAACAGGGGGTTAGCAGGCCAGAGCCTGGCAACGCCAGGCAGAGCAGAAACATCAAGGAGGCCAAGATGGAGAAGACATGAGGAAGAAGTAGCCCCAAAGGAAAGGGAAGAGAGGATGCTGGGGTGGGAGGAGGGGGATTTCTTGAGACTACCTGTGGGAGTGCTCCTGTGTTCCTGATAGGGAGGTGTTTCCTAAGCCCAAGGATAAGGATGGGCAGTGTTCGGGATGTAGACAGAGAGGGTAGATGGTTGTTCCTGGGTATAGAGGGAGGGAAAGGCAAAGAGGGAATGGAACCCTGCTTCCAGGCACAAGGAGAGGGCACCTGGACACACAGGTGGTGACTAGCACCTGGCTCTAGCTGAGTCTGTGGCACCCTGAGTTATTAGGTACGAGACAGCACAGGTGTGTCACTCTCAGAATTTCTCCACGTGTCCAAGAGTTGTGGCTAGGTGGAGGTATATGTATGAGACAGCAAGCACCGGAGAATGGGACTTCCAGGTCTCAGCCATTCTGGGAGAACTTAGATAGGGGTGGGCCCTGTGGGCTTCCGTCTTTTCCCTGGCAACATGAGGCTGAGGAAAGGTTAAGACTCCATGGTACAGAGACCTATCTGCTTCAGGGCTGTAGCCTAGTCAATGGTTCCTGCTCTTCTGTGGTCAGGCTAAGAGTTGCCCAGCCCGAGTTCAAATCTCCATCCTTGTTCAGGTCCTTACTGGCAAGTGACATCATCTTAGTTTGCCTGCCTCCTCCCTCACAAGATGCGGACAATAGAGTCCTCCACCCTGAGCAGTTGCTTCAGTGCGATAATGAGGCAGGCAATGTGTTCAGCCGAGTCCCTGGAGTATAGTAAATGCTCAAGAAAGGATGCCTTGTATGGGCATCGTTAGATCAAGAGGATGAAAACGGCCTCATCGGAAACAGAACAGACCCTGTCTGCTGAGCTTTCAGGGGGTGGGGGAGTGGGGTCTGGCAAAGAGGGAAGGGGCCTCTCCTCAGGGCTGAACGGTCTCTCCTGGGTGTGAGGAGGCCCCACCCAGCACCAGGCAGACATCGTGAGGACAGCAGAGTGGGTCTATTGCCGAGAACGTGGGAACGCGCTAATGGGCTGTGAAGAGCGACTCGGCACTGGGAAATTGTTTTCCGGCTGACAATCAGAGCTGGTGGCCTGGTGGCCTGGGTGTGGCTGACTGCCAGCCACAGGTGCCCACAATCATCTCTGGCCTAGGCCCTCTTGAAGGGTTGCCATGGCAGCCAGGGGACTAGCTGGAAACCGAGAAGACCATAACCCTCACCCAGCTGGCTTATCTTGACGGGTTTCAGTTTCCCTAGGTAAGAGAGGAGAGTGACGAATTCTAGTCCGACTTCCTCCTGGACACCCCAAGGCAGGTCACTTCACCTTCTTCCATTGCCTCTCAGGGTCTCAGCAGAAAGGAACATGTCTGTGTGGAGACAGCCCTGCTTGTGGACTTGCCCTGCACTCTGCACCCTCGGGGTCCAGCTGGAATGCTTCCAGTCCGCCATCGACTGCTTTCATAAATACCCCCTCCCCTGATAAAGTGAAACACACGTCTTCTCAAGTCAGCAGCCTGGTTGCCTGATTCCCTCTCCCTTCATGCTGCCAAACTTCCAGAACAAATGTCCGACATCCGCTGCCTCCTCTTCCCACCTCCCACACTCCGGGAACCCACCGCAATCTGGTCACCGCCCCCAAGGCTCCATGGGAGAAATACGTATGCCAGGCTCGCCCACCCACTGCCTCCCCTTCCCCCAGCCCTGGCAGCACCCCTTGGGCCTAATCTTCCTCCCCTGCCCCACCCTGTGGGTACTTGGTACCTTGAACACATGGCTCTGTAGTTCATCCTCAACAATAATAGCCCTTCTGTCCATTGCCTACCAACTGCCACTCCCTGTTCTCTCTGCATCTGTTCTCTGGCCACTTCCTCCTCCAGCCCTAGGCCAGGGCTATTAGCGAGGCCTCCAGGAAGGACCTAGGCTTTGATGAACCCATTTACAGTGTCATTAAAATGATCCTGTGTCTGTATGAGCTCTGGGCAAAGGCTGTATACTCTTCTTCAACTTCACAAAGGAGCCCATGGCTCCCCCGGAAGGGTTTAACCGCTCTGGCTGTCAACCCTAGAGATCTACACACATGGGCTCCTCCTGCTTTCAGAACACCAGTCCCATCCATTGAGCTATTCATCCTCCCGTTGGATTCTGGGTACACGGCAGGTATTTTCCAACCAGTCTCTCCCCCAAACCTCCCTCTGTTGAGGTCTGTGAGCCATCCACCCCTCTGATGAGCTCAGAAGGTTCCTGGCCCAGTACAGATGGACCTGCTCTCTGGGATAGGACTTGAACCTGGTCCTACTGTTCTCAGTAACTTAACCCAGGCAAGCTGATCTGACCGCCCAACTCAGAGCAGGTATGGTTAAAACATCTACAGGAGGGCAAAGAGCTAAGACTGGCCACCAGAGCATTGTCTCACCTGGTAGGCGACAGTGTGAGACCCTCCTGGCTATGAGGTGGCGCGCCCAGTATATCTTACCACAAAGGTCAACAGGTAAAGAAACTGAGGTCGAGAAAACTTGAACCAGGCCTTCCGACTCAGGCCATTGTTCTCAATACCCTGCACAGTCAGGGTGGGAGAGGGCCCTGACTTGGGATCCACAGCTGTGCTTTAAGTCTGTGAGAAATGGCCAAAGACTCACGTGTTAGAAAAAGAGAACAGGGCTGGTGAGATGGCTCCATGGGTAAGAGCACCCGACTGCTCTTCTGGAGGTCTGGAGTTCAAATCCCAGCAACCACATGGTGGCTCACAACCATCTGACGCCCTCTTCTGGAGTGTCTGAGGACAGCTACAGTGTACTTACATATAATGAATAAATAAATCTTTAAAAAAAAAAAAAGAAAAAGAGAGCAGCAAGCAAGGGGTGTGGCCGTAGCTTATACTCATATCCCCCAATCCTCAAGATCACTAAAAAGCTGTGGCTAGCAGAGTCCATTTTGGAAGCAAAAGCGAAATCTAACACAAGGCATTTTCACAGCTCCCAGCCCTCTGCACCCTTAACCAGGGCTTTCCCATCCGTGAAACCAACGGTTGAAGTTGTGTATAATCCCTCCCTCTTTGTGTGTGTGTTTGTTTGTTTGTTTTAGGCAATGGTATCCTTTCTTAATAATAATCATGTAAAACTGAGCTATGCCAATTCCAGACATCAAACTGGTGAGACAGAGCCAGGTCCAGGGCGTCCTCTGCTTCATGTACCTCTTCTCTTCTTGCCGCCACAGCACCTCTGTGAGCAGATGGCCACCATGCCACAGCATAATACAACCAGAACATCCCAGGACCTGCTGCTGAAACCTCGCCTTGCTCCTCCTGTCCCCGGCTGAGGCGGCACACCACCGCCCACTCCCAGACTCCAGAAGATGCCGTGGGGACGAGCTGTCCTTGCACCACCACCACCACCCCGCCACACTCCACCGCCAACCCAGCAGAAGTCTCTCAGAGGACACAGAAGGCCTCAGAACCGGAAGAGTCTGTTTGTTGAAGGGAACACGGAATCAACAGAAGTTCCAACATATTCCCTGTTTGGTTGCACATGCCTTTTCTTGAATGGGTGACAAAATGGAAAGATAGGGAAATAATAGAAATAATCTACTCAGTGCCTAGGGGGCAGAACCACAAAGCAGAAGAAAGCGCTTCTTTTGACCTGGCCTGTCCCTTCCATGGTGCACACCACAGAGACTTGCCCGAGTGTCAGAGAAGGCTCTAGGGGCAGAGAGCTATGCCCTGGAGGAAGAGGAGGCTGGGAGGCCCAGTTCTTGTGTGTCACTGACCTTCTGGGACATAATCCCCTGTTCATGAGCAAGAGCACTGGACTCTGCGTTATTCTCAATGGAACGAAGAGTACCCCAGCCCCCCACTGTCCCCCAGATCTTTCTTACAAGCTGAGGGCAGGAGGGTTGGTCAGGAAGATGCTGGGGAGGCCAAGGGCTGAGAACAGGAGTTTGCCAGAGAGTGCTGGCAACAGGAACAGCTCTGATCCTTGGAAAGTGTTCTCTGGGGCTGGAATGATGGCTCAGAGGTTAAGAGCACTGACTGCTCTTCCGGAGGTCCTGAGTTCAAATCCCTGCAACCACATGGTGGCTCACAACCATCTGTAATGAGATCGGATGCTTTCTTCTGGTGTGGCTGAAGACAGCAACGGTGTACTTACATATAATAAATAAATAAATTTTTTTAAAAAGAAAGGAAGGAAGGAAGGAAGGAAGGAAGGAAGGAAGGAAGGAAGGAAGGAAGGGACTCCATATGTCCCCTGAGAAGAATGTGAGCCACTGACATGTCTCAGAGGCTTTGGTTGAGCTGCCCCATGACTGGGAATGCTCTCATCCCCTCTTCCCTCCAGCAAGGCCTCACTCAGCCTCCAGCTCCCAGGGCCACCTCAGGGCAGTCCTCATAATACCTCTGTTCCTCACTAGCAGAGACTCAAGACTCATCACCCCTCTTTAGGATCCTGGCCCTTGTCCAGCTGCATTTTAAGGACGATGTTGGGGTACCCCTCCCTTTGTTGTTGTTGTTGTTTTGTTTTGTTTTGTTTTTTGGTATTTTGAGACAAGATCTCACCATGTATCCTTGGCTAATCTGGAACTCGTTGTGAAGGTCAAGCCGAGCTCAAACTCATATAGAGATGCACCTTCCTCTGTCTTCTGAGTGTTGGGATTACATGCATGGACCGCCATGGTCAGCATCCAAGTGCATCTAAGTCATGAGTTCAGAAAGGATTCGTCTCTGGCTTTGTACCAGATTGTGCACCCCATGAGGGCAGAGACCAGGTAAGTCCTGCATGTGAGCGTGATGGACATTGCCCAAGATCGGGGTCTGAGAGAAGCACGTGGAAATGGCCACAAGGATCACAGATCAATTCCTCCCTTATAGGATGATACCAAGGCACCAAGGCCATGCATCAACATTTTGTGGCTCGGTAAGTCTCGGGGGCTAAACAGCAGCTCCTGGTAGATACTATGTGCAGCCATGGGCTTCGAGCACCTAGAGTGCCAGGCTGGGGCTCAGCAGCATGGCTGGCACTTGGTTTGCTGGAGGTGGGCTCATAATAGTTTATGGAAGTAGTTATCAGAAAAGGGCAGGCCTTGGGCAGTGTGCGTTCAGGGACAGTTGTGAGCTGGAACAGAGGATTTGCCTAGAGACGAGAAGTGAGAAAGAGATAGACCAAAGAAATGGAGAGGCATGGATGGTGAGAGAGAGAGAGTCCAGAAGTCCAGCCAGCGCCATCCTGTTATCCCCGCACTCCCGCACTGGTGTGTGTGTGTGTGTGTGTGTGTGTGTGTGTGTGCACTAGCCCAGAGGGCTGCCCTCACAGCACACAGAAGGCTGGCTGCAGCTCCAGGCTGCAGGGACTGCTGACAGCAATGTCACTGAGCTTTGGAGGGAGGCAGGAAGGAGGGAGGAGGCTTGGAGAGTGTCAGTGTGTCTCAGCCTGTGTGGGGGCGCGCCTGTGTGGGGGCGGAGGGCTGCAGCATGCACCAGAACCTGTGCCTGCTTACTGCTCTGACGAGGATGATGTGGAGAAGCCAGGAAAGGTTGTCCCTTCCCCTGTCCTCGCACCCCTCCCTGCCAGCCACCCAGCTCCTGTCTATCTCCCCATTTCCCACCCTTTGGCCTCTGGTCCCTGCATGCCATTGCCTGTCACTGTAGCCTTGGAGAGATCACTGCACTCTACGAGGTGTCTCTGTCTATGCAACGCATGGACAGTCCTCACAGCCCGTCCAATGCTGGAGCACAAGATCTGCATAGTTCTCCAAGGAGGGAGGCCACAGAGGGCGGCACTTCAGACATCTCCAGAGATAGGACCCCCACACACACACACTCATTTTACTGACACTGAAGGTGAAGCACAGAAAGAGCAAGTGGTTCATCCAAGGTAGCCCAGGAAACTCTAAGCAGAATTTTGGCAGCAAATGGACATTGCTCAGTTATCCGCCCTCACTGCCCCCTGCCACCACCACAAAGACCACTGCCCTTTTCTCTCTGCTTCACAGACAAAAGGAAAGCTGCTTCACAGATGCAGCACTAGATGCAACCTCCCAGGGACCAGGTCACAGTGCCTTGAGTTTTCCTGACCTATCCTTTAGCCCCAGTCTGCTCATCTGTAAAATGGCTGCGTAAGCCCCGCCCACCCCCTTAGGGGTGGAGCTAATGGATGGAAAGGTACTGTGAGGCCCAATGCTGCTGGTAGGAGGGTTTAGGTGGGGCCATGGTGCTTTAGCCTACTCTCACCAGGACAACACTGTCCTTTCTCCTTCCAGCTCTGCACGGAAAGGCAAAATAGCCAAGCACAAGCTATAGAGCATGGGGTCTTGTGCACACAGCACCTTGAAGCCCAGTGCAAGGAAGTTCCTTTGTAAGCCAGGCCACCACCCACAGATCAACCTGCCCAATTGTGGTAGAGGGCTAAAAGCTGTGGAGGAAGGGGTTCGGGTTCAGGGGCCAGCCCCCAAGTCCCTGTCAACCTTGCGGGCCACCCACACTCCCACCAGCCTCCCCTACCCTGTACTGCCTGAGTCAACTTCAGATCCCTGTTTCTCGAGAGAAAAGAGTGGGCTGAGCTCTCTCCTCCCTTCTCTCTCTCTCTCTCAAATACAGCCTCCTTCTGAGGTTCCTTTTGTCCAGAGCAACAACTGTAGATCCGAGGAGCAAGTCTCTGCCTCTCTAACTGCTCGCTGCAGGCAGAGGCAGATGGAGACCTGAGGATGTAATGTCTAGAAGAGACATTCTACCCAGGAGTTTGCCTGAGCTTTCCAGAGCTTCCCCTACCCCTCTCCGCCCGCCCTCCTCTCTTTCTATTGATTCTGGACATCAGAGGAGATTGAATGAGGAGGAGGGAACTCTGAGGGCAACCCTGGCCCACTCTGACCCTGCTTGACACTGCAGCCCACTTTAAACATATGCTTCCATTTCTTTCATTCCTAGGAGGGCAGAGGAGTGGGGTCAAGGGAGGAAGGAGTACATCTCTGGGTCCCTAGAAAGAGCCCCATCTCAATCCTTTATGGGATGTAGATCATCTTCATAGCATTTCTGAATTTATGTGCTTCAGGGCCAGGGCAATGGGGGTGGGGGTGTCTTTGGTATAGAAACATCTAGAAGTTCCAGAAACCCCTATTCAGGGCTACCTCCAGGCAGGAGAGGAATCTCTGCTTCCACCCTGGGCTCCTGGAAGGCTGTTGGTATCAAGCCAGTCTTCACTGGGCAGGATGCCAGTGAGTCTTGACGAAGTACCAGCCTTCTTCCACGTTATAGCAAACCAGGGCCCGGCCAGAGGTCAACCACAGTCCCCCAAGTGTCTTTTTTAAGGCCCAGCCCAGCTAGGTAACCTGCTGGTTATGTGGACAGTTCAGGGTGGGGGCTCCATGTCCAGGTAGTCACACAGCGTCCTATCTAGAAGACCCAGGGTCATCAACTAAAGGGTAAACTCTAAAGAAATACTTCATCATTGCTTCCGTCAAGGAAGAGGAGCTCAGGGAGACCTCGAACAACATTCCCTACACAAAAGATAAGCATTGAGAAGGCCCTGCGTCCTCCTTTAGGCTGGCCCAATCCTTGAGGACAACAGCCACCCCAGCATCAACGTCCTGCCAGGCGCCTACTGCGTGCCAGGCTTACGGTTATGTCTTCGCATGCCATCTACACAGTCCTCCCAGTCTTCTAAAACTCCGGCTTGCAGGTCAGAAAGAGTGGCAGCCTGCCCAATGTCACAGAGCTAAGGGTCACGTGGGGCAGCCCCTCCCTGCCCCACCAGATGCTCTGCAGAGCAAAAGCCACAGGGCTCATCCTTCATAGGGTAGCCTGGCCTGCGTCACACAGACACCCCAGAAAGAAGCCGGCCCACCACAGTCCCTTCCCCTTCACCCAAAGCATCCTCAAGCACAGGTCCGTGCACCGTTCCCTGAGGTTCCACAAGCTCTGACACCGCAAGCGGCATTTTGTAGGCTTATACATTTTTCTAGGGAATGTCTATTTAGACGTTCATCCGAATCCTGGAGGAATAAGTGACCTAAAAAAAAGGTTAAAAGTACCAATAGTTCTGGAAGGAGGAGGTCTGTAATTGATTGGCTAAGACCCGGGCATCCCTGCCACCCTCAGTTTTCCTCTGCCCCTTCTCTGGCATCTCTGAGTATCCAGGAAGGCAGGGGGGCTGAGAAGGCCACGTCAGCCCACAGAGCCCAGTTCTAATGATCCCCATTTCTTCTCAGGGCAAAAGAGCAGTCCGCTGTCACTGTGATCCCTGAAGTCCCATCTTAACTCCTTCCACTGTGCTCTGTGACGCAGTCCTGCCTGAAGCAGCTTCCGTGGCCCCTGAAAGGCAGCTCCTGTCTATTCAAGAAAGCCTTAGGCTCCAAGTGAACACTACACATGCTCTGTAAAGGGGTCCCAGATAAACTTTAAAAGACAGTCCTCCTGAGCAGCCCTAAAAACTATATTCCTACCCCCACCCCTGCCTCCAACACAAAGGCACGCAGAACAGCAGGAAGTCTGTAGACAAATATGAATACACACTTGCACAAGGGAGCTGTCTCTCTGTCTCTCCATCTATCTGTGTGTGTGTGTGTGTGTGTGTGTGTGTGTGAATGTGTTCAGGGGCTGTGCTTATACACATCCATAGGTCCACCTCCCACACATATGCAGACACCAGCATAAGCTCACACATGCCTACAACACCCACACACCCACATGAGCCCATGAGCCTAGGCCACATCACACACACACACACACACACACACACACACACACACACACAGCTTCCTTTACATATTCCCCAAGATACATGCACACGCAAGAACATTCTGTTCACATTTCACATCTGTAACCCTTACACATGCACACACACACACATGTTCACTGAGAGTACCCATCTCTGACCTGCCACACATGTGCACACAGATGCATGTCCATACCTTTGCTGAAAAATCACCTAGCCAAGAGCAACCCTTGCATAATTGCACATAAGCACCCTTGCAGGGCACACGAACATTTTGTGGGGGGCTTGCCACACAAATGACACACACATCTCTTCTTGCTTTACGTGCACCAGTGTTTCCCTTTCAGTTTGCAGTGTGCCCAGTGTCAGTTCTTACACAACTCCATTTGCTCCCCACAGATTCCATATGTAGGCTCTCCTCAATACCCATGTACCTGCAGGAGCTCACACTGACACATCTGGTCACGGGGCCCCTTGCCTCATGTTCCTGTGCTATAGCAGGAACCCAACAGGGCTGGTAGGAGCACTTATGCATCCGTGGGGCACTCTGCCAAACTGCTCCCCAACTCCTGATCCACCCCAAGACCCCACAACCTAGCTGGGAACATCTAGAAACCTTCTCTTATATCTGTAGCCTGCAGTTCTCCTGGAGGGAACCTTTTTCCTCTCGATCTCCTGGGATATCACACGATGGGCAACTTTGCCAAAGGACCACACAGTTCTTGTGTATAGCCACCACCACAGTGGCACCCCCAGCTGACTGACTGTCCTTCCCCTCCTCCCAACACTGTGATTGCTTTATGTTAACTCCTTCAGTACTAAAGCTCTTGCTCCTGGAATATATCTGGGGAAGCCGGAGGGGATGTGCCAGGGGAAAGCTAGTCACTCTGCACAGTGTCTAAAGACAAGATCTCCAGGTGGGGGGTGGCAAACTCTCTTTGTCACTGGATGTTTCTAAGTACAACTACAAAAAAGATTCCAGCTCCGACCCAACCAAGTGGGAAAATCCCTTGCAAACCCCAAGTTTCTAAATATCTTTGTGAACCCAGGTCATGTGTACTTATATGCATAGGTGTGTGCATACACCACCAATCTGATTCCTTTCCATCACACACACACACACACACACACACACACACGCACACACACACACATACAAACCAGGCTAACTGGGCTCATAAATGTGTCAACGCCTAACTCTGGACACCCTATGCATACACAGTGCTTCCAAATCATGCTGCACACCTCCCTCTGCATGCACGGGACAGCTCTGGCCACACGGGCACACGCCCCCCTGCCCAAGAGCCTGATCCCCATGCCCTCTAGGACTCCCTGAGGTGTGACTCACTTTCCCAGTTCCTCAAAGAGCTGGTACTCTTCTGTGAATCGGGTGCAGGTGATGGTAGCCATCCTGGCACTGGGCAGGCAGGCAAGGCTTTAGGCTGGAGACTAGGACTGGGATGCTGAAGCGCTGCTCCCAGAACTAGGGGCCACTCGCCTGCCCGTGCTCCTGAGTGCAAATGGAGAACCGGCTTGACTGACGAGCTTGGGGCTTCTGAGCAGGGCACTGTGGCTGCTCACAGCCTCGCGAGCCTTCGTCAGCATCCAGGTCCCCATGGCAACCACCTCCGAAACGCCCTGTTCCCGTTGCCCCGGTAACTGCCTCCCCAACACCTGCCTGCCTTTCACTTTAAAACCTGCTCCTCTTTGCCCTGGCCTTATATATACAATACTGCTGGACTGTGTGGGCCCAGGAGCAAGTGGACCCTGTTCCCCCAGGGTGATGCACTGAGGGGGTTGGAGAAGGGGATGCGAACAAACTTAGTCCACAAGTGATCATCGCTTTTCCTACCTCCCCCACCTCCAACTATAGGGCCCTTTTAACAGACGGGATGGGATTAAGTGGGGCAAAGAGGCAGTTGCTATGGTAACGGCTAGTGGGTGCCACATTCTGGGATGGTCCTTGAGAAAGACAGGATGTAGTTACCCTAGCAACTTCATCTCCTCTGGAGAGACAGGTATTGCCCCGTTGCCCTGGCAACAGCTGGGTTCTAAGGTTTACAGGGGAAGCTAATTCATCTCTCCTCCCTTCCCCCTTGTAGTCTCTGCAATGGTTTCTTTGCTTCCTCTGGGAATTGGTCTGGTTGACTTGGCCTCTGCCTCTGCCTCTGTCCTTGTTTCTCTCTGGCTCTCCCTGCTTTTTAGCCACTGTGCGTATCACACTGCCACCTTAGCGTGAGGAGACGTACCAAGTAGACCCAGGATGCTGACGGAATGGCTCTGTCTGTTTTCTCACCCCTGTCACCACTGAGCAGCAGGGCCCCTCCTGAGGCCTCTGCCACAGCTCTCCCCACCCATCCTCCCAGAGGGACCATGGAGATTTGGTCTCCTGGGGCTCCTGTCCCAGTTTCTGCTTGTGCTTCCTGTCAAGGTAGGATTGGAGAGAGGCAACTATAATGAGGTGAGCGTGGCCAGACTCACCCAGGGCTGGGCGGGTGGCGTGGATGTACCCTGCCCTGGACTCTTCTTTCCCAAACTCGCTGGTCACCTGCCCTAATGAGTTTACTTCTTCTGTACATTGTACTTGCAGCCACAAATCACACCCCCGAGGCATGGAATTTAAGATTAGTAATCTGAGTTCAAGTTCTAGCTCTGACGTTTCCTAACAATGTGACCCTGGGCAGGTCACTGAGGAAGCTCTCTGAACCCCCATCTCATTTTCCAGAAAATCAGAAGATGGTCATCTTGTCAGAAAACCCCCCATGGAGACGGAGTGGCGTAAGGCCATAATGGGGTTCTTATGTTTCAGTTTCTAGAAGGCAAAACACGGAAGTTTTAAAATGAGCCCACAAGCACTCCCACACTGCAGCTTGGTCTTGAACACACACACACCCCTCCATTTAGGAGAGAGAGAGAGAGAGAGAGAGAGCACCTCTGCATGCTTCACAGGTGGCTATGCAGAGGTCTCAGGGTCTCACGCCAGCATTTGTCCCCCAGTGAACAAGGGACAGATCACAGGACCTGAGAATGCAAATTCTCTCTGTTTCCAACTTGCTCCTCAGAATCCATTACTCAACTCCCTTGTGGGGGACATAGTGGTACCTTTGAATATTCTCCAGCACCAACAAGTGCCTGACCCAACTGAGGCTCGAGGACCCTGGAAACATTAGGGGGCCCTCTATCCCTCTTCCTGAGTCAGTGACAGAAAGATTGACGAGAGAGCTTTTCAATTCAGCCACTTTTTTCTCAGGAAAGAAAGAGAAGGGAGGTGGAGAGGAAGGAGGGAGGCGAGCCGGGGAGGAGGGGGTAATGGCTTTGCCACTAATTGCACCATTACCACCTTCAGAAAAAGGAAAAACCACTCCGTTTTGTTTCTGCGCACAATACGCTTCCCGCTTCTGCCGCCAACGTGGCAATTCAGAGCAGAGCAGAAAGGCCTGCGCTCGCAGGGCCGCACAGCTGGTGGGTAGCAGGCAGGCCCAGAACACCATGGGCAAGGCTAGAGGCACCAGAGGAAGGCAGGAGTGGCGCAGAGCCCAACGTCCGTGTTCCTGATTCAGATCCTCCAGCCCAGTGGTTCCCAACCTTCCTAATGCCACAACCCTTAAAGACAGTTCCTCATGCTGTGCCGACCCCCAACCATAACATAATTTTTGTCACTACTCCATAACTATAATCTTGCTTCTGTTAATGAAAAATAATGCAAATATCTGTTTTTTCCCAACGGTCTTAGGTGACTCCTATAAAAGGGTTGTTCAACACTGCCCCCCAACCCCCCTCCAAGGAGGTCACAACCCGCACAGGTTGAAAACCAGTGCTCTAGTCTGTTCCCAAGGGGATTCCTGGAACCCCCACCCCAGCCACTGCCCAGGGGAAACAGTGTGTCATCAGCTATCAGTAGTGGCTATGTGACTTACAGGCTGTGGTTTTGAATCAATGTCTTAACTTCTCTGGACCTCTTCAAGTGCAAAACTGGGTAAATAATGTTCCTTACCAATGAAGGTGGTTTTGTGGCTGAAACAAGATGAACACAGTGGTTGATATAGAAGGAATTATGAAGGAACTAGAAATCCTGTCTCTTCATACTCCTCCCTGAACCATGGCAGCTCTCTGGGGCACCGTTCTCTGAGACCTTGCTGGGGGGGGGGGGGTAGCTCATGGTTTAGACATTGCCTGAGGTTGAAAAAAGAGGGCACTTGGACCCTCACTTATTAGGGCCCAAGGGCATGGCAACTGCTTTGAGATCAGTCAAGTTCGAAGAGGAGTGTGCTAAAGCTGTAACCATGGAAATGTTACCCTGTGTACAGAAGTAGCCATCATCCTCGTGGACCAGTGCTGGCCTGTCACTCCCCACGAGATGGTATGCAGTGCTTGCCAGCAAAGCGTTTAGAAGATGCTCAGGGGCTCAGAGAGGCACGCGAAGGCACAGACAGCCTGATAGCTGCCTGCCGCTGACAGGGACCTAACTCCTCTGTGGTCCTTCCGTGCTTCCAGCTTCCCTCCCTTCCCTTCTTCCTCAGGCCCTTTCCCTTTTACCCTGGCATCCTCCCATCTCTACCCCTTCTCTCGCTGAATGTGGGGCTAAGGGATAGGCAGGTTCTAGGATCTTAGACCCATCTGATAATGGAGAACTAGCTGGAAGACTCTCCCTGTGGAGGGCTGTCTTACATCTGCATGGGTGCATACCTCTTGGGACCTTCTAGAGACTAGATCTAGTCCTTAGATGGGTCTAGAGACTACATCAGGGATGTAGGGACTGCCTTTGATAGACACCTGCATGTGGAGTGCAATTACTGTTCCACTGAGGAGGCATGACCACTAATTCGCCACATCCTCTGTGCCCACAAAGCTGGCAGCTGTGCCTCGTGGCGGCAGGCATCAAGGAGTCAAGCATGCCCGCCCGAGTGGCCATGAGAGAATAAGCTTATGATTGCATCGGGGGATGGAGGGATTGGTTCTGCCAGACTTCCCACACATCCACCCCACCCCACCCCGGGGCCACAGCAGGCATAACAGTCCAGCACGTGTACCCCATCTGCAACACGTGTGCAGTACTCAAGCCTGGACCTGTGTGCCAAGGGCTGAGGGCCAGGGGTGCGAGCCCTGGAGTTTGCTGAGCCAGCAGGGTCATGCCAGAAAGAGATTGGCTCGTGTCAACGGGAGGGACAGGAGGCTGGGCTGGGTTCCAGGAGAAAAGGGAAAGAGAGAGGATTACAACCCTCATCACACTGGGGTAGCTAGCTCCTCCATGTGCTCGCATGCATATGCTAAATACCACAGGGTCTTGCAGTTGTCTGAACAGGGCACCACCACAGGAAACCACCACAGGAAAGGGAAAAATAAAAGTGCCATCTGAATGGTCCCCATGGGGCCTGTCCCACTAAGGGCAGAAAAGGTTGGGGGCAGGCTCAGCAGAAAGTGGGCCAGGTGAGAAGGGAGACTGTGAGGGTCTGAGGGGAGAGCAACTGAGTCAGGGCAGGATGTTGACTGACTGACGCCAGGCCTAAGACAGGAGGGAGGGAAGTGGGGCTGTGCCCTGAGGTGCCCCGTGCAGGGGCCTTCCCTGGGGGAGGAGGGCAGTGACACAGGCCCCACAGAAGGAAATTCAGTTCCTATGCTAAGACAGCTGGAAATAGGGCTTCTCCCCCGACCCACCGGCTCATTTCCTCCTCACACACCCAGAGATCAAACCCAGGTCTGTGCAACCTCACCACTCCTGCGCTGTTCTTAGCCCCCTCCCCATATCCAGCTGAGAAGACCTTTAGGGGCCACATATCAGAGAGTTGGTGGCAGTCAGGCCAGTAGCCTGGAGGTCTTGCCTCCCTGAGCATTGCTCTCTCCCTGCTGTGCCCCTTCCTGGCATTGACAGGATGCTAGCCTGTGTCCTAGGCAAGCCAGGAGTGCCTGGAAGAAGAGGAGACACAGCCGTGGCCCAGGCAGGAATATGGCTCCATTTGGTTGTTAGGGAGCTGGTCATTAGAGGCCAGGGCTCCATAGCCGGGATCAGGTAAAGCAAGCTCTCTCCTGAAACGCACTCTTCCAGCTAACATGTCTGCAGCTGTCTAATTCATTCCAGAGAGGGGCAGTGAAGACCTGTGGCTTAGGGACTGCCTCTGGGCACCCTTCCACCATGTCCTCTCCAAAGGGGCCCAGGTGATGTGAGCACAAGCCTAGAGGTGCTGAGCTGGCTAGATTTAAGTCACCTGGACACAAGCTAGAGTTATCTGAAAGGAGGGAAGCTCAGCTGAGAAAATGTCTTCATGAGATCCGACTGCAGGATGTTTTTCCCATTAGTGATTGATGGGGAAAGGCTCTGCCCATCATGGGTGGTCCCATCTCTGGCCTGGTGGTTCTGAGTTCTATAAAACCCAGGCCCAGGCTAAGCCAGCCAGTAAGCAACACCCCTCCATGGCCTCTGTGTCAACTTTGGCCTCTGGGTCCCTGCCCTGCTTGAATTTCTGCCCTTGCTACTTTTAAAGATTTATTTATTTATTTTATGTATATGAGTGCTCTATCTGTATGTATACCTGTATGCCAGAAAAGGGCATCAGATCCCAGGATAGATGGTTGTGAGCCACCATGTGGTTGCTGGGAATTGAACTCAAGACCTCTTGTAGAGCAGACAGCAATCTTAACCGCTGAGCCATCTTTTCCTCTGCCCTCACTGCTTTTAATGATGAACCCAGGTCTATGGAAGGTCGAGTGAAAAATTAACTCTTTCTTCTCCACATTGCTTTTAGTCGTAGTGTTTCATCACCATAGTAACCCTAAGACAGGAGCCAACCAGGAACTGGGATGTAGTAAAGATTCAGGTGTGCTTGTTGAGGGGAATCCGGACCACCGTAGAGAACAGGTTGTGGGCATGCTGACTGCTAAACTGGGCCTCTCAATTCAATACAATACCCCCAAAGACCATTGGCCTCACACACTGTTGCCCACTAGTTCCTGGGGACCTGGTTTCAGACTGAAGCTCCAGTAGTTCCTGGGCTATGCTGGGCTATGCTGGGCTATGCT